>NC_081288.1:94505314-94814689 GCF_030490865.1 Poecile atricapillus | reverse complement strand
AGGGATCTGTACCCAGAGGTACCGAGTTCCCAAATCCACGAAGTAGGCACTGCAGTCCGGGGTTCTTATAGGGGTTTTGTGCCCTGAGGCCAAACTCCGAGCAGTCACCGTTCAACAAAGAGTCTAGATGGTTGGTTGAATGGATTTCCTGGAACCAGCGAACTGAATCAATAGACAGTTGGGCAGAGTCCTCTCGCATGTGAAAGGTTCTGAGTGCTTCCTGATTGTATCTTCGGTTGGGCTTTCAGGGTGGAGTGTCCAGGTCCGGTGCGGAGCCGATGGGTATCTCGGCCGGGCTCCTCTCATTGTTTAGCCTGATTGCACCTTTGGTCGGGGCCTGCAGGGTGGAGTGTTCAGGTCCGGTGCGGAGCCGATGGGTATCTCGACGGAGCAGAGTCCCTTTCACATGCGGAATAGCTCCGAGTGTTTTCTGATTGCACCTACCGGGGTGGAGTGGCCAGTTTGGGTGCGGGGCCACTCTCATTGTCTGATTTGATGGCTTGTGTCCTGCCTTTTGTTTTGTGTTGGTAAGCGTTGCTGCCGATCGTTACTGCCCGACTCGGGAAGGTATCTCTGGATTATTTTACATTTTGTATCTTTACAGTATTACAAATATAACATATAATTCTTTATTCTCTTTCACGAATTTTTATCCAATGTTATATTTATCTCAAGCTCCCCTTGGTGGAATCTGGCACTGGGCGTTCGATTGGGTTCCGGAGACTGTCCAAGAGACAGCCGAGTGGTGGACCAGGGGGGTACGTGAAGAGTCCGCAGGGAGGTATCACTGAAAATCTCACTGCTGAGTAAAATGGGATCTTCGGGGAGCAAACCTGGGAGGGCACCCATGGAGGGTAGCACAGGTAAAATAAGGCACCCATGGAGGGTTGCAAGGGTAAAGCCAGGAAGGGGCCTCAGCAAAAGGGATGACGAACCCAAAATATCTCCAAAGAATCCCTTGGAAGAATGTGGAGTTAGTTTACATATTCTCCCAGAGGTAATTAAAGATACAGATGCTCAAAGGGGGCAATAAGCGAAAATCGAGAAGGGATCTTGACACCCCATGCCCAGAAAGGTCAATAAGGGGAGTTGAGAATGGGTCTGGAGAATCCTCGCCTGGACGGAGCAATAAGGGAAGTTGAGAAGGTGTCTTGACAACAGGGGATTGATGGATCTTGTTGGTGTGTTTGAACAGACTTGGCTGAAGGGGAGTGTGGAGAGATATGGTTGAGGCAAGGAGCGGCAGGACCAGGTGCGGAGGTGCAGGATCGGGAGCACGGGCTGTGGGCCTGTGGGGCTTCCGGGACTCAATGCCTGGCAGTGCAATACCCTGCCAGCCTTGGGCAGGGGCAGCAGTGGCCACTGGCCCCATGAGGCTGTGGAATGCCTTGGCTGCCTGTGGTGCTGCCAGGCGTGCCCCTCGGGAGCACCAGAGTGGGGACGAGTTGTTTGGACAATGCGGCAGGACAGGGACTGGCTCTGGTACACAGTGTGTGATAAATAGAGTGAGCTCATGGAGGAAAGGCAAAGGCGATGGCAGAATTTTTCCGGCCTAAGAGGGAAAAACTGCAGGGCCCAAGGGGTCCCCCAGGACAGAAGAGATGGGATCAACCACAAGGACGTGGCAGAGGCATTCCCTCCCCAGCAGGAGAGACCCAACCCAAACAGCGGTTGGGAAAGAATCAGTGTGCTGTCTGCAGGGCAGAAGGACACTGGAAATGGCAATGTCCACAAAAACAGCTTGACCCTCAAGAGGAGGAAGTCCAGAGGATAATGGAAATGGATTGTTAGGGGTGTCAAGGGCTCCCATTGTACCAAGGACCCACCACCCTGGAGTTAACTTTTAAGGTGGGTGCAGATCAAGAGGAGGTGTGTGTCCTAGTAAACACAGGGGCCTCTCGATCCACCTTAATTTTTATCCCTGAGGGGAGGAAATTGTCAAAAGGATCTTTTGTTGTTCAAAGTTGTGAAAACTGTGGTTTCTTCTGTAGGCTCAGAAGTTTGAACGCATCTTTTTCTGAGGGAATTGTGGAAATTGTAGCAAATGAATTTGGGGATTTAATTCATTTGTCTACATGGGGTTTTGTGCAGAGCTGAAAGGCTCCAGTTTGGAGGGGACCACACCCCTCTGCTTTTTGTGTGTTTTGTTGTAAAAAGACAGAACTGGCAGGTTCCAGTCCTGAAGCCAATTCTGCAACTCCTACCTTGTGGGAAGCCCCCCACCCGTCTGTGGTCTGTTGTGGAGAACTAGAATTGGCAGGTTCTAATCCTGAGGCAAATTCTGCAGCTGCTGCCTTGTGGGGATGGTGTTGTCCCTATGCAAGCCTAAGTATTTATCATGCAGCTTCCTCTGTGGGGGCTATAGGAAAACTTTAGGGGAAAATATTTTATTATCTTTCCTTGGTTAATTTTAGTCACCTCCCTATGCCTAAGATGGACTTGATGTGAAAAATTGGGACAGGGAGCAATTGGTTACTAAAAAAATGTGATTTGCTTTAGGCAGTGGCATTGCTTGCTGCTGAACTGGATCATGTTCAAAAGGAAAATCACTGGAACAAAAGGAGGGAAAATGGTAAAGCAACATTTGACATAGACAGTTCTCCCACAAGGATATACAGTCACTGGTTTTGTTTGGTCAAGCTTTGCAGAAAATATTAAGAGAGTTTGCTCCACCCTCAGGAGTTAGGTTGTTGCAGTATGTGGATGATTTCCTTTTATCAGGGGAAGAGAAGGTGTTTGAAGAGGCTACTGTAAAGCTGCTTAATTTTCTTTCGAAAAAAGGACTTAGAGTGTCCAAAATGAAGGAACGGTTGTTAGAGAAAAAGGTCAAATATTTGGGACACATTTTGACTAGAGGGTTTTAGTTTATTGATCCAGAAAGAATACAAGGGATTTTACAAGTACCATTACCCCAGGAAAAAAAACCAAAAAAAACTAGTTACGGCAGTTTTTAGGGTTGGTGGGGTACTGCAGAGTATGGATTGAGGATTTTTCTGTTGTGGCCAGACTTTTATATGACCTGTTTAACCCAAGACAGTCTTAATGTTGTGCTATGGTTAATGCCCCAGCCTTAGCTCTTCCAGACTCAGAAAAGGAATTTGAACTACGTGTGGATGTTAAACAGGGTCATGCTAAAAGAATTTTGGTGCAAGAGCATGGCAGAACACCAAGGATTGTTGCCTGTTTTTCTAAGCTGTTAGACCCTGGTGGCCAGAGGCTGGCCCCATTGTCTGCAGAAATGTGCAGCTGTTGTGGCTGGGTCCTGGGGGCCTGTTCGACCCCCAGCTTCTGCCAGCAACCAACCCAAATAGACATCCCGGGGGGGGCAGCCGCTGTCTGGGGTTTCCAGACAGTCTCCAGTCAGGGGTAACCTTTGGGAGCATGGGCAAAGGCTTCGGGGGATCAGCTCTTTTAGAAGGTGATTTCTGCTCTGTGATCAGCTCTGATCAGCCCAGCCAGCTCCCTTCAGGGGTCACCCCTGCCGATGCAGACAAGAGATGGGAAGATCATATGGCGTTCCACAGAAAGTCTTTAATGCAGGCTTCAGCGAACGGGGCCAGTGATGATCTAACCACTGAACTGGGCAAACACTGGGGTTTTTATACAGAAGGGGACCAATGGTCTGAGATTGGAATATGGCCAATAGTTAACAGGGAGATAACATGGGGTCCTGAGGCAGGAAGGGGTCCACAGCGTTGTCACAGTGACTAGGCAGTTTTGTCTTATCTTAGTGGATAGATCTTCAGGGAGGATGCCTGTCAGAGGACTGGCTTCCTCCACAACTCCTCTCTCTGTATTTAGTAAAAAGGCATCTCCTGTAGCTCTTTTGAAGCAATGGAGAAGACACGAGAACGTAGCTAATACAACAATAACCACAATAAAAATCCACAAAATTCCCTTAACTAAAGATGACACCCATCCCTTAGACCCCATTGACCAAGAAGGTAATTTTCATATTTGGTGGGGGATGGGGGGGGGGGGTGGTTTAGGGTTTTCTCCCTGATCTCTTTTCCCCATTCTTTCCCCCCTTTTTCTATTTACTAAAAACTTAGGATGGGGGAGGTAGGTATAGGGTTTAGGGAGGTTCTGGCAAGGGTTGAGGAAGGGGGACATGAGAGGTTTTAAGGAAAAAAGAGTAACAACATATAAACCAGGGGAAAAATTGTGGCCAGACTGCATCTGGCCTATGGCTTGACTGATACAGCAGCATCTTGTTCAGTTCTCAGTTTTGTCTGCTGTCATGTGATGGGATGGTCTTCTCTCTGGTTTTTGAATGCTCAGTGACTCCTTTGTCTCCATGCAGAGATGGTCTGGTTTTGTGGAGGTCTTGTATTTGACTCAGGAGAATGCTTGTTAGTGTCCGTGGGGGCAGTGTTTGCAGTGCCTAGATACGGTTTTATGTTTTTTCCTGGGAACCATCTAGGGCCCGATGGTAGTGAAACACAGGCATAGCCTCTTCCCCAGGTAATCAATGGGAAAGGCCCAGAAACCTGATGTGTCTCTGGGTCCTTTACCAGCACTGGTGGCTTCTCAGTGAGCTTAGCTTGGGTTGAATTTGAGAAATGACAAAGGATTGGAGGGTCAGGCTCAGATGCTGTACAATTAAGGAAGTTAATGACATAGAGGGCCTTACAGAGTCTCTAGACAGGGGATGCAATTTCTGCTTCTCTCCGTTGTTTATGAAGGCCTCTTTTGAGGGTTTGATGAGTCCTTTCTATGATGGATTGCCCTGTGGGATTTGCAGGTATCCTTGTATTGTGTTTTATTCCCAACTCACTGAAGATCTCTTTTAACCTATGAGAAGTATAGGCAGGTCCATTGTCTGTTTTGATGTTTTTTGGGACTCCCAGAGTAGCAAATGCAAGAAGAAAATGCTTGATGGTCTGAGTGCCACTTTCTCCTATGTGAGCTGATGCAAACACTGCTCCAGAAAACATGTCAACTGACACATGCACATATTTAGACTTTCCAAAAGCTGGAAAATGAGTCACATCAGTCTGCCACAGCTGACAGCTGTTCAGGCCTCAGGGATTGACCCTGGTACCCATAGATAGGATCTGGTAATTCTGGCAGTTTGGGCATGTTGAAATAATAGCTTTTGATTGATCTTTTGAGAGCTTGAACATTCTGATGAGGGCAGGTACATTTTGATGATAAAATGCATGTGACAACTTTACCTGAGCAAAGATGTCAGGGACATTAGCAGTTTCTACTGGCATGGCTAAAGCGTCCGCTTTCCTGTTCCCTTCTGTGATGGCACCTGGCAGATCCGTATGTGACCTCACACGCATGATATGATAAGGTTGCTTTCTGTGGGATATTAAACGAGTTCATGCAGAGATCAATTGGTGTAACTTTGGATTGGAAATATCTTTGAGTAAAGTGTGTTCTGCCCTCATAGCTATACCAGCAACATAAGCTGAATCTGTGACTAAATTAAAGGGTTTGTCTTTGAATTTCTCAAAGGCTCTGACGACAGCTGCTAACTCAGCTATCTGTGGGGATCCTTCCACTATTTGGACATCAGATTCCCACTTTTGAGTCTTGGGGTCTTTCCAGGTCATCACAGACTTGTGAAATGACCCTGAGTCATCTGTAAAAACAGAGCTTTGAGAGGTGCCCTGCTTTGGACTAATTTTGGGGTCAGATTAAAGGCCGCATTAAAGAGTTTATGTTTTGGTATGTGGATGGAAATTTGGCCCGTATAGTTATCCAGGGCGAACTGGAATTTTTTCATTGGTCTGGAGCAAATGCTCTAGGTCTCTAGTAGTCAGTGGCAGGTATATGCATGTGAACTCACACCCTGCAAGAGAGCGGAGGTGAGTCCTGGCTTTTTAATTAGATGTGCCATGATTTCCTGAAAGGTGGTAATTATTTTTGTAGGCTGGTTGTTTCTAAAGATCTATTCAAGTATCAACAGAGGGGCTCAGAGTTGAGGGTCCCATTGGAAAATCAGTCCATGAAAATGGGGGACCTTTCCCAGAATGACAAACTGGAAAGGCAGGCTGCGCTCAAAGTGATGGGCATGGTGTGAAGACAGGGCTTCTTGGATTTTGGTGATGGTATCTTGGGCCTCTGGTGTGAGGGCACATGGAGAGTCCAGGTCTCCACTGCCACGGAGAAGATGGAACAGTGGGGCAAGGTCCTCTGTTGTAATTCCAATTAGGGGATGGATCCAGTTGATGGACCCACATAAACTGTGCAAGTCTCTCAAGGTCTTTGGGTCATCTCGGATGCTGAGCTGCTGGGGTACGATGGTCTTTTCATGAATTTGGAGTCCAAGATAAGTCCACGGGCTGGTGTACTGCACTTTGTCTTCATGGATTTAAAATCCAGCTTTTTCTATGGTCTCAATGGTCTTTTTAACTGCTTTGTCCAAATAAGTCTTTTCTGATGCACAGACCAAGATATCATCCATATAGTGGTGGATGATTGCATCAGGAATTGTTTCCAGATGGGAGACAGAATGGGAGCGATTTACCACTGGCATATAGTTGGACTGTCCTTGAGGCCTTTGGGTAGATAAAGCCAATGATATCTTTTCAGTGGAGCCTCTCTGTTAAGAGAGGGGACAGAGAAGGAAAACCGAGGGGCATCTTGGGGGTGAAGTGGGATGCTGAAGAAACAGTCTTTGATGTCTATGATGGCAAGAGTCCAGTCTCAAGGCAGCATCGATGGTGAGGGCAGGCCAGGCTGAAGGGGACCCATGTCCTCAATGATGTCGTTGATCTTGCGAAGATCATGTAAAAGTCTCCATCTGTCCTTTCCAGGCTTTTTCAGCACAAAAACTGGGGAGTTCCAGGGGCTGGTGGTCTCAATGACGTGGCCGTTGGCAAGCTGCTCTTCAACTATGTCTTGTAATACGCGCAATTTCACCTTTGAGAAGGGCCACTGCTTGACACAGACTGGCTCTTCACGTTTCCAGGTGAGCCGAGGGGTAGATGGCAGTGTGCAATCTTCAATGGCCCCAGTCAGAAATTCTGGCTGGGAATGCATAAGGAAGCCCCCCACTGGGATAGAAGGTCCCTACTATTGCTGTCTATATAGCTCGCTCGTGGTGAGAGACTTCTCCAGGGTCAAGCTGTTCAAGTATAAGCAATTTATTATAAGGGTGTCTTGGTTCTAGAAGACAGGTGTCTGCTAGGGAGAGCAGGAGCCTCCCTTGGGATGAAAGAATGTAGACCCCCTCCCTCTGAATTATTATAATTTTGAAATCAAGGGGGCTTTCAGGCAGAGATCTGGGGATAGGAATAACAGTTCTTTACTAGTATAACCAGGTAAACAAACAAACAATAACTACAGCAATAACAAGAAAACAGAACCAGGGACCCCGTGACAGCTTTCTCGGCTGAGACGGGATGGAGGAGAGGCTTTGTTTTCACAAACCCCTCCGGCAGTCAGTCCCAGTGCTCCTGCAGGGCTCCGAGGAAACAGTCAGCTGGAACAGCAGGGATGAGCTGCGATCCTGGGCTGGTGGATGAGGTGTATCAGCAGCTCCACGGTGATGCCTGGCAGGACAGCGGGTGCGAGGCCACCAACAAAGAGGGGAGAAGGAGAAGAAACAGCTCCGCGACCCAGCGCACGAACGTCCTTCTTCCCCGAAGCCGAGGAAAAAAGCCCCCTAAAAACTGTCCCCACCCTCCTTTTTCTGCCCCCTTCCCCGCCACCCTGGGCCCGGCTACTCTTTGTCCTTTGTGAGCACCCTTAAGTACCGGTAGTTAGGTTTCCCAGCACATAATGGGTAAAAATTCCCACCTAACCCTCAACAAAGGGTAAAGAGAGGGGAGACCTGTGTCCGCCACCAGCCTCAGCATTCACGTGGTCGGGGGAGGAGAGAGAGAGCAGGGAGAACAGGGGAGGAGAGGTTGGAAAAGGGGAGGGAGGGAGTAAGAGCAACAGAGGGAAAGAGGGAAAAACCAGAGGGAGAGACCAGGGAAGACTAGAGAGGGGTAGGAACAGGGAGAGGGGTAAGAAGTAAGAGAGGGGTAGGAGTTAAGAGAGGAGAGCTGAGAGGTAAGAGAGGGGGAGAGGGGAGCTGAGAGGTAAGAGAGAAGGGTTCAGAGGTAAGAGCGCAAAGTTCTTGTTACAATCCAATATATCTTTTTCTATAGTGAATATTCTAATTCTCAGTAACCAATCACTGCAAGATACACCCACTAAAGATTTTACATACAGTGTTGCATTTTAGACTCTACAAGCTTTACAAGTTCTTTCCTTGCTTCTTGACCTTTGGACTTTCTATCAGCAGGACATTGTTTCATCAGCAGGGATTCTCCTCTAGCTGGCTAGGCTATTGTTCTTTGGTTATATAGTAACCAGTACTCTGTATCTTATGACTCAAAGCAGGCTTTCATTTTTACTTCGATTTTAGCCTTCATATTTTCAGAATCTTCTGCCAAACAATCACATTCATAAGGTTTCCCTGTTTCACCCTCCCCAACACCCTACCCTATATAGGGTGATGGGGGCCCTTACCACGAATGGCCGGATGGTTGCCAGCTTGCCTTCAGATCCTTCGACGATGACATTCTGCTTGCTGTCCATAGACACTGTAACTCTACCAATCCCTGAAATCATGCCTGCTACAGGCTGCAGTTCCCAGTTTGCTGGCCACTCCGAGCGGGCGATGATGGTCACATCTGCACCTGTGTCCAGCATCCCTGGTCAGTAGATTTTCTCTCCCGTGCAGAATAAGCCACACTCGATGGTAGGCTTATTTGGTCCCAGTCTGTGTCCACATTATTGTGTGGTTGAGGGGAAGCTGTTCTATGCAGTTTGGTGGGAGTAGAAAAGCTTGTGCAATCAGCATTCCCTGTGAAAGGTAAAAGGGTGTGTCCATGCAGCACAGTTGGACAAAGATTTCCTGTCCAGGAAACACTGTCTGTACTTCTGGAAAAACAAAAATTTCTTTGGTCCATGGAAAGTGTCACCTATAATTAGGATGTCCCAGTGTAATAAATTATTGTTGTATTAAAAATTCGGAGTGTATATAAGAAAGATATGTTTTGTAGGAACAAAACAAAATATAAAGCATAGAAAAGCCTCTCCTCAAAGTAGGATGAGGCTTTTCTCCAAGAAGTTGCTGATTGCCAGCAACGCCCAAGATAACTAACCCAAACCGGCCCATCAACCCAAACAAACAGACAGGACACGGACCATCAGGAAAACAATGAAACTGGCTCGAGGAAATTATCTACCTCCGGACCCAAGCAACGCCCTGTGGATTCCAGTGGGTAGAGAAACCGATCAGTGAAAAAAGACAGGTTCCAAAAGAAAGACTTCGCCAGACTTAAACATTTCTGTGTTGAAAAAGCAATCAAGGGAAACAAAGGAGAAAACCCGGCCGAGATACCCATCGGCACCAGCCCGGATTCCACCACCCTGTCATGAAAAACCTAACATTGCAACACACACAGAGTCTCCTTTACATATGAGGAGATTCTGGCCGGACACGAGATAATGTCTTTATTCTATGTCAAGAAATCCATTCACTGGACAATCAAGGATACTTGGTGAATGGAACCTGCCTGGAATTTTGGCCTGAGGACTTAAAAATCCTATAAAACCCCAATCCTGAGGATGCTCAGACGTGGATTTGGGAAACCTATACCTCTGGTGTAGACCCCTGTCCACCCAGCGCTGCGCTAATCTTTTTATTGTGGGTTTTTATCGCTGTTTTTACTTATTATTGTTTATTAATAAATTTCTCTTTGATTTTATCCCAAAATTGCCTTTGCATTTATAACAGATTGGTGCCGTGACTTGGATCGGAAAACTGTGGGAGAACCTCGCTGTCCAGGAGGGTACCCCCGCTGATTTCAGCGGCCTGGGAAGCCGAGAACCTCCGCAGTTCACTCCGACATCCGAACCAAATTTAGGCTGAGGTAAAAACCACAATAAAAGAGGATACGGATCCAAGAAGAGCTCGGGAAAAAGCCATAGCTTGGTAGCTCATAAAAAGTCAGTCGTGCACGAAGACATCCTCGCAAGAAAATTGCTGTAAGTACTGCGAGGTTGAGCAGGGTGATTGGGCGAGCGTGTGTGAGACGTGATCTGATCACGGAGCGAGAGCGGACTCCAAAGCCGCGGTTCCATCCTCCCGCGAGGGAATTGGCCGGCTACGGAGGAAGCGAGTCGGGGTGAGAGGACTCTCTCTACACGTTTGTAAAGCCTGGGGCCAAAGGGGTGCTCTGGGGGACCGATCACAAAGGGCTGGAAGGGGAAGAGGACGTCCAGTAGAGCTCGGGAACGAGTAAACTCTTCTAGCAATTAGGATCCAGGAGAGGTCCGAAGGAGAGATCAAAGCGCTAAGAAAAACCCCGGAACAGCAAACCGCGAAGGTGAGTATTAGCAGACTTTTAACTCTCAAAACACAAACACAACGCAGAGTACTAGGTAAGACTCCTTTTTTTTTTCACCATGGGACAGAAAAAGAGTAAAATACAAAAGCCAGTAGATAAGAGAAACCCTTCCATAGAAACGAAGGAATTGTTAGACATCCCACCAGAAAGTCCTTTAGGTTAATTGTTAAAATATTGGGAAAATTGCCCTGAGAGGAAAAAGAAGTCCAAGGCAAAAATGATCTACTATTGTGCCGAGGTTTGGGGTGGACAGGAACTGAGACCCCATCTCACTTGGCCAATATTAAGAACGTTTGAAAAGTGGACGTGTAATGAGTTACTCTCTTATGTAGAGAGCAAGGTTTCCTCGGACTCCGAGGAAAAGGAATATGCCAGACTCTGGCTAAAGGCCAGAGTAGGACTATTTCCGATGAAACTAAAAAGTGAAACAAAAACAGAAACCTGGGAGCCCCTTGATCATTTACCCCCTCCATACCACGGGCCGGCAGAGTCTCCCGTGGTGGATCAAGTGGTGCCATCAGCTCCCACGAGCTCGCCAGCGCAACAAAGTGAAGCACACACATCGCGAACAGGGGAACCGGCGCCAGCAGTGGTTCCGGTGGCCCCCCCTCTGGCTCCTCCTGTGGGAACCGCAACCGCCGCTGTTTCCCCAGAAACCATGGTAGCGCAAAGTCGGGGATCTCCGTATCCCCCATTGCCCGTCCCGCTGCCCCAGCCAGGTTCCTCGAATTTGGAAAGGGGAATCCTTCATAATAACCTAGTGGCGACTGATTTTACATCAGCAATAAAGGAGCAAACTCTCAAAAACCCCTATTCCCCCCCCGCAAGCAGGACTCGGTTTAAGTCTAGGCAGATGAGTGAAGAATGGGAAGAGAATGAAAGTAGGCACAGAATGTTCCCTCTCAGGGAAGTGCCTACTGCTCCGGGAGTGATTGGGTTTGTGAATGTACCCCTAAATTCAGGGGATGTGCGAGCGTTTAAGAAAGAGATGGGACGATTTTTAGATGATCCGTTTAGAGTAGCAGAGAGATTGGATGAATTTTTAGGCAGTAGCATTTATACATATGAGGATCTCATGGCTATCCTGAGATCTCTGTTTAGTCAAGAGGAAAGAGAAATGATTAAACAAGCTGGTATCAGAGACTGGGAGCGGCGAAACCCTCAGGGAACGCCAGGCGACCAGAAGTGGCCGAGCATAAGCCCGAGTTGGAGCGCCCAAACAGAGGATGGCAGAAGGAGCATGAATGATTTAAGGAATATAATTGTGCAAGAAATAAGGGAAGCGGTTCCCCGGGGCCAAAATATTAGTAAGGTGTTTGGGGAATGTCAGGGGAAGGAGGAATCCCCCACCGAGTGGTTGGAGAGATTGCGGCGAAGTCTGCAGATTTATTCTGGGACAGACCCTAGCTCTCCGGTGGGAGAAGTGTTACTCAAAACCCAATTCGTGGCAAAATCATGGGAGGATATTAGAAAGAAATTAGAAAAGATTGAAGGGTGGCAAGAGAAAGGTCTCCAAGAGCTTCTAAGGGAAGCTCAAAAGATTTACATGAGGAGAGAAGACGAGAAACAGAAACTTCAGGCCAAAATACTAGTGGCCGCAGTAAAAGAAGCTCAGAAACAAGAACAGGCGCAAGGCAAGTTTAAAACGGCGCCGAAAAAGCCGCAGGAGCCACAGAAGGATGGCTCCGCCCCGCGGAAAGATCCCCCAGAATGTTTTTACTGTAAGAAAGTAGGACACTTACAACGGAATTGCTGCCAGAAAATAAAAGATGAAAAAGTATTTCAAGAAGATTAGGGAAGTCTTGAGCTCTTTCAGATGGGGACAATAACAGCTAAAGAGCCCTTGATAAAGTTAAAAGTAGGTCCCCATCGTGAGGAAATAGAATTTTTGGTTGACACGGGAGCTGAGAGAAGCACCCTGCAAAAATTACCCAGGGGATGCGTAGCAAGTAAAGAAAAGGTAGTAGTAATCGGTGCGAAGGGAGATCCCTTCAAAGTTTCTGTAATAAAAGATGTGGAAATCGAGTCTGAAAATAAAATATGCCTAGGAAATTTATTATTAGTAGAAGAAGCCGATTACAATTTGTTAGGAAGAGATATGATTGTCTCGTTAGGTATAAACATTGTTGTAAAGAATTCTGAATTAGTAATAAAGATATTTCATTTAACTCCGAAAGATGAAAGGGAAATTGATCCCAAAGTGTGGCACTCAAAGGGGGAGGTGGGGAAATTAGATATCACCCCCATCAAAATTGAAATAGAAAACCCAGAGGACCCGATAAGGGTAAAACAATATCCCATCCCGATAGAAGGGAAAAGGGGTTTGAAACTAGTAATTGATGACCTCCTTAGAGGGGGTACCCTCGAACCCTGCATGTCCCAACATAACACCCCCATCCTAACAGTAAAGAAAGCGGATGGGAGCTTCCGACTGGTTCAGGATCTCAGAGCAGTAAATGCTAGAACCCCAACCAGGTTTCCGGTAGTGGCAAATCCTTATACTTTACTTAACAGACTCTCACCCGAGGATGTATGGTACAGTGTAATTGATTTAAAAGATGCATTCTGGACTTGTCCTTTGGATGAAGGGAGTAGGAATTTCTTTGCCTTTCAGTGGGAGGATCCGGACACGAATAGAAATCAACAATTAAGGTGGACGGTCCTCCCCCAGGGGTTTGTGGAATCACCCAATTTATTTGGACAAGCATTGGAACAATTACTTACTGAATTCATTCCAGAGGAAGGGACAAAGCTCTTACAATATGTGAATGATTTATTAATTGCTGGAACCATGGAAGAAAAAGTCAGAAAAAGTACAATTTCATTGTTGAATTTTTTGGGAAAAAAAGGTTTGAAAGTGTCAAAATCCAAACTGCAGTTTACGGAGCCCGAGGTAAAATATCTGGGACATTGGATTTCTCAGGGGAAAAAGATGTTAGATCCTGACAGAGTGGCTGGGATTCTCGTGCTCCCAGCCCCAAAAACGAAAAGACAAATCAGGCAATTTTTAGGGCTCCTGAGATATTGCAGACAGTGGATTGAAGGATACAGCGAAAAAGTAAAATTTTTGTATGAGAGATTAAACACAGATAGATTGAAATGGACCACTCAGGATGAAAGCAAGTTTCAGGAATTAAAAACTGCACTCATAACTGCCCCTGTTCTAACCTTGCCAGACACAAGCAAAGAATTCCAGCTATTTGTTGATGTAAGTGGACAAACAGCCCAAGGAGTTCTGACCCAGGAGTGGGCAGAAAAGAAGAAGCCCATAGGATTTTTATCAAAAATCCTAGATCCAGTCAGTCGAGGGTGGCCTACTTGCTTGCAAGCAATTGTTGCAGTAGCTCTGTTAGTTGGGGAAGCAAAAAAGATAACTTTTGGAGCCTCTTTAACAGTCTACACCCCACACGATGTAAGAAATATCTTACAACAAAAAGCCGAGAAATAACTAACTGATTCAAGACTTCTGAAATATGAAGCCATGCTAATCAGTTCACCAGGCCTCGAGTTAAGAACAACTACTGCCCAAAACCCGGCGCAGTTTTTGTTTGGGGAACCAACAGGTGAGCTATTGCATGATTGCATTGAAGCAGTAGAATTACAAACTAAGGTAAGACCGGACCTGGAAGATCAAGAGTTAGAAGGGGGGGAAAAATGGTTCATTGATGGTTCATCAAAAATAGTAGAAGGAAAAAGAAAGTCAGGTTATGCCATCATAAATGGTAAGACCGAACAAATCATAGAATCAGGTCCCTTGCAGGCATGCTGGTCGGCTCAAGCCTGTGAACTATTTGCACTCTTAAGAGCCCTCAAAGGCCTGAAGGGAAAAAGGGGAACTATTTTCACGGATTCAAAGTATGCATTTGGGGTAGTGCATACTTTCGGAAAAATATGGGAAGAAAGAGGTTTAATAAACACCAAGGGAAAAAGATTAATACATGGAGAAATAATTAAACAAATTTTAGAAGCTGTCAGAGAGCCCCAGGAGATATCCGTAGTCCATGTAAAAGGACACCAAACTGGGTGGCGGTTTCACACCAGGGGAAACAATCTAGCGGACAAAGAGGCGAAACGAGCTGCGTTACTGGCGGTAAGTATTCCCGAGATCAGTCCCAAAGAAACCCCAGAAGTGTCCGTGCTTCCTTCAGAGAAGGAGCAAGAAGATTTCAAGAAGGTAAGTGAATATTTTAAAGAAAATAAATGGTGGTTGCCAGACGGGAGGGAGCTGGTTCCAAAAAGTATAGCGAGAGGAATACTCAGGAAATTGCATGAACAAACCCACTGGGGGACCAGAGCACTGGCTGAACAATTTTTAAAATTTTTCGGATGTAAAGGAATCTTTGAACTTGCCAAGCAAGAGGTACAGGGGTGCGTGATATGCCAGAAAGTAAATCGTGCCAATTCAAAACAAACAAATTGGGGTGGCCGACCACTTTCGTATAGGCCATTCGAGAGAGTCCAGGTAGATTTCACGGAATTACCAAAGATTGGGAGAAATAAATATTTACTAGTGATAGTAGATAAACTGACACATTGGGTCGAGGCATTTCCCAGAGCAAAGGCTACGGCCCAAACTGTGTCTAAAATTCTACTAGAGGAAATAATTCCTAGATATGGGATAATAGACCATATCGATTCGGATCAAGGGACTCACTTCACCTCCAAAATCATTAAACAACTGTCAGAAGCATTGGGAATCAGATGGCAATATCACACTCCCTGGCACCCTCAAAGCTCGGGACAGGTAGAAAGGATGAATCAAACATTAAAATCGCAATTGTCCAAATTAATAATCGAAACAAAAATGACTTGGGTCCGATGTCTTCCTTTAGCTTTGTTAAACATCAGGACCATGCCTCATTCTGAAACCGGTTTATCCCCTTTTGAAATGCTATATGGAATGCCATATAGGCATGGGATGCCGGTGGCACACCCCCAAATAGAGGATGTGCAATTACAACCTTATCTCATTTCTATAAATAAAAATCTACAGGAACTCCGGAAAAAAGGACTGATTCCCCAAAGCACGACATTGGGATTTCCAATTCACAAAATCCAGCCGGGCGACAAAGTATTGATTAAAGTGTGGAGGGAACTTCCCCTCAGTCCTCATTGGGAAGGCCCGTTCCTCGTTCTCCTGACCACGGACACCGCTGTACGAACGGCCGAGAAAGGGTGGACTCACTTTTCTCGGGCCAAGAAAGTTCCGGATTGCAAAGCCCCCGAGTGGAAGATCACCACCCCGCCAGGAAATTTGAAAATCAAGCTCCGGAGGCACCACAAATGAACAATAGCGAAAGGATAAGTTGCAATATCCGCGATTGTTATTGTTTCCCGTTTGTACATTTTAAGTGCGCTTATTGTAAGCAGATTTGAGTAACTCATTGCATAAGGGGTTATAAACCGAGGAGATTGTGCACTAAGTGCCACGAGAGGGAGTTAGACCAGACCAATCGATTCCTGATACTTGCAACTCGAGCGGGCCTTTTGGAACTTGACTCTCCGGAGTGGTTCCTGTTTTATCAAAAAGGATTAGGGGGTCAGCTTGATTGCAAAGCAGAACCCTTGGAAATTGAGTGTCGGAGGACCGTAAAAGTACCTTGCAGATTTGAACCAGTTAAAGCATCTCGGTGGGCAACCTTTAAGCGGAGGTTTGCCATCAGGACATCAAGGGCCCCTGAAGACAGTCCTTGCTGCCGGGAAGATGGTTATCCCCGCCGTATACTTTTGTACGGGCGGAGGGAATGGCAGAGGGATGCAATTGTAGGGAATCCTGATGTCCCTGAGCCTAGTCATGTGCTCGATCAAGAAAATAGAGGCCGAGGTCCCCCCAGGGGAGGTTCCCCAAGGGAAGTGTGAGCAGTGTCAGACTGCCACAGAAAACGAGCTCTTGACCGAGTGCCCTTCAGAACTACACGCAGGTATTTGTTGGTTAAACGGCACTCAGTTCGAATTGTGTAAATCAAAAAAGAAAATCTGGTGCTCGAATTCGAGAGTAAGTATCAAGGAAAAACCCATTCGGAACTTGGAAGGAATAGGGGTTGCAAGGACCCACTTCCGAAACAAAAGAGAAATAAAGGGAATTCCCCCAATCGAGGTCTGTGGACAGTGTAATAAAACTGTCTGGATTGGGGGAAAGAAGCACTCAACGTTTTTGGCATACCACCGAGTTAACCCTACATGCTACAATGAAGCAAACTTAAAACCATGCATGATGGGGGGAAAATTGTACTGGGAAGAGAAAAATGTGAAACACGAGGCAAAGCTGACATTCAATAATGAACCCATAATTTTGGAACTATTGAAGTCAGATGATGAGAACTCGTGTCTTCAATTTGACCCAGTGTTCTGCTTTTCAAAGGATGAAAAGGGATTAGATCCAGAGAGTAAAATAAAACGAATAGCTATAGACATAAAACGACAAGAAATGGAAAATAAAAAGAAAAGGCTGGAGCAAGAGAGGTTAAACTCTCTCAGTGAACAATATGAACTATTAGAAAGACAATACGATAATTGGAAATTACCCAGCCCCAACCAAAACCTGTTTGTTGATCTAATGCAGGAAATAGCCACCGAATTAGGTATATCCAACTGCTGGATATGCGGTGGCTTAAAATCAGCCGAGAGATAGCCATGGAAAGGAGAGGGATTGACCCCGGAACAGATATTAAAAGGGACAGAATTAAAATTTTCGAAAACAACCCGGAGGCCAGAAGGATGGGTCATAGATGATCGAATAATTGAGACTTTTTGCATTAACCGGGAGGGAAAAGAGTTTACCGATTTAGTAGGATACACTCCGTGTGTGAATACCTGTTGCAGCGGCCTCAGGGAGACAAAGAGTTACATTGTCCCACCCCAAACCCCTTGTGAAGGGCGGCCCAGGAGTTCTGATTGGGTTTGAGTCCCTGGGGGGTTCTCCCTTGGTGTGTTTCTAATGGTCCCTGACCCTGAACTCCACCCTCAAAGGTGTAAACCCTCGGTTCTGTCCCTCAAAAACCCCTGCTGTGCCTCTGTTCGAGGCTCTCTGTTCTGGACCTGAGTTTGTTCTCATGCTGAATAAATGGTTTCATGAACGGGAGCCCGTCTCGTTGGTGTTTCATGCTGGTCCCCAGAACCCTGCTGTTTCCCTGGACGAGATCCTGAGGTTGCAGACTGCAACAAATGGTGAGAGAATGCGGGCATCCAGCGAAGCACCAGGAGAACAGCAGGACCCGGCTCCATGGACACCTCGTAAGTCCCCGGCTGATGGCTTGAGAGCCGGCGAGACCCCCGCCTTGGAAAGGAGGACTCGAGAGTACCTGGCAGGGAGACTGGGTTGAGAGTGCCTCGGGCATGGGGGAAGAAAAGGGATTACGGAGGTGTGGGAGCCGAGACCAGACGCTGGGACAAGCACCTAACATCACCCAACGAGACGTATTATGGACGATATCAACATTATGGACGATTCTATTAACATTATGGACGATTATGGACGATATCAACATTATGGACGATTATATCAACATTATGGACGATTATGGACGGTATGGCTCTTCCGGTGGACTGTTTCTGTCTTCTGTGAAGTTCCTTTTTTTTTTTTGGTGTATACCTCCCTGTACCTTCCCCTTTCCTCTGTTCCTAAGGGCAGGACAAAGGGTGAAAAAAGCCAAGGTGGCTCGGGGTTGCTGCCGTCTGCCCACTGTTCCGTGTCCTCCTTCACCCCCTGTCTTTCCATATTCCCGTTCCCTGTCCGGGAAAGTCAGTCCCGGACCCCCCCCCATCCCAAGATGGCGCCGGCCACGCGGTCTGGGATCCCTTGTTTCCCGCCTTGCTCCTTCTTTTCCGGTCCCAAACCTTCCCTTCCCGAACCTCCCAGTAACTCCTGCTTGGCCCCATCCCTTTGTTCAGTGCTCCACCCCTGGGGGCTGTGCCTTCTCCATCGTGGGCAACACCTCCTCCGGGGAAATCGAAACTGTAACCGAGCTCCGAAAGCCAGCGTTTCACCCAGATCATCTAAAGAGGCGACGCCCACATGGGAGCCGGAGCCGAAGCTGGAGATCGAAGAATTCTGCCCCTCGTGAGAGGAGATCTAAGAGCTGCGCCCTTCCAAAGAGAGAATCCTGAAGTGGAAGAGACTGAACTAAAAAACATTATGTTTGCATTAAGTACCATCACCGTTTAATTTGCCCGGCGTAGTCCGAGATTTAAGTGTTTGTTTTCAATTTTGTTTTTTCTGTTTGCTTAATGTGTTTTGTTATTGAGCTATTGGTGTCCCACAAAGCAAAGTGGGTGCTCTGTGGAAGAGGTGAGATTTTAAGGTGTATGTTTGGAAACGTTTTAAGCTCCTAATTAAAATTTGAAAAAAAAAAAAATAAATAAATAAAAAAGGAGCAGATGTTGCAGCGGCCTCAGGGAGACAAAGAGTTACATTGTCCCACCCCAAACCCCTTGTGAAGGGCGGCCCAGGAGTTCTGATTGGGTTTGAGTCCCTGGGGGGTTCTCCCTTGGTGTGTTTCTAATGGTCCCTGACCCTGAACTCCACCCTCAAAGGTGTAAACCCTCGGTTCTGTCCCTCAAAAACCCCTGCTGTGCCTCTGTTCGGGGCTCTCTGTTCTGGACCTGAGTTTGTTCTCATGCTGAATAAATGGTTTCATGAACGGGAGCCCGTCTCGTTGGTGTTTCATGCTGGTCCCCAGAACCCTGCTGTTTCCCTGGACGAGATCCTGAGGTTGCAGACTGCAACAAATACCCTCACGGTAAACTCAGAAAAGAAAACAAAAATCTAGCACCCGGAATCACCCGAAGGATATTGGATCTCCTATCGGGAAAACAATTGCGAGTGGATAGAGACTATCGGATTATGTTGGAACAAGAAACCAGGGGCCAATCCCTTCCATGCTTTCATAGGCCTGAGGGATTATTAGGAGGATCCGGCAAAAACTAATAAAAACTGGGAAGCTCCCGATGGAATTTACTGGATATGCGGGAAAAAGGCATACAGTGAATTACCTCGGAAGTGGAAAGGGTCATGCACACTCGGACTAATTCGGCCATTTTTCTTTACACTACCAAAAGGTGAAAGTAAGTCCCTAGGGGCTCCCCTCTTTGAAACCTTAGCTCAACAAAAGAGGGACCTAAAAAAGATATTACCGATAGCAGGAGGGAGCCAGAAATAAAACGAGGAGGAATGGCCGGCCGAGAGAATCATACAATACTATGGTCCGGCCACTTGGGCGAATGATGGCAGTTGGGGTTATAGAACCCCCATTTATCTCCTCAATCGGCTCATTCGACTGCAAGCGGTGATGGAGGTAGTTTCAAATCACACCTCAGAAGCCCTGGAACTCCTAGCAAGGCAACATTCTCAAATGAGGGCCTTTGTTTACCAGAACAGACTGGCTCTCGACTACTTGCTAGCTGAGGAGGGAGGGGTGTGCGGGAGATTTAATGAATCAGAGTGTTGCATGGAAATAGATGATTATGGCGAGACTATAAAGGGACTAGCTGCGGAAATCAAGAAAGTGGCACATGTGCCAGTTCAAAAATGGAATTCTATTCTACAAGCCTCTTGGTGGGACCAAATTTTCGGGCAAGGGGCTTGGTGGAAAAAGCTAGTATTCTTTATAAGATGTTCAATAGCCGGAATCATCTTTTTGCCTTGTTTAATTCCTTGTCTGATTAGGCTAATACAATCTGTAGTGCAAGAAATGCAAATTGCCGCCCTCCCAATAGATCCGGAAAAATCACAAGATAAAAATGCCCTTCTTTCCAAATTACTGATTTTAGAAGAAGAGAAAGAGAGTAATAAGGCATTAAAGGCCTTAGAAAAATTTGAAAACGAACATATGCTGACCACTGAAATTGACAATTAAACAAAGAAAAAAAATTATAATGAAAAAGAGTAAGAAAAGGATACTTTTCTTTAAAAGAAAGTGTGAAAGTAACGAATTTTTAAATGTGATAAATTATTAAATGGGGGACTGTAATAAATTATTGTTGTATTAAAAATTCGGAGTGTATATAAGAAAGATATGTTTTGTAGGAACAAAACAAAATATAAAGCATAGAAAAGCCTCTCCTCAAAGTAGGATGAGGCTTTTCTCCAAGAAGTTGCTGATTGCCAGCAACGCCCAAGATAACTAACCCAAACCGGCCCATCAACCCAAACAAACAGACAGGACACGGACCATCAGGAAAACAATGAAACTGGCTCGAGGAAATTATCTACCTCCGGACCCAAGCAACGCCCTGCGGATTCCAGTGGGTAGAGAAACCGATCAGTGAAAAAAGACAGGTTCCAAAAGAAAGACTTCGCCAGACTTAAACATTTCTGTGTTGAAAAAGCAATCAAGGGAAACAAAGGAGAAAACCCGGCCGAGATACCCATCGGCACCAGCCCGGATTCCACCACCCTGTCATGAAAAACCTAACATTGCAACACACACAGAGTCTCCTTTACATATGAGGAGATTCTGGCCGGACACGAGATAATGTCTTTATTCTATGTCAAGAAATCCATTCACTGGACAATCAAGGATACTTGGTGAATGGAACCTGCCTGGAATTTTGGCCTGAGGACTTAAAAATCCTATAAAACCCCAATCCTGAGGATGCTCAGACGTGGATTTGGGAAACCTATACCTCTGGTGTAGACCCCTGTCCACCCAGCGCTGCGCTAATCTTTTTATTGTGGGTTTTTATCGCTGTTTTTACTTATTATTGTTTATTAATAAATTTCTCTTTGATTTTATCCCAAAATTGCCTTTGCATTTATAACACCAGGGACCATCTTCTGGTCCATGCTTTCCTGTGAGGATATGGTAAACAGTTTCATCTGTAAAGTCAATGGACAGTGAAGTTACCACTTGGTGCCTGGTTCCCATTGGAATCTTTCCGTGTGTTGGATCTTCCTCATGTGGTTTGGGATCTCCCGGGATGATGTGCTATGATGCTTCCCATCTTCCTGGTCCTGGCTGTCTGACGTGAATCTCACCATTGGGACGGAGCGAGATGGCTTTTGATTTGTTGTCTGTGCGTGGGGCCATACTGCGCTGCGCTGGGAGTTTCCTGAATGTTGCTTGTGGACCTTATTTTTCTGAGTCTGAGAGAGTTACAGCCTGTCAGTGGCTGATCTGTTCCCAAGAGAAAGTCTCTTGAGAGCATCTCTCGCTCAAGGACTATTATTGTAAATAATCTCATTTTCTCTAAACAGTTCTGTACAGCTGTGGTTAGTGTTTTCTCTTGTCCCACCAATGGGACAGAGAGGTGGTGTTCCCTTTACCAATCATGTTAAACCTGTAGCGTAATACCCTATAAAAAGCTGAAAAGTTCAGATAATAGAGCTTTTCCTTAGCATCTCGTTCTGGTGTGCTGTGAATTAATCCACTTCTACTTCGTGTCCAACAGCAACAGTTGCTGGTATCACTGCGGTCTCTGGGGCCTTTGGTAGCCAGTGTGAGAGTCTCGAGTGGGTGACTTCTCTGGGCAGTCTTTTATAGTGTCCAAATTCCCCACAATTGAAACAGCAAGCATTATCTCTGGAAGCAACCACTGCAAATGCTCCAGAAACCCCTTCAGCGATGCCTTTAGCAACCGCCTGGGCAACTGTGTTTTCAGTGGACAAATGGTGTGTGCAGCTTTCTACCATTTGTTCAATAGTAGGTTCTGTATCCAAGGGTAAAGCCCTCAGAATAGTTTTACACTGTTCATTAGCATTCTTTATAGCTAGTTTACTCAAAAGCTCTTCTCGTGCCTCTATAGTCCCTATCTGTTTTTCCAAGGCATCCTTTAATCTATCCACAAATTTAATAAAACTCATCTACCCCTTGTTTGATATTAGCAAAATGTAGTGTTGGAGTAGTCATCCGGAGTGAGGAGCAATGATGTTTTTGCTGCAATAACTATGTCTTGCAATGTTTCCTCAGGTAAAGTGTTAGCTTGTTCTGAGGGTTTTAATAAGCAATTTTCTCCCACTAACTGTTCAACAGTAAAATTTTGTCTATTTGCATCTTTAGAATATTTGTCAGATAATGTTTTTAATTGTTTTTTCCAATGCCTTTCCCATAGCATATATTCAGCAGGGGAAAGGAGGCACTGAGTTGTGGATGCTAGCTCTGAAGCAAGCTGCAGGGAGCCTGCAGAAACTGCAGGCCGCATAACTTCTCAGTCCTGCCTGAGAGCTAGCCTGAGAAATTCATGGGAGGATTTGAAAACAATCCTCACAGACAGAAAACAGCCGTGCCAGGTGCTGTTTGTCTGTCTCTTGTTTTCTTGGCAAGAGAAAGTCAGAGGGTGTTGTACACCACTGACCAATGATGGTGATGTAGTGATTTGATGACCAATGAGAGTTTCCTTTCTGTACTTTCCACGAACCAGTCTATAAAACAAGGCTAAAGTAATAAACTAAGGAATTCTCCTGTTCTGACTCCATGAGAGTCTGTGTCGTCTCTACCCAGCCGTTCCTTAATAGAGCGACACTGAACAATATTTTTGACATCGTGTGGTACTAAGATATGCGCAGAGAAAATGGCTTCAAGGCAATTTCTAAAAAGATGTGTTCCTCGTCCATGTTCTTTGGCTATTTTGCAAAGGTCTATAAGATCTTTGTGTCAGGAAAATTAATCCACAAACACTAGAGGTTTATGTCCAAAAAGGAGACAGAGGAGTCCTTTTACTTTACTCGAATAAAGGGAGAGGCCATGGGGAATTCCCCTGGGGTCTCTCAAATTTTTGGAGGGCGCAGACTCCTTTTTATCCTAATTCCCGGCCGCTTGTCCCTTCTCTCTTTCCCCATAGGCTGAGGTACTTGAGAGGTACAGGCTTCCTGGAACGCCTGATACCTGCAATACCTTTTCCCCCCCACCCCCAATGCATAATCCCTTCTTAACTTTTATTCAATTCATAGTGTTCTTTTAGTGCCTCTTTGATCTTCTACTGGAATCCATCCCATTGTTTCTGTTGTCTCTCACTGATAGCTACATCTTATCAGCTGACCCACAGCTTGTTTGTAAAGACAAATCCGTCATTCCTCTCAATCCCTCCTCTTTTAATTTTTGTTAATAATTGTCTTTACAAACTTTAGTTATCATTGACTTAATTTCTTGTTCTTGGGTCCTTTTTTGTTTTGCAATTATTTGCAGTGGCATCACTCTCTGCCCTTTTGTAGCTATCTCTGGATCAGTAGGCACGGCTACTACCTGCATTCCTTTGATCACATGTTGAATGAGTTGTATTAAGCAAGGGATCATGCATGGTAAAAAGATTAGAGTTGCTACAACACATAAGAGGAAAAAAAGCATTTGTTTGACCCATAGGCCACCAGGTAACCATGAAAACATGTCCCATTCCCATCCTTTCCATGTTTGGACCGGTACATGGGCTAACTTTTTTATTCCTTTTGTTATTTGTTTTATCACCTTTCCATTGTCATCTATTTGCAAACAGCAGTTTGAGTCATTAAATTTGCCACACACTCCCCCTTCTTCTGCTAATAAATAGTCTAATACCATCCGATGTTGAAATATTGCATTTCTCATCTGAGTAGACTGGTCAGCAAGAAGGTCAAGAGCTGTAGCTGTCTGGTTGATTATTATTTCAAAGACAGCTTGCAACCTAATTATCCGATTTAAATTATAAATGCGTTCTCTGGCACCTGATATTAATTCATTTGGGTTCCAGGTAGCTGGTCCATAGTGTTGTATGATTCGTTCAGGTGGCCATTCATCTTTTCCCCACTTTTGGGTGCTCCTTCCAGCCAGCGATGTATCAATTGACCGCTTCTCTCTAATTAGATCATCATATACTTTGATTCCTAACTGATTTCCCTGAACTTGTGGTAGCAGAAAGAACAATGGTCTAATATACCCCACATAACATATTCCTGACCAGTTTGGGGGTAGCCTGCGGTAAGCATTTTGGCCACAAATCCAGTAATGCCCCTTTAGAGCCCAGGTGCCATTAGCGAAGGGACCTTTCCAATTTTCATCATCAACTGGTGGGTCAAAATACAGCTTGCTTCCAGGGCCTAGTGGTCCACCAACAATAGTTGCCTCGCCATAAGAATCACAATATTTACATTTCCAAGCTCCTACATGAGGCTTCCACTTGCAATCACATCCCTGATCTGTTTTATTAGACCTGGACCAGAACTTACTGAAAAGGGTTCGAGTTCCATTCCGGTGTTTCCATTTCCACTGATAGTCTCGGACAACATGTGTCGGACTTGTGGAATTATCTCAGGGGCAGCTTAAAAATAAAGGGTCAAAAAACTTATCCTTCCCCACTGCTTTACAGCCTTCAAAATCTTTTTGGTAATTATGGAAGGAACACCTTACCCAGCTACCATTAGTGAGCTTAACATGAGTTTGATTCCATCTGCCTCAATATCTGGAACAGTCATAAGGAGGGCAGTTGGGGGTCCAACAATCTAAACCCAAAGATAAAGTCCAGTCACAAACGCTCTTTCCCACATATGTGCTTCCTGTTCTGTTTAGGCAATAAATGCCTCTTTCAGAAGAATGAAGCTGCCATGGACTTCCTTCTTTGTCCCAAAATCCTGTTTCATTATGGACTTCACTCAGGGTGCTAACCCACCATTTAGGCTTGACTGGGCTGGCCACCCATGGCCAGCTTTCAGATCCCCCTGGCCCTCCGCAGACCCAACAGTTTCTAAGGTTAAAGGTCTTTGCTACTTCTTCTCCTAAAGTTAAAAAAAATATTTTCCCACTTTAGACTCAACTTAACTGACAATATAAAGGTAAAATTATTAAGAGAAACATTCTAATAGTGTTATAATCTAATTTCTAATTTTCAATTTCACGTTGTCTTCTATACTACCTGTGGCAAGTGAAGGCACAGAAACAGCTTAGCATAAAGAAAGCAATGACAGCATGGATTGGCTCCCAGTGACTGGAGATTTGAGAGTAAGGATGCCCATACAGACACCTTCAGCAGACAGTCTGTGGGTAGGCACTCAGGGCTTCCCCCAATGTCGACACATGGCTACCGCTCCAGTCCACTCCTGCGGAGTGTCAGTCGCGGCTTCCCATCCTTCTCCTCCAGCTGAGATGTCCAAACCTCTGGAGCTTTAGAGACCTTGACCCAAGTGTGATGGGTCCACTTGTGTTCAGCTGTCTTGATGGCTGTTTCTGTGGTCAGCAGCACCTGGAAAGGTCCACGCCACTTTGCCACCAATGGTGCTTCTTTCCACTCCTTAACTAGGATCCAGTCTCCTGGTTGGTTATTATGCACAGCAAAGTCCAAAGGCAGGGTCTGTGTCAGCTGAGCTTCCTGTCGAAGAGATTTCACAAGAGACAGTATCCGAGCCACATACTGTTTTAGATATATGTGAAAAACGAAGTTCACTCCTGTAAAATTTTAAAAAAGTTTAATAAAGACAATAAGAGACATAAAATAAAGCAAAGAGTTATGGCCGAGTGCCTTGGCGCTCTGCCAAGAGCACACCTGGTATCTCAGGAATACCCTTTTTATCCCATCCTTGCTGTGAGGGGTTAATGCATATTCAAGCATGTCCCCTCCCTGGTTCCGCCTTCTTGGATCATGCTTTTGCACAATTTTATTTTCTGCTGGTCAGCATATTTTTTGCTGGTCATCATTATTCTAACTGGTCAGCATTATTTGAAGTTTGGTTTCCTTTCTTCTGCAAATGGTCACTTGTTGATAACATTCCGGGCCCCTTATCCTTCCTCTGAGGGCAGCTGGGCTTCCTATCTTTCCCCCCTGCCCACGTCCTGGTACCAGCTTTTTGATAACAGTTTGCTCTCCATTTCCTGCTGCTGATAATAGCCTGTTTTCCACTGTCCTTCTGTTGGAAAAACATCTTGATCCTCCCATTGTCTTGCCTGTTGGAGTTATCTTGCCTTGTCCGGATGAAACATATCTTTACCATTCAGAATTCCTATCTAAGCCTATAACTTGCTAAGAGAGAAAAGAATATAGTGAAAGCATATAGTATATTTATCTGAATAATTGTGAAAAGCCAATATTTACAACATGAATTCACAACAATATACATCACTTATCTCTACCCCCGCCCCAGGCTGAGAATTACAAGGATAAGGAATTCCAAACATCAATTCAAAAGGAGGTAGTTGAATATCTTCCCTGGGTCTGGCCCTTATTCTTGCTAGAGCCAGTGGTAAGAGCTGCAGCCATGGCATTTTCGTTTCTATCACCAGCTTCAGAAGATGTTTTTTTATTTCTCCATTCATCCTTTCAACCTGTCCTGAGCTTTGGGGATGCCAGGTAGTGTGGAGGTTCCATTGTATCCCTAAAGCAGTCATTACTCCTTTAAGAATTTTTCCAGTAAAATGAGTTCCTCTATCTGAGTATTGCTTCCACCATCCCATATCTTGGAATTATTTGTTCCAAAAATACTTTAATAACTGACCCTGTAGTTGCTGAAACAGCTGGGAATGCTTCTGGCCACCCTGTTAACTGACATACTATTACTAAAAGATATTTAAATCTCCCCACCCGGGGCATTTCAGTAAAATCCACTTGGCATCTCTGGAAGGGACGTACAGCCCAAGGCCTTCCCCCCGGCAAGTTTCTTTGTAACTTTGTTATTTGTCTTAGCACAAATCAAACAACCTTCAACAGCTCGTTTTGCCAGAGTAAAAAGACCCACAGCAGCATACATTTTGAGGAAGGCTTCTGCTGTCCCTCGGGAGCTCCAATGACTCCCTTTGTGGAGCTGTTTTAACAGCTGTAAGGCTAGAGCTTTTGGTATCCACTGCTTACCATCCCTTGTAAACTAATTACTCTCTCTTTCTTCTGCCCCACTCTTTTTAACTATCTCAAGTTCTTCTGGTGGAAAAGACAGCTTCTCTGGTAAGGGGGCAGTTATTGGGAGCAAGGGAAGTAACTTAGAGATTTCTGGCAACAATGCAGCTTTTTGAGCTTCTTCATCAGCTAGTCTGTTTCCTATTGCCTCTTCCGAGCACCCTGCCTGGTGTCCCTTGATGTGTATTATTGCTTCCTTTTTTGGTTAATTCACCACCTCCAATAGGCGGGAGATTAAGTTCTCATGAGCCAACGTTTTTCCTCTGCAGGTTAATAAACTTCCCTCTTCCCACAGTTTCCCAAATGCATGTATCACACCATATGCATATTTAGAATCAGTAAAAACATTTACTGACTTTTCTCGGTATAACTCACAGGCTCTTACAAGTGCATACAGCTCTGTGGTCTGAGCTGACCAGGTGGGCGGTAACCTCCCCCCTTCTGTTAATTGCTTTCCATTCAAGACAGAGTATCCTGTAAATCGTCTTCCTTCTATCACCCTTGAAGACCCATCAATAAACACGTTTTCCCCCTCAGGCCATGGGATGTGTCGCAAATCATTCCTTGCCCTAGTCTGCAGATCTATTACTTGAATACAATCATGGACTTTGCCTTGGCTCCCCTCTTCAGGGCCATTCAAACAGGAGGCTGGGTTAAAACTTCCCCCGCTTTTAAATTCTAAATCCTCCTGTTCTAATAAACAAGACTCATATTGCAACAACCGAGAGGTGGTCATCCACTTAGAGGCTCTCTCAGTTAACAAAGCTTTAATCTGGTGTGAAACTTTAACAATCAGATAACCCCCCCTTGTCAGCTTTCGGGCCTCAGCCACCATCAGAGCTGTGGCTGCCCAGATCTGCAGACAATGGGGCCAGCTTCTGGCCACCGGGTCTATCAGTTTTGAAAAATAGGCAACGGGTCTCTGTGTTCCCCCATGCTCCTGAACCAAAATTCCTTTTGCATGACCCTGTTTAACATCTACATATAATTCAAATTCCTTTTCTGTATCTGGAAGAGCTAGGACTGGGGCATTAACCAATTTGTCTTTTAATTTTTTTAAGCTTTGCTCTCCTTCTGGTGTCCATACCATAACATTAGGACTGTCTTGTGTTAAAAAGCCATATAAAGGTCTGGCCACAACAGAAAAGTCTTCTATCCACACTCGGCAGTATCCCACCAACCCTAAAAACTGCTGTAATTCCCTTTTTGTTTGGGGAATGGTACTTGTAGAATTCCTTGTATTTTTTTCTGGATCAATACACCGTAACCCTCCAGTTAAAATATGCCCCAAATATTTTACCTTTTTCTCTACCAACTGTGCTTTCTTTTCAGACACTCTAAGTCCTTTTTTTTTAGCAAGAAAATTAAGCAGTTTCACAGTAGCTCTTTTGACCATCTCCTCCTGTTCCCCTGATAACAGCAAATCATCCACATACTGCAACAACCTAACCCCTGAGGGTGGAGTAAACTCTCTTAGTATTTTTTGCAAAGCTTGTCCAAACAAAACAGGTGAGTCTGTATAACCCTGTGGGAGGACTGTCCAAGTCAATTGCTGCTTTACCATTTTACCTCCTTCCTTTTGTTCCCACTCAAAGGCAAAATACTCTTTACTCTCTTTTGTAATTGGACACCCCCAGAAAGCATCCTTTAAATGCAGTACTGAATAGTACTGGTGTGAGGAAGGGACCTGGTTCAGGATTGTATAGGGATCCAGAACTGTGGGATGCCTTGATTTGACAATTTTATTTATTATTCTTAAATCTTGCACCATTCTGTAGGTTCTATCTGGTTTCTTAACTGGCAGGATAGGGGTGCTATAAGGAGACATGCATGGTTCCAACAGACCTGCCTTTAGCAGGGACTCAATGATAAGCTGTAACCCCTTCCTTCCCTCCCTTGAAAGACGGTATTGCTTTTTTTGACACAACTTGTCCTGGTTGCTTCAAAGTAATTTGAAGAGGCTCTATGTCTAATTTTCCATATTTCCCCGGGGCTGCCCACACTTCTGGATCTATTTCAGCATAAGCTCTCTCAGACATTTTACACAAATGTGATAAATGTGGCATTGGATAAAAATTCGTGAAGGAGAATAAAGAAATATATGTTATATTTATAATAATGTAAAGATATAAAATGTAGTATGATCTAAAGATTCCTTCCCGAGTCAGGTGGTAACAATCCACTGCGACCCGTATCAGCCCGAGATAAAGAGCAGGACACAGGCAATCAAGCCAGACAATGAGAGTAGCCCGGCTGAGATATCCATCTGCTTCGCACCCGACCTGGACACTCCACCCCGGGAGTCCAACCAAAAGATGCAATCAGAAGGCACCCAGAACCATTCGCATGTGAAAGGACTCTGCCCAGTTGACTATTGACTCAGCTCGACGGATCCGGGAAATCTATTCAACCGCACATCTAGACTCTTTGTTGGACTGTGCCCACTCCGGGTTTTGCCTCAGGATACGAAAATCTTTATAAAAACCCCGGACTGCAATCCCTCCTTCGTGGATTTGGGAAAATCTGTACCTCTGGGTGCAGACCCCTGTCCACCCGGCGCTGTGCTGATTTATTTATTGTGTTTTTTTTCTCTCGTTGCTTATGATTGAAATTGTTTTATAATAAATTGCTTTTTATATTAATTTAATTTTGCTATTACGTTTATAACAGATTTGGTGCCGTGACTCGGATTGGAGAAACTGCGGGGGAATCTCACTGCCCAGGACGGGTACCCCCGCTGATTTTGGCGGCCTGATGAGTTGAGAACCCCCGTAGCTTGTTCCGACATCCGAACTAAATTTAGGCTGAGATAAACCACAATAAAAGGGAAACAGATCCAGAGCAGAGAGCTCGGGAAGGCACAGAGCCTTCGGAAAGCCGCGGCTGGTTTCACGCGTAAAAAGTATGCTGTGCACGAAGACATCTACGCAGGAAAATAGCTGTAAGTACTGCTGGTTGAGTGGGTGATTGGGCGACTGTGTGAGACGTGATCTGATCACAAAGCGAGTGTGGACTTCAAGGCCGCGTTTCCATCCTCCCGCGCGGGAATTGGCCAGCCGCGAAGGAAGCGATTCGATTTGAAAGCTTTTTCTCAACACGCTTGTAAAAACCTTAGATGAAAGGGCGTCTCAGGGGACTGATCACAAGGGGCTAAAAGGGGAAGGATACGTCCTGTCGAGCTCAGGAACTGGTAAACCCTTTTAGTTAACGGATCAAGGTAAAGGTCCGGAAGAGGATCAAGGTGCCGATTACAAGAGACCTCAGCTCAGCTCACTGAAGGGTGAGTATTGGCAAAGTTTGATTCCTCGGGTAAGCGCGAAAAAGTCACAACGCAGAAACAGAAACAGACTCACAGAGGAGTCGAAGACTGGTAAGAAATTCTATACATACGAAATATGGGGCAGAAAAAGAGTAAGCTTCAGAAGAAGAACACAGGGAAAAGCCCCTTCGATCAGGGGGAGGGATCACTAGACATCCCGCTAGAAAGCCCCTTGGGTTGGATGTTAAAACACTGGGAAGATTGCCCCCAGAGAAAGGGAAAATCCAAGGCAAAACTGATTCATTACTGTGTGGAGGTTTGGGGAGGACAAGAATTGAGAAATCATCTCACTTGGCCAGTGTTAGGCACATTCGAAAAATGGACATGTAATGAATTACTCTCCTATGTGGAGAACAAAGTCCCCTCGGATCCCGAGGAGAAGGAATATGCTAAACTCTGGTTAAACGCCAGAGTAGGGCTATTCCCGATAAAACAAAAAGAAAAACTTGAGTTGAGAGCTGAATCCTGGGAACCTCTCGATCACTTACCACCCCCATATCGTGGACCGGCTGAGCCTTCCTCGATAGATCAAGTGGTGCCTTCAGCACCTTCGGGCTCCTGAGACCAACCCGCTGAGATGCATACATCCCGAGCGGGAGACTCGGTGCCGGCAGCTATGCCGGCAGCCCTCCCCTTATCCCTGCCTGCAAACACCATAGCCACAGTAGCCTCTTCGGAGGTTTCTCCTGTGCAAGGCTGGGGGTCACTCCACCCGCCCTTGCCGGTCCTGTTGCCACAACCGGGACCCCCCCATATAACGAAGGGGATCCCTCCCGTCAACCGGGTGGCGGCAGAGTTCCCACAATTGATAAAGGGGAGACAACTCACAATCACCAGCTCCCCTCCCGCAAGTAGAACCCTTTTGAGAGCAAGAATGGTGAGTGATGAGTGGGGAGAGAGTGAAGAGGGGCACCGGTTGTTCCCTCTCAGGGAAGTACCGACGGCCCCAGGAGTGATCGGATTTGTGAATGTACCCCTTAACACCGGAGATGTAAGAGCATTTAAGAAAGAGATGGGGCAGCTGTTGGATGATCCTTTTGGTGTGGCTGAGAGGTTAGATGAATTTCTAGGGAGTAGTATTTATACCTTTGACGATCTTATGGCAATCCTAAGATCATTGTTTAATCAGGAAGAAAGAGAATTATTAAACAAGCTGGTATCAGGGACTGGGACAGACGCAATCCACAGGGGACGCCAGGCAACTAGAAATGGCCCAGCGTAAGCCCAAGCTGGAATGCACAGACGGAGGAAGGCAGACGGAACATGGTAGATTTGAGGAGCATAATTATTCAAGGTATAAGAGAAGCGGTTTCTAGGGGCCAGAATATTAGCAAAGTTTTTGGAGAGTGTCAAGGGAAAGAGGAATCACCCACAGAATGGATCGAGAGATTACGGCGAAGTTTGCAGATCTACTCTGGAACTGACCCGAACTCTCCTGTGGGGGAGGTTCTGTTAAAAACACAATTTGTTGCTAAATCTTGGGAGGACATTAAGAGAAAATTAGAAAAGATTGAGGGGTGGCAAGATAAAAGCCTTTAGGAGCTCCTAAGGGAAGCTCAAAAGGTATACATGAGGAGGGAGGATGAGAAGCAGAAATAGCAAGCTAAGGTTTTAGTAGCTGCAGTAAAGGAAGTCCAGAAACAGGAGCAGGCACAGGGTAAGTTTAAAACACTGCCCAGAAAACCCCGAGGTCCTCACAGGGCAGCCCCGACCCCACGGAGAGAACCCCCTGAATGCTACTACTGTAAAAAGGTAGGACACGTTTGGCGGGACTGTAGACAAAGAATAAAGGACGAGAAGATTTTTCAAGAGGATTAGGGGTGTCGGGGGCTCTTCAATTTGGAGACCAGAACATCCAAAGAGCCCTTGATAAAATTAAAGGTGGGCCCCCAACGACAGGAGGTAAGTTTTCTTGTGGATACTGGGGCGGAGAGAAGTACCCTGCAGAAATTACCGTATGGATGTGTGGCTAGCAGAGAAAAAGTTTTTGTAATTGGTGCAAAGGGGGACCCCTTCAAAGTGCCCGTAATAAAGGATGTAGAAATAGAATCAGAAAATAAAATTTGCTTAGGGAATCTGTTATTAGTAGAAGAAGCAGATTATAATTTGTTGGGGAGGGACATGATTGTCGCTTTAGGAATTAATATCATTGTTAAAAATTCTGAATTGGTAGTGAAAATATTTGACTCCTAAGGATGAGTGTCATGGGTTAGCTTCACCTTTAAGACCGAGTAAAAAAAGGGGAAGTTGAAGCTACTGGTGACTGATGGGAGTTTTTCTTCCTGACCAATTATCAGTCATTTTCAAGAATTGACAGCAGATCTGACCATTAAAAAGTGAATTCAACTTGTAAACACCCCCTTAAGAAGTACACTCAGAGCTCTCTCGTTCTCTTTTGTTTCCGGCTCTGGAGAGGTAACAAGCTCCGTCTTGGCTTTCTCCCCCCCGCTCCCAGGCCCGAGACAAGGCCGCAGGGAGGGGGGGGGAAGGAGAGAAAAGCAGAGTTTAGCAGTTTAGTTTAGTTTTCAAGGTCTGCTGCTAGACTGAAACTTGACACTATGACCTTTTGTAGCTTTCTTCTTTTAATTCCTTTACTACCTAGATAAACAAACAGATTACTCCTTTTTCTTAGAACAGACAGAGAAAGAGAGACAATTAACATGTAAAACATCATAAAACTACTAAAAACAGTGAAGAAAAGAGTTAAGTTTAAATAAGAAAGAGAGAAAAAGGAGATGCTTGTTGCTGAAAAGTCTTTCTGTTACAGCTATGGAGATGGACAGTAGTTTAAAGACTCCTTTAATTCATGACTAGAGTATGGGAGGAATAGAATATTCAAAGTGTGGACTTTAAAAAAGAAGAGTGATTATGATACTGTGAGTTGCTGGAACTTACGAGTGAAGTGAAGATTTTAAAGCCTTAAAGGAGCCAAAGAGATGGCTGTTTTCCAGGAAGGCTCACAGAAACAACTGAAGAAGATTTCTACCTTTGAATCACTTATCCTTAAAAATAACATCCCTAGATTCAGTTTGACCCATTGCACACCTCAGAATAGTGTGAGATGGGAGGAGTGGACTCTAGAAACTCCATGGATTAGCAGGAAGAGACTTCTGTTTCTCTATGGGGACTGATGAGAAGACTCTAGAAATTGAGACTGTTTTTGACCACCAAGATTGTAAAACTATTTTTTTTGTCTCTATGTTATTATGTGTACAAAAAAATAGTCAAGTAGTGAAAAGAAAAAGAGTTTTCTGAAAATTTATTTTGGTATTCTTATTCTAATAGTTTGTTAATAAACTGTCTTTATTCTTTTTAAGTTTTAAGCCTGTTTTGCTCTTATTTTAATCCATATCTCACAACAAAAAATAAGTAATTTTTGTTACTAGTTTAAAACCACAACAATGAGGAGGAGATTAACCCTGAAGTATGGCATTCAAAAGGAGAGGTAGGAAAGCTAGATATCAAACCTATCAAAATAGAAATCGAGAACCCTGAGGACCCTATAAGGGTTAAACAATATCTCATCCCGATGGAGGGGAGAAGGGGGTTGAAACAAGTAATTGATGACCTCCTAAAAGGGGGTACTTTAGAACCTTGCATGTCTCAACATAACACCCCCATCCTGGCTGTAAGGAAGACGGATGGCAGCTTCCGATTGGTCCAGGACCTAAGAGCTGTGAATGCTAGGACCCGGACTAGGTTCCCGGTGGTGGCCAACCCCTATACCTTGCTAAATAGACTCTCACCTGAAGATGTGTGGTACAGTGTGATTGTATTGAGAAGACCCCCGAGCTGTTCACCAGTCTTCACAGAAGTAATCGTGAATGCCAGTTTATTTCTATCTTTAGCACACCTTTATAGGGTTCTACAGGGTTTGCGAGCAGAACGAGCTACTATTGGCTAACACACACAGTTTACATTTTTTCTCTTACACACAGGGATATTGTTTTACTTTACTCTCTCTTCTGCATGAAGGTTTCAAGGACTTTAGCCCTTAATATCACGACTTATTTCAAAGGCTGGTTTGTGCATACAGGCCTTTACTAATATATAAAATATAGCAACAAATCCCCCTTTCTCTTTTTGCACAAACCAGGCTTTGGATAAGATAACATACAACTTAGACTGTCATCTCAATTAACATTATAAGTAAAGTCCGTCCCCCTTCTAGCATAAGAGACCTCAACCATCCAGTGATGCCTCAGCTGGCGAACCAACTTTCAATGGGGTCACTATCTTCTTTCAGGGCATGCAACCCATCCTGTAGCTGTTGTAGTTGCTCATGGATGGAAGCTGAATGATCAGCAAGATCCAAGCAGCACATGCCTTCAAACTCTCTACAACCATGTCCTTGTGCTAAGAGCAAAAGGTCAATTGCAACTTAATTTCATAGTACTGCGTGATACACACTACTCACATTGGCTGAAAGCTCACTTAACATTGTGGATGTTAAGTTTAATTCTTTCCTAGTCCAGCAAGCGAGCCTTTTTAGGGTGGCTAAACTTTAATTCATTCAGGCTTCGCCTTGACTGTTTGATGTTCTTCATTTTGCTAGCTACATTCAACAATAGATGTAAGCTTGGGTGGAACAAAGTGAGTTTTTCAAGATAACAGGGTCTTCCATGTGGATTAGCAGGAATCTAATTCCATGCTCTATCTCCACAGATTAGGAATATGGAACTAGGTAATCGCTTTGGTAATTGTCCTGTGAGATTGCACCACGAATAAAGGCTTTACTTTCAATGGTAGTAACGAGATCAGCTATAGGGTTGACTGCAACCCAGTGCTGTATTACTTTGTTAGAATGACTTTTTGTCCGGGGTTCAAACATTATCCATCCACCCGAGGTATTGGTGGAACATAACAAATCCAATTCTTCTGAGGGTTGTAACATTAAGAACTTTGGTAATTTTTGCTTGCTAACAGGCTTCAAGTTGTCTTAATGTGAAGCCAGCAGTTCGACTGCACTCTTGCAACATTGCCAATTGATTCAGTCGAGTCTCATTACTAATTAAACTTTTAAATGCTTGAGGATCCCATTCAGGGACTCCTATGAGAGAGGTGCAAAAGGATCTCCAGGTGTGGCTAGGCTCAAACACATTGACCTTTGGCCAGTTCAATGTGCCAGAGTGACCCATATGTTCTGTCACCTTTGGATGTTAGTTAGCAGACAGTTGGTCATGACTATACACAACACAATTACCATAAGCATTTTACCATGTAAATGACACCATATTTGCAAACTCACATCTAAAATTTCAATCGTTAAATGAACTTTCAAAGATGCTTACACTACTTCTTAAAGAGGGAATACTTATACTTTATACTAACATAACAATTACTACACAAGCTAAACACTTAAACTATTGTCTAACTACTTTTAACACAGGTGCTCTGGTATATATGTAGTCTAAGCGTGAAAGCAATTTGCTGAAAGGGTAAACACATAACTACAATCTGCCTTATATACAATTAAATGGAGTCTCTACACTTCTTAGATCTTCTACAGAATTTCTCCAGCACGATTCAGTCCTGGAACGTTCACTGCTCTCGTGATGTCAGCTGGCAGTTGATTGGTGACTGAGGGCTTTGATGTTCAAGTTGTTCTTCAGATCCTTCTAAATCTTAAAACAAAGGATACCTGAAAAATTGGTAGAGACACAACATCATAATAACAACATAAAATCTCTGTTGGCAACTGTCTATATAGTGTTCAGACACAACTGTGTCCTGACAGGTCCACTTCTGATCCATGGCTGGAGTACCAAGGCTGTGTGATGACTTCTCTGTTCACTGGATCTCATGTGTTCAGAGGCAGACAGTCTGGTCAGATGAACAGGTGACCTTTTTGAACCTGCCAACAAAACACAGACACTTCTCTCCTTGAAGTTAATAAATTATACTAATTAAATGCTTGTGGGGCATCCATTTTCCCCCGTTTTTCTTAAAAAAAAATAAAAATGAGATGCATTTCTGTTCAACATTAACACAAAACGATATACACAATTAATAAGAACTTATACTAGTTAAAAATCAATTAAATCTTAAACATTGTTAATAACATATATAATATAAAACTACTATTAATTACTAAAACACTGCACCAGCATCCCATAGTTAGCAAACAAACAGAAACAAAAAATCAGTGAAGGATTGGATCATCACCTCCGGAAAATGACTCTCCAAGCCCACTTCAAAGTTGATCCAGCTGTCATATTAATAGGGTCAAATTGCTGAGTCAAAAAGTGACTCAAATACTGATTTGGGACAGAAAATATCTGGATCTGTTGGCAAACATTCTGTCCAGGTAAAGTCAAGGCTTGGCCAGGGCCTAGGCTTTAAACTGGAAAGATGCCTCTTAATTCATTTCTAAAACAAGGTTCTCAATAGTAGCAGCTATGAGATGCTTACAGCATAGCAAACTGTTCTAAACTCCACAATAATTATATATGACAAAAGGAAATAACAAACTTAACCTTAAAAGAATATCTAAGTTAGAAAACTTAACCTAAAAACATTCAAGCCTAAACATTATAAAACTTGACTATCCTTAATTCTATTGGCACTTAATCTATATTAAATGCAAACATAACTTAATCTTATTCTGTTACTACAAAAAAGCAGCTAAAAGCTTAATATATACCTTTTAAACACAATATAACAATAACATAAATTCCTTATTAAAATTGTGGAAAAAAAGAGCAAATGGATAATATATGCTTTAACTTAACTTTGTTTTATACAGTAAAATTCTCTTGACTAATTATTTTTTAAACCACAAATCTCTTCTGTAGATAACACTAATTGGAAGAAGGTTTTCCTAAAAGCTATAAATCACACCATATTTTAACCTTGGATTCTAGAACCAATTATTGCAAGGCAACTTCTGTTAGTATTCACCTTAAACACTTTTTATTTATTTTTTTTTTTTTCTTTTCTTTTCTTAACTTTCAAAGAACCACAATAATTTCTCTAGTAAAACTCTAAAAACTGCAATTGCATAAACTCACAATTACTTAAAACACAAAATTAACTCTACAATGGTATATAAAAACATTTTGAAAACCCAATAAATCACGACCGGCAACAAACCAGGCACCATCCCCGTGCCCCCCCTCGAGAGAGGGAGCGGGGGGGTGGACTGCCCGCTCTGCTGCTGCTGCAGCTCTGCTCTTATCTTTCTTCACATTCTCCACATACTCTCGCAGCGAGGAAAAACGGAGAGAAAGAAAAAAAAAGCCTCACAAAGTTAACTTTAACAAATGCAGTTTTTCTCTCAATCTCTCTTGTTGTTTGCTGATAGAGGAAAAAAGGCATACTTTTGCAAAAGCAGGCGATTTTACACGAAAAGTCTCTCACGGCCAGGTGCTAACAACGGCGATCAGAGGCCTTGGAACTTTTCTTGCGCTGCTTCTACCCCCAGGGTGCCTTTGTTCCCTGCGCTCACCTCGCTCCCTCATATCTTCCTGGTTCGGGTGGAAACCAATTTAAATTTGGCTTCTTTTCTTCCAGGGTGGTAAAGATGGAACTTAAATAAGGTTGTAGTGCTAAAAGTGACTCCAAAAATGAAGCAAATAGTTCTGGATGTATCACATCCTGCCATAACTGAACAGATTCTGTTCGTTGTTTCAGCGTTCCCTGTGGAACTTTTTTCTCATTATTTTTTTTTTTTCCCTAACTCTCCCTCCCTCTCTCCATGGGCAATATAGATAGGAGTGCTTGCCCAGCAGTGGGAGGTAAAGGCATCTGCCGCTGTGACGCAGGTAGAATTACAGGGCTCACATCCTCAGCATATCTCACTTTTCTGTTTTTTAGGGTATTAATTACAATCTGCCAAGTTCGACCGAGAAACACAGTGTCCTTGCTCTTTTCCGTAATTGCCGTTTCCCATATCAGAGCCGAGATATCAGTCCGTTCTTGCATTGCAAGAAGCAGTGAGCACTGCAAATGCTCAAAACAATTAGCCCATATAACGAGCATATCCAGGTCCCTTTCCTGGGCTGCTTCGCCTCGTTTAACGAGGATGCTGAGAAGCAGTTGATTTACTGCCGCAAATTCCACATCCATGACAGCACCCGCAAGAGGGAAGGTTGCGACCCTTCTACACACGCCCTTGCCTCTGGGCCCCCCCCAGCAGCCCTACTTCCACGTCTAACCGCTCCGCGTCTCACCGCGCTCAGGCTGCCTATTTGGTGCCGATCCGAGCCCTCGACGATTAATGCCCAGATCCACTCCGATGACTCCAGAGTCCTTCTGCCCGCAGGGTGTCTCTGGTCGGTGCGCCAAATATTGAGAAGACCCCCGAGCTGTTCACCAGTCTTCACAGAAGTAATCGTGAATGCCAGTTTATTTCTATCTTTAGCACACCTTTATAGGGTTCTACAGGGTTTGCGAGCAGAACGAGCTACTATTGGCTAACACACACAGTTTACATTTTTTCTCTTACACACAGGGATATTGTTTTACTTTACTCTCTCTTCTGCATGAAGGTTTCAAGGACTTTAGCCCTTAATATCACGACTTATTTCAAAGGCTGGTTTGTGCATACAGGCCTTTACTAATATATAAAATATAGCAACATGATTGATTTGAAAGATGCTTTTTGGACTTGCCCTCTGGATGAAAGGAGTAGAAATTATTTTGCATTTTAGTGGGAGGACCCAGATACAAACCGGAAGGAGCAGCTAAGGTGGACGGTCCTCCCCCAGGGGTTCGAGGAGTCTCCGAACCTTTTCGGGCAGGCTTTAGAACAGTTGCTAACCCAATTTATTCCTGAGGGCGGGACAAAGCTTTTGCAATATGTAGATGACTTGTTGATAGCTGGACCGACTGAGGAAAGTGTGAGGAAAAGCACAATTGCCTTGTTGAACTTTTTAGGAAAGAAAGTTTTGAAAGTCTCAAAATCCAAGATGCAATTCACAGAGCCTGAAATAAAATACCTAGGACATTGCATATCTCAAGGGAAAAAGAAATTAGACCCTGAGAGAGTGGCAGGCATCCTTGCGTTGCCTGCACCAAGAACAAAAAGACAAATAAGACAAGTTTTAGGGCTCTTGGGATATTGCAGGCAGTGGATTGAGGGTTTCAGTGAGAAAGTGAAGTTTTTGTATGAAAAGTTGAACACTGACAGGCTGAAGTGGACTGAACAGGATGAGTCTAATTTCCAGAAATTGAAAAATATTCTTATGACTGCCCCCATACTAACTCTACCAAATACAAATAAAGAATTTCAGTTGTTTGTTGATGTGAGTGGACAAACAGCACAGGGAGTTTTGACCCAGGAATGGGCAGGGAAAAAGAAACCTATAGGGTTTCTCTCAAAGATCTTAGATCCTGTTAGTCGGGGTTGGCCTACGTGTTTACAGGCGATTGTAGCAGTGGCTCTGTTAGTGGGAGAAGCTAAGAAAGTAACTTTTGGAGCTCCCTTGGTAGTTTACACTCCCCACGATGTGAGAAACATCTTGCAGCAAAAAGCAGGAAGTGGCTGACTGATTCCAGGCTTCTGAAATATGAAGCCATTTTAATCAGCTCACCTGGTTTAGAATTAAAAACCACTTCTGCACAAAATCCTGCTCAGTTCCTGTTTGGTGAACCTCCAGAAAATTGTTACACGATTGTACTGAGACTGTGGAGCTGCAGACTAGAATAAGACCAGACTTAGAGGATCAGGAGTTAGAAGGGGGAGAGAAGTGGTTTATAGATGGATCTTCGAAAGTTATTGAGGGAAAGAGAAAGTCGGGATATGCAATAATAAATGGTGCATCAGGGGAAGTTGTAGAATCAGGTCCCTTGAAAGCAAGCTGGTCCGCACAAGCTTGCGAGCTCTATGCTCTCCTGAGAGCCCTCCGGAGGCTGAAAGGAAAGAGGGGGACCATCTACACAGACTCACGGTATGCCTTCGGGGTGGTACACACTTTTGGAAAGATTTGGGAAGAAAGAGGACTGATAAATACTAAGGGAAAAGGCCTAATCCATGGGGAAATAATCCGACAGATTCTAGAAGCTGTCCGAGAACCGGAAGAAATATCAGTTGTCCATGTAAAAGGACACCAGACGGGGTTGCAGTTTCAAACCCGAGGTAACAACCTAGCTGATAAAGAGGCAAAACGAGCAGCTCTGCTCACCGTAAGCATTCCCGGAGTAACCCCGGAGGAATCGCCTGAAATCCCCGTGCTCCCTTCTGAGAGGGAGATTGGGGAATTCAGGAAGATAGGGGGAGTCCTGGAACGGGGAAAATGGTGGTTACCTAATGGGAGGGAATTAATTCCAAGGGGAACGGCAAGGAAGATATTGCAAAGGTTACACAAACAGACCCATTGGGGAACTCGGGCACTGGCCGAACAGTTCCTGAAGTTTTTCGGGTGCAAGGGGATCTTTGAACTTGCTAAACAAGAGGTACAGGGGTGTGTGGTTTGCCAAAAGGTGAATCCATCCAGGTCTAAACAAACTGCTTGGGGAGGTCGTCCTCTCTCATATAGACCATTTGAAAGGATCCAAGTGGATTTCACCGAATTACCGAAAATCGGTAGATATAAATTTTTATTAATAATAGTTGATAAACTAACACACTGGGTGGAAGCCTTTCCCAGGGCAAGGGCCACAGCCCAAACGGTGTCTAAAATTTTATTAGAAGAAATCATTCCTAGGTATGGGATAGTAGATTGTATTGATTCGGATCAAGGAACTCATTTCACTTCAAAAATTATTAAACAAATTTCAGAAGCTCTGGGTATTAGATGGCAATACCACACCCCTTGGCATCCTCAGAGTTCAGGACAGGTAGAAAGGATGAACCAAACACTGAAATTCCAATTATCTAAACTCATGCTAGAAACAAAGATGTCGTGGATTAAATGTCTCCCCCTTGCTCTGCTAAATATAAGAACTATGCCTCACTCTGAGACGGGTCTGTCTCCCTTTGAAATGTTATATGGGATGCCATACAAACATGGAATGCCGGTGGGACACCCCCAAGTGGAGGATGTGCAAATACAACCATATCTCATTGCTATAAACAAAAATTTACAGGACCTTCGAAAGCAAGGGCTTATTCCCCAAAGTGCCACTCTGGGATTCACGATACACCAGATATAGCCTGGGGATAAAGTCCTCATCAAAGCTTGGAAAGAACTTCCCCTCACCCCACACTGGGAAGGACCGTTTTTCGTTCTCCTCACCACTGACACTGCTGTTCGGACTGCAGAAAGGGGCTGGACACATTCATCCAGAGTGAAAAAGGTCAAGGATTGCAACAATTCCGAGTGGAAAGTCACCACCCCTCCGCGAGAGATGAAAATTAAGCTTCAGTGTCACCACAAATGACCAGTGACAACCAGATAAGTTGCATCAACCCAGATTGTGATTGTTTTCCTTTTATACATTTTGAGTGTGCTTATTGTAGACAAATTTAGGTAACCCACTGTTAGGGAAGGTACAGGCCCAAGAGATTGTGTACCGGTTGTCTGATCAAGGAACAGGAGGAGACTAGCCGTCTCTTAACACTTGCCACCCGGGGGGGGTTTTTAGAACTTGACTCTCCTGAGTGGTACCTGATTTACCAAAAGGAGATAAAAGGAAAATTAGACGCCAAAGCAGAAACACTAGCGATCGAGTGCCGAAAGACAGTCAAAGTATCGTGTAGGACAGATACGATTAAATTGTCACGGTGGGCTACTTTCAAGAAAAGGTATGCCATTAGGACTACAAGGGCCCCTGAAGAATATCCTTGCTGCCGAGAAGATAGTAGTCCCCGCCGTATATTTCTGTATGGGCGAAGGGCGAGGCAGAGGGGTACGCTGGTGGGGAATCCTGATTGTCCTGAGTCTAGCCGTGTGCTTGACCAAGGGAATAATTCCCAAGGTACCTACGGGGGAGCGTCCCCTGGGGAAGTGTGAGCAGTGCCTGACTGCCACAAATACCGGACAAATAATTGACTGTCCTCCGGGACAACAAAAAGGGTTCTGCTTGTCTAAAGGTACTCGGTATAGTCTCTGTGAATTGAAGGGGGAGGTCTGGTGTTACCACTCAGGGGCAGGTCTTAAGGACGGGCAGTCAAAGACTCCTATAGGAGGAAAGACCAAAGCTACCCACTTCATATATAAGAGAGAAGTTGGAATGTTTCCTCCGATTCCAACCTGTGGCCAATGTAATAAAACTGTATGGATAGGAGGAAAAAGACAGTCCACTTTTCTGGCGTACTATAAGGTCAACCCTTTGTGTTATGATAAAGCAAAATTAAAAACGTGTACTATGGGGGGAAAATTGTACTGGGAAGGCAAAAATCTAAAACATGAGGAAAAAGCATCCTTTAACAATGAACCGATAATCCTTGATTTATTAAGAAGTGATGATGACCGAATTTGTTTACAATTCAATCAAATATTCTGCTTTTCAAAAGATGAAGAAGGGATGGATCCTGAAAGTAAAATAAAACAACTGACCCAAGAGTTAAAAAGGCGAGAAGTAGAAATCAGGAAAAGGAGATTAGAACAAGAGAGACTGAAGTCTCTTAGTGAACACCATGAACAGTTAGAAAAACAGTACAGTGATTGGGGATTACCAGCCCCCAACCAAAATCTCTTTATTGACCTAATGCAGGAAATAGCAACGGAATTAGGTTTGTCTAACTGTTGGATCTGTGGCGGTTTAAAATCGGCCGAAAGGTGGCCTTGGAAGGGAGAGGGACTCACCCCAGAACAACTCCTAAAATGGGAGGGATCAAAAATGTCAAAAACAACACAAAGACCTTAGGGATAGGTAACAGACCAAAGAATAATTAGCACTGTCTGCATTAGCAGAGAAGGGAAGGAGTTCACTGACTTAGTGGGTTATACCCCGTGTATAAACACACTCACGGTGAATTCTGACACTAAATCAAAGACCTGGCAACCTGAACCACCCGCGGGCTATTGGAGTCGCACCCGGGGAAATCATTGCGAATGGGTTGAATTAATTAAATTATGCTGGTACAAAAACTCCGGGGCCAATCCCTTCCATGCACTAGAAGGCCTAAAAGAATATTGGGATGATCCTGCAAAAACGAACATAGGTTGGGAAGCTCCCGACGGCATCTACTGGATATGTGAGAAGAAAGCATATAGCGAGCTCCCCAGGAAATGGAAGGGGTCCTGCACCCTAGGAATAATCAGGCCCTTTTTCTTCACCTTACCTAGAACAGAAAGCAAATTGCTAGGAGCTCCCCTCTTTGAGACATTGAATAGACATAAAAGGGAATTAAAACGAGAATTACCAATGGCCGGAGGCAGTCAAAAATGGGGAGAAGAAGAGTGGCCTGCTGAAAGAATCATTAAGTATTATGGGCCCGCCACTTGGGCAAATGATGGCAGCTGGGGTTATAGAACACCTATTTACCTCCTCAACAGGCTTATTAGGTTGCAAGCAGTAGTGGAAGTAGTCTCCAACCACACCTCAGAAGCCTTAGAACTTCTGGCAAAACAACACTCGCAAATGAGGGCTTTTGTATATCAAAACAGATTAGCCCTCGACTACTTGTTAGCCGAGGAAGGAGGAGTGTGTGCTAAGTACAATGAATCAGAATGTTGTATGGAGATAGATGACTATGGGGAGACAATAAAGGGACTAGCCGCTGAAATAAAGAAAGTGGCACATGTGCCAGTCCAAAAGTGGAATTCTATTCTACATGCCTCTTGGTGGGACCAAATATTTGGACAAAGAGCTTGGTGGAAAGAGTTGGTGTTCTTCATAACTTGTTCAATTGCAGGAATCATCTTCCTCCCATGCCTGATTCCCTGTTTCATCAGGTTAATTAATTCCGTTGTTCAAGGAATGCAGATCGCTGCCCTCCCAACTGATCCAGAAAATACCCAAGGGAAGCCTACTCCTTTCTCTCAAATATCTAAACTAATGAAGTTAGAAGAGAAAAGAGAAAACGGGAAGGCAGTTGAAGCCCTAAAGAAATTTGAAAATAGAAATAAAAAAGATAACCCTTTTCAAGGGTACTGTGAGGATTCTCTAAAAGACTGGGAGGAGGATGAATGTTGTTAAAAGTCCCCAGTCCTCCCCATTGAAAATAAAAATAAATGAGATAACACTAATTTTTAATGTGATAAATTATTAGGCGGGGGACTGTGATAAATGTGGCATTGGATAAAAATTCGTGAAGGAGAATAAAGAAATATATGTTATATTTATAATAATGTAAAGATATAAAATGTAGTATGATCTAAAGATTCCTTCCCGAGTCAGGTGGTAACAATCCACTGCGACGCGTATCAGCCCGAGATAAAGAGCAGGACACAGGCAATCAAGCCAGACAATGAGAGTAGCCCGGCTGAGATATCCATCTGCTTCGCACCCGACCTGGACACTCCACCCCGGGAGTCCAACCAAAAGATGCAATCAGAAGGCACCCAGAACCATTCGCATGTGAAAGGACTCTGCCCAGTTGACTATTGACTCAGCTTGACGGATCCGGGAAATCTATTCAACTGCACATCTAGACTCTTTGTTGGACTGTGCCCACTCCGGGTTTTGCCTCAGGATACGAAAATCTTTATAAAAACCCCGGACTGCAATCCCTCCTTCGTGGATTTGGGAAAATCTGTACCTCTGGGTGCAGACCCCTGTCCACCCGGCGCTGCGCTGATTTATTTATTGTGTTTTTTTTCTCTCGTTGCTTATGATTGAAATTGTTTTATAATAAATTGCTTTTTATATTAACCTTATTTTGCTATTACGTTTATAACACAAAGATATTACAGTGCTGGACTCAGTGTCATTTTTTATAATACTGATTTGCACTCCCATTTTTGCCATCAAATCTCTTCCCAGTAAATTACAATCACAATTAGGAAAAAACAGGAACTCATGCATTTCAAACTTGTCCCCCACATCTATTAACAGCAGTTGAATAAAATGCACTTGCTCATCTTTTCCGCTTACTCCTTGAATAACCAATGACCTTTTTGACAGTTTCCCCCCTTTAAGTATAAAATTCAAGGTGGATTGAGAGGCACCTGTGTCTACTAGAAAACATACCTCCTCTCAATCCAGACCCACCTTAAAAGTTATCAAGGGCTCCTGAGTGGTGGGTCCCCGGTATAATGGAAGCCCCTGACATCCCTAACAATCCATTTCCATTATCCTCTGGACTTCTTCCTCTTGTGGGTCCAGCTGTTTTTGTGGGCATTCCCTTTTCCAATGCCCTTCTTCCCTGCAGATAGCACATTGGTTCCTCCCCAGGGGCTGTTTGGGTCAGTTCTCCCCTGTCGAGGAGGGAATGTCCTGGACACCTCTTTGTGGCCGACCCCGTCCACTCTGCCCCGGGGGACCCCTTGGACCTTGTGGTTTATTCTTTTGGGGCTGCAAAAACTCTGCCATCATCTTTGCTTTAGCTCTTACTTTTTCTTCATCCCTTCTTACATATATTTGCTGTGTTTTTCTCACCAATTCCTCTAGAGGCTTATTCTGCCACTCTTGATCTTTTTGTACTCCTTTCCTTATGTCAGGCCAAGCCTTAGTAACAAATTGTACTTTCAACAATGTGTCAAAGGCTGGTCCTTCAGGGTCCATTCCCCCATGCTTACGCAAGGCATCCCTGGCTGGCCTGGTTATTTGGGTCCCACTGGGGGTCCACCTGTGGGATGGCATCATCCACTATAGGTACATTATAGTGGGTCCAGCCCCCCCCACTGCTTGTGGATGTTCATCTTCCCACAGTTGCCAAGCTTTTTGCAAAATCATTTGTTTCTCTGATGGCCCAAACAAAATCCCCAAAAGAAAATCCCAATCTTTCCAGGTATAATCTGCATTTCCCAAATATTCTTCTATCTTTTCCCCCACCCCTATGGGATCATCCAAGTATGGGGGTAATTCTTTTTTTAATCCTCTTATATCCTGTGTAGTAAGTAGTACAATTACAAACCCAAATCCTCCCCCTTGACCTCCCAAAGGGACTTGGCGGAGTGGCATTTGGTGGACCCCTGTCTCTTGGGTCCGGGGGGCTTCTGATGCTCTAAACTGAGTTCCCCTTCTAGTCCTAGGGGGTGATATATGCTGCTCCCCCCCCCCCCCCCCAATTGTTATTTTAAGGTGGAGCTGTAGGAACAGCATTTCCCTGATCCCTTTGCCCTGGAAGGTGAGGATACAGGGCATCTGCAGCTGGCCCTGGGTCAGCTGGTAACACCGGAGGACAAGACGGGGGAAGGTGCTGAAAAACATCCCAGTCTTCACCGTTTTCCTCTTCCCCCTCCCCCTTTTTCCTCTTCTCCTTTTTTTCTTAACCATATCAATCCACATTCCCTTTCAATCCATCCTTTCCAATTCTCCTCTAGATACCTCCACAAAATTCGACACAAATGAATTCTATCTGTTCCATAAGATGGCCATATAAGTCCATTTGGAAACTTATACTCTGGCCATACATAATAACAATATTTTACCATCATCTCCATAGTTACTTCTGGGTGAATGCATAATCTGTCCCAAGATCTCAGCATTCTCCCCAAGGGACTCTCCAGGGGTATTATGGGATTGTCATTCCTTTTGCCGGGACCCCTTCCCGGCTGTACCCTTGCAACCCTCCACGGGTGCCCTGTTTGACCTGTGCTACCCTCCATGGGTACCCTCCCAGGCTTGCCTGTGCTACCCTCCCTGGGTGCCCTCCCAGGCTTCCTCCCCGAAGATCCCATTTTACTCACCAGTGAGATTTTCAGTGGTCCTTCCCTGTGGACTCTTCACGGACCCCCCTGGTCTGCCACTCGTCTGCCTCCTGGACAGTCTCGGGAACCCAATCGATCGCCCGGTGCTAGCTGCCACCAAGGGGAGCTGATCACCGAAACTGGGTGAGGCGCGCCTTCAGCTCCGCTCCCTGCCCGCCGCCCCAGACGGTGGAAATATCCCAGACCGAGCCCCCAAAATTGTCAGGAAAATTAATCCACAAACACTAGAGGTTTATGTCCAAAAAGGAGACAGAGCAGTCCTTCTTTATTTGAATAAAGGGAGAGGCCATGGGGCATTCCCCTGGGGTCTCTCAAATTTTTGGAGGGCGCAGCCTCCTTTTTATCCTAATTCCCGGCCGCTTGTCCCTTCTCTCTTTCCCCATAGGCTGAGGTACTTGAGAGGTACAGGCTTCCCGGAACGCCTGATACCTGCGATACCTTCCCCCCCCCCCCCCCCCCAATGCATAATCCCTTCTTAACTTTTATGGAATTTATAGTGTTCTTTCAGTGCCTCTTTGATCTTCTACTGGAATCCATCCCATTGTTTCTGTTGTCTCTCACTGATAGCTACATCTTATCAGCTGACCCACAGCTTGTTTGTAAAGACAAGCCCATCATTACTCTCATTAAGAATTAGGAATCAAGCATAAAATGCTTTTTTGACTAGAAAAGGGGGGAGCTGAGAAAAAACTGTATACTGCTCCCACAAGAGCAAGAAGGGAGCAAGACTACAAGATAAGATAAAGAGCTAGAATACACAAACAGGATGCAAGGACAAAGGCACCATAGGATAAGGGGATTCTTTGGACCCCTAAGCCGGAAGAAATGGTATCAAAGTCCCAAAGGTGGTCAAAGGACTAAAAGGAGCATGCACAAGGAGACGAGGTGAAAAGTTTGACTAAGGAGAAAATTGATGATTTCATCCCAAAGACCCCCAGATGACCACCAGTGACCAACAACGAGCAGTGCACAGCTGCAAAGGGGCGTGCAGCTAATTTTAATATGAAGCAGGGACAGGCAGGGTTAGGAAATGAATATGTATTAGGCGTATTGTGTAACCCTAGTTTGTAAAGAATAAAAGGAGAAAGCCAAATCTCCAAAGTGTGCATGTCTTTGGAGGAAAAATCTCCCATGCACCTCAGTACTGAATAAATGCATACCTACTCTTATAACTTACTCTGTGAGTTATAGAGTTTTCTTTCCGCAAATCAGGGAGGCTTCCCGGAAGAAAAATCTCAGGATAATACATAGTACACTGCAGCGGTACAGCGGAACAGGTGAACGGCCAGGGCTGGAGAGAATGGGGAAGGTGTTTTCAAAAGAAAAGCAAGCCATGCTAAACATGTTCCAGCATACGCTCTCTAGGAGATCAATTAAATATAACCCTGGAGTCTTAAAAGGACTGTTAAAATGTGCCCAGGAGAGAGAGTTTTTTGCCACCCCCAGGAGTGTTTTCGATACTCTTGAGTGGGAAAGGCTGGGAGTAATCCTCTAGGATGGCGAGTGGTGAATTAAAGGAAACTAAGGGACTTAGCACAGCATGGAAGTCAATGTTTGCAGTGCTAAAACAGCTAAAAGCAGAGAGAAAAGCACCAGGGTTACCCACGAAATGGCCTGTGGTATTCACTAAAGAGTTAACAATAGCAGCAGTGGGGCGAGTCTTCCCCCCCTTCCCCGCGGGCAGACAAATGCAGAGTGCGGCTATTCAAATGTAAAAAAATTCTGCTGCTTTGAGGAAGAGGAATGCAGGTGGCAGGAGAAAATACACTTAGTTATGTTTATTATAAATTTAAAAAGTTGTTAAGAAGTAATTATGCTACAGTAACTAAGCAAGAGTTAAGAGACTTTCTCATCTGGATGCAGTGGAATTGGCTTGATATGGACCTTGAGTATACCTTTAGAAATTTTCTCTGGAATGCTGTAGGAGTTCGGTTACTTTAGCTGCTTTTTCTGTGCCTTTTGGTAATTAAGAGCTTTAACGGGCAATCTACACAGGCTGTGAACTCTGTAATTCCACCTGTGTCACATAAGCAGTCATCTTCACATACACCGCCCCCCCGCCCCCCCGCCCCTACTGAGTGAGCATTCCTGGCTGCGCTGCTCTTAGAGAGAGGGGCAGAGACTCAGAGAGAAGAAAGGGAGGAGAGATCTGATACTTTTAAATCGCGGACAAGAAGTGTAATAGATAAACTTATGAATAAAAATTCGTAAAGGTCTAAATAAATATATTGGTAGCTATAATAATAATATAAAATAGAAAATGCAGTGTGGCCAAAAAGGTCCTTCCCCAGATCTAGTCTCGAATTCCCATTCAGGAGATAACAATGCTAGCCGGCACCCAGATAAAGATCTTAGCCGGCACCCATCAACCGAAAAGAATGAGCAGGACACGGGCCATCAGGCTGACAAAGGAACGAGCTCAAGCTCGGAGGAGATACCCATCGCCGGACCTGAACACCCCACCTGGCAGACCACGGTTGGGGAAGCAATCAGACTGGACAAAGGGAAAAGCCCAGCCGAGATATTCATCGGCTCCAACCCCGATCCAACCACTCCATCCTGATGGCCCGAACCAAAATAAAATCAAGGAACATTCAGAATCTCTTTACATATGAGGAGACTCTGCCTGGACATCTATTAACTCTATTCTCCAATGCCAGGAAATCCATTCATCCAACAATCAAGGACCTTTGGTGAATGGTGCCTGCTTGGAATTTAGCCTCAGGACACAAAATCCCTATAAAAACCCAGGCCTGAGAATCCTCGATCGTGGATTTGGGAACACCTATACCTTGGGTATAGACCCCTGTCCACCCAGCGCTGCGCTGACCTATTTATTGTGGTTTTTCCCTTTCATTGCAGGTGTTTAAATTGTTTTATAATAAATTGCTTTTTATTGACCATATTTTGCCATTGCATTTATAACAAGAAGGAACGGGATATTGTCTCTACCTTTGAAGTGGAGTCAGATCTAGATCAGTTTACCTCCTTGACTCAGGAGGGCATGGCTGGGGAGCGTTGGAGCAGGCACAGAGAGCAGAGGCACCCCCATAGTAGAGCTGCTGCAGAAAAAGCTCCATAACACCACCCCACCACCGCCCCGATCCTGCGTGTGTCTCACTCCACCCTGTGTAGGTCCCTGCGGGGGTCCTCTGTTATAAGCAAGCGTCCGCGAGGGAATGCAACCCTCCTGAACGAGCACAGTTTGAACAGCACGCAGGTTCCCTGCAGCACTACTGCGCATGCCCAGTTGCCACCTCCGTGCAGACCTGCTTTGCCTGTAGTCCTTCACTGCGCATGTGCAATCACTTCCGTAATTGTTACTGACGTCATTTTGTAACCACCGAGACTTGCAACCTCTACCTACAGCACCACCTCTGGCCGCTTCTATTATTTCAATGAGGGGGAGAGAACAACGAAGAAAACATTTTATCCCTGGAGAAGGGACAGATTTGCAAGATGCAGGGCCACCAGATCCAGGAAGAGACCCATCGAATTTTAAATCACGGGAATTTTCCAGAAGAAGTTTAAGATCAGCTCATTGGGGTATAGTGGTGTAATAAATTATGTGTAAATAAAAATTCGTAAGAGATATAAATAAGATGTATATGTTGAAATAAATAAAAACCAAAGATGTGTATGTGAAAAAAGACAGAAACCTCTCTCCCAAGCCTGGCTGAGAGCTCTCCTCTGAAAGAAAAAGGATTGTAGCCAACACCCAGATAACAAACATTAACTCGGAAAATAGGCAGGATGGGAGCCATCAAAGATAACAAAAGGACTAGCTCGAAGGAGGAACCCAACTCCGGACCTGACCAACGTCTCTGCAGACCTCGATTGTGAAACAATCAAAGTCGACAAAGATGGGCCTCAGAAAAGTATCCGCCGCTAGTCTTGGATCGCCCACCTGCCAGACCAGTGTTGAAGATACAATCACTGGAAACAAAGGGGGAGACTCTGCCGAGATTCCCATCGGCACCAACCCCGGATCACATCACTTCATCCTTGATAACGCAAAATTAAAATACATACAGAGTCTCTTTGCATATGAGGAGACTCTGTCCGGACTCAAGTCAGGTCTATTCTTCCAAGCCAGGAAATCTATTCACCGAGCAATCAAGAATACTTGGTGAATGGAGCCTGCTTGGAATTTTTAGCCTGAGGACTCAAAAATCCTATAAAACTCCAATCCCGAGAGCGCTCAGACGTGGATTTGGGAACCCTACACCTCGGGTGTAGACCCTGTCCACCCAGCGCTGCGCTGACCATTTTTATTGTGGTTTTTCTCTCTGTTTTTTTCTATGTTGTTTATTAATAAATTTCTCTTTGATTTTATCCCAAATTTGCCTTTGCATTTATAACAGATTGGTGCCGTGACTCGGATCGGAAAAACTGTGGGAGAACCTCGCTATCCAGGTCGGGTACCCCCGCTGATTTCGGCGGCCTGGGGAGCCGAGAACCTCCGCAGTTCGCTCCGACATCCGAACCAAATTTAGGCTGGGGTAAAAACCACAATAAAAGAGAAAACGGATCCAGAGGAGCTCGGGAAGAAAAGCCACGGCTTGGTAGCTCATAAAAAGTCAATCGTGCACGAAGACACCCTCGCAAGAAAATTGCTGTAAGTATTGTGAGGTTGAGCTGGTGATTGGGCAAGCGTGTGTGAGACGTGATCTGATCACGGAGCGAGTGCGGACTCCAAGGCCGCGTTTCCATCCTCCCGCGAGGGAATTGGCCGGCCACGGAGGAAGCGAGTCGGTGTGAGAGGACTCTATCTTCATGTTTGTAAAGCCTGGGGCTAAAGGGAGCTCTGGGGGACCGATCATAAGGGGCTGGAAGGGGAAGAGGACGTCCAGTTGAGCTCGGGAATTAGTAAACTCTTCCAGCCACAAGGACCTAAGAGAAGGTCCGGAGGAAAATCGAGACAAAGGACCCCGGTGCAGCTAACCGAGAGGTGAGTATTGACAGTCTTTGATTTTCCTGAGTAAAGAAAAGTAGAACAAACACAACGCAGGATAGGTAAGGTTTTTTAACATGGGACAGAGGAAAAGTAAAATGCAGAAGAAAGGTGAGGAAGGGAGCCCTTCTGAGAAGGCGAAGGAGTTGCTAGACATCCCACCAGAAAGTCCTTTAGGTTGGATGTTGAAGTATTGGGAAAATTGCCCTGAAAGGAAAAAGAAATCCAAGGCAAAAATGATCTACTATTGTGCCGAGGTTTGGGGTGGGCAGGAATTGAGACCCCATCTCACTTGGCCGATATTAGGAACATTTGAAAGGTGGACGTGTAGCGAATTACTCTCGCATGTAGAGAGTAAGGTCCCCTCGGACTCCGAGGAAAAGGAATATGCCAAGCTCTGGCTAACGGCCAGAGTAGGGCTATTCCCAATGAAACTAAAAGGTGGAACAAAAACAGAAACCTGGGAACCCCTTGATCATTTACCCCCTCCATACCACGGGCCGGCAGGGCCTCCTGCGGTGGATCAAGTGGTGCCATCAGCTCCCACGGGTTCACTGAGACAACCGGGTGAAGCACACACATCGCGAACAGGGGAACCGGAACCCGCAGTGGTTCCGGTGGCCCCCCCTCTGGCTCCTCCTGTGGGGACCGCAGCCGCCGCCGCTTCTCCAGAATCTATGGTGGTGCGAGGTCGGGGATCTCCTTATCCCCCATTGCCCGTCTGACTGCCACAGCCAGGCCCCTCGAGTTTAGCAGAGGGAATCCCTCATGGTAACCTGGTGGCAACAGACTGTACATCAATAATAAAGGAGCAGACTCTCAAAGACCCCAATTCCCCCCCTGCAAGCAGGACTCGTTTTAAGTCTAAACAGATGAGTGAAGAATGGGAAGAGAATGAGAATAGGCACAGAATGTTCCCTCTCAGGGAGGTGCCAACCGCCCCAGGAGTGATTGGGTTCGTGAATGTACCCCTTAACTCAGGGGATGTGCGAGCGTTCAAGAAAGAGATGGGACGATTGTTAGATGATCCGTTTGGAGTGGCTGAGAGGTTGGATGAATTTTTAGGTAGTAGTATTTATACATATGAGGATCTCATGGCTATCCTGAGATCCCTGTTTAGTCAAGAAGAAAGAGAAATGATTAAACAAGCTGGTATCAGAGACTGGGAGCGGCGAAACCCTCAGGGAACGCCAGGCGATCAGAAATGGTCGAGCGTAAGCCTGAGCTGGAACGCCCAAACAGAGGATGGTAGGAGAAGTATGAATGATTTGAGAAATATCATTGTACAAGGAATAAGGGAAGCGGTTCCCCGAGGTCAAAATATTAGTAAGGTATTTGGGGAATGCCAGGGAAAGGAAGAATCACCCACCGAATGGTTGGAGAGATTGCGATGAAGTCTGCAGATTTACTCTGGGACTGATCCTAGCTCTCCGGTGGGGGAAGTGTTACTCAAAACCCAATTTGTGGCAAAATCATGGGAGGATATTCGAAAGAAATTAGAAAAGATTGAATGGTGGCAGGAGAAAAGTCTCCAAGAGCTTCTAAGGGAAGCTCAAAAGATTTACATGAGGAGAGAGGATGAGAAACAGAAACTCCAGGCCAAAATACTAGTGGCCGCAGTAAAGGAGGCTCAAAAGCAGGAACAGGCACAAGGCAAATTTAAAACAGCGCCGAAAAAGCCGCAAGAGTCTCAAAAGGATGGCTCCGCCCCGCGGAAGGATCCTCCAGAATGTTTTTACTGTAAGAAAGTAGGACACATTCAGCGGAACTGCCGTCAGAAAATAAAAGATGAACAAGTATTTCAAGAAGATTAGGGAAGTCTTGGGCTCTTTCAGATGGGGATGGTAACAGCAAAAGAGCCCTTGATAAAATTAAAAGTGGGTCCCCATCGCCAAGAAATAGAATTTTTGGTTGACACGGGAGCTGAGAGAAGCACCCTGCAGAAATTACCCAGGGGATGCGTGGCAAGTAAAGAAAAAGTAGTTGTAATTGGTGCTAAGGGAGATCCCTTCAAAGTTTCTGTAATAAAAGATGTGGAAATTGAGTCTCAAAATAAGATATGTCTAGGAAATTTATTGTTAGTAGAAGAAGCTGATTACAACTTATTGGGAAGAGATATGATTGTTGCATTAGGTATAAACATTGTTGTAAAGAATTCTGAATTGGTAATAAAGATATTCCATTTGACTCCAAAAGATGAAAGGGAAATTGATCCCAAAGTATGGCATTCGAAAGGGGAGGTGGGGAAATTAGATATTACCCCCATCAAAATTGAAATAGAAAACCCAGAGGATCCGATAAGGATCAAACAATATCCCATCCCGATAGAAGGGAGAAGGGGTTTGAAATTAGTAATTGATGACCTCCTTAGAGGGGGTACCCTCAAACCCTGCATGTCCCAACATAACACCCCCATCCTGGCAGTAAAGAAAGCGGATGGGAGCTTCCGACTGGTTCAGGATCTCAGAGCAGTAAATGCTAGAACCCGAACCAGGTTTCCGGTGGTGGCAAATCCTTATACTTTACTAAATAGACTCTCACCGGAGGATATATGGTATAGTGTAATCGATTTGAAGGATGCTTTCTGGACCTGCCCTTTAGATGAAAAGAGTAGAAACTTCTTTGCCTTCCAGTGGGAAGATCCGGACACCAACAGAAAGCAACAGCTAAGGTGGACTGTCCTCCCTCAGGGGTTTGTAGAATCTCCAAACCTGTTTGGGCAGGCTTTGGAGCAGCTACTCACCGAATTTATTCCAGAGGAGGGGACAAAATTATTGCAATATGTGGATGACTTACTGATTGCTGGGGCATTGGAAGAAAAGGTGAAAAAGAGTACAATTTCTTTGTTGAATTTTCTGGGAAAAAAGGGTTTGAAGGTATCCAAATCCAAACTGCAATTCACAGAGCCCGAGGTAAAATATCTTGGACATTGGATATCTCAAGGGAAAAAGAGATTGGACCCTGACAGAGTGGCCGGGATCCTCGTGCTCCCGGCCCCAAAAACAAAAAGACAAATCAGGCAATTTTTAGGGCTCCTGGGATATTGCAGACAGTGGATTGAAGGATTCAGTGAAAAAGTAAAATTTTTGTATGAAAGATTAAACACTGACAGATTGAAATGGACAATGCAAGATGAAACAAAATTTCAAGAATTAAAGAATGCCCTCATAACAGCTCCGGTACTAACCTTACCGGACACAAATAAAGAATTTCAGCTGTTTGTGGATGTAAGCGGACAAACAGCACAGGGAGTCCTGACCCAGGAATGGGCAGGAAAAAGAAAGCCTGTAGGATTTTTGTCAAAAATCCTAGACCCAGTCAGTCGAGGCTGGCCTACTTGCCTGCAGGCAATTGTGGCAGTAGCCTTACTGGTTGGAGAAGCCAAAAAGGTAACTTTTGGAGCTCCTGTGACAGTCTTTACCCCACATGATGTAAGAAATATCTTACAACAAAAAGCAGAAAAATGGTTAACTGATTCCAGGCTTCTGAAGTATGAAGCCATGTTAATCAGCTCACCAGACTTGGAACTGAAAACAACTGCTGCACAGAATCCAGCACAATTTCTGTTTGGGGAACCCACAGGAGAGTTACTTCATAATTGCATTGAGACAGTAGAACTGCAAACGAAGGTAAGGCCTGATCTAGAGGATCAGGAATTGGAAGGAGGAGAAAAATGGTTCATTGATGGCTCCTCAAGAATGGTGGAAGGGAAACGGAAATCGGGTTATGCTATTATAGATGGCATAACGGGACAAATTATAGAATCAGGCCCTCTGAAAGCAAACTGGTCGGCTCAGGCCTGCGAGCTGTTTGCTCTCTTAAGAGCACTTCAGGGCCTGAAAGGGAGAAGGGGGACCATTTTCACAGACTCAAGGTATGCATTTGGAGTAGTGCATACCTTTGGAAAAATATGGGAAGAGAGGGGGTTGATCAACACAAAAGGAAAAGATTTAATACATGAAGAAATAATCAGGCAAATTCTAGAAGCAGTCAGAGAGCCACAAGAGATATCGGTTGTTCATGTAAGGGGACACCAAACGGGGTGGCAGTTCCACAAAAGGGGAAACAATCTAGCGGACAAAGAAGCTAAACGAGCTGCTTTGTTGATGGTAAGTATTCCTGAGATAACTCCGGGAAAACCACCATAAGTCTCCCTGCTTCCGTCCGAGAAGGAGCTGGAAGATTTCAAAAAGGTAGGAGGTTACCTAAAAGAAGGGAAATGGTGGTTACCCGACGGGAGGGAGCTAGTCCCGAAGGGGGTAGCGAAGGGAATACTTAAAAGGCTACACGAACAAATGCATTGGGGAACCAGGGCATTGGCTGAACAATTTTTAAAATTTTTCGGGTGTAAAGGAATTTTCGAACTCGCAAAACAAGAGGTGCAAGGCTGTGTGATATGCCAGAAAGTAAATCGATCAAATTTTAAACAATCACATTGGGGAGGTCGGCCACTCTCGTACCGACCGTTTGAAAGAATTCAAGTAGACTTCACGGAATTGCCAAAAATTGGTAGGTATAAATTTTTATTAGTGATAGTGGATAAGCTGACACATTGGGTGGAAGCTTTTCCCAGAACAAAAGCAACGGCTCAAACAGTATCTAAGATTCTACTTGAAGAAATAATTCCAAGATATGGGATCGTAGACCATATCGACTCTGATCAAGGCACTCATTTTACCTCAAAAATTATTAAACAATTATCGGAAGCATTAGGAATTAGGTGGCAATATCACACTCCCTGGCATCCTCAAAGTTCGGGACAGGTGGAAAGAATGAATCAGACTCTAAAATCACAACTATCAAAATTAATTATTGAAACTAAAATGCCCTGGACCAAATGTCTCCCCTTGGCACTGCTGAATATCAGAATGATGCCACATTCGGAAACAGGCTTGTCCCCGTTCGAGATGCTGTATGGAATGCCATATAAGCACGGGATGCCCGTGGCACATCCCCGAATTGAGGATGTGCAACTGCAACCCTATCTCATTTCTATAAATAAAAACTTACAGGAATTAAGGAAGAGAGGATTGATTCCTCAGAGCACCCCTCTCGGATTCCCCATCCACAAAATTCAACCAGGAGACCGGGTCCTGATCAAAACGTGGAGAGAGATCCCCCTGAGCCCTCATTGGGAAGGCCCGTTCCTCGTCCTCCTAACCACAGACACAGCGGTTCGGACGGCTGAGAAAGGTTGGACTCACTCCTCCCGAGTGAAGAAAATCACAGAACCCAGTTCAACAGAGTGGGAAGTTACTACCCCCCCAGGAGATTTGAAGATCAAACTCCGGCGGCAACACAAATGAGTGGAGATCGGATAAGTTGTGTCAAATTCGATTGTTATTGCTTTCCTTTCGTTCATTTCAAATGCGCTTATTGTAAACAAATTTGGGTTGCTCACTGTTTGATGGGACGTAAACCAAGAGGTTTATGTACCAAGTGTTTTGAAAAAGAATTGCAGCAGACAGATCGATTTTTAATACTCGCTACCTGGGCGGGCCTGCTAGAACTTGATTCTCCCGAGTGGTTTCTGTTTTACCGAAACGGTTTAAGGGGTCAGCTTGACTGCAAGGCAGAACCCTTAGTAGTCGAGTGCCGGCGAACAATAAAAGTTCCTTGCAGGTTCGACACGGTTAAAGCTTCTCGGTGGGCAATCTTTAAACGAAGATTTGCCATCAGAACATCAAGGGCCCCTGAAGATAGTCCTTGCTGCCGAGAAGATGGTTTACCCCGCCGTATGCTTATATACGGGTGAAGGGCGAGGCAGAGGGATGAAGTGGTGGGGAACCCTGATGTTCCTGAGCCTAGTCATGTGCTCGACCAAGGGGTTAGACCCCGAGGTGCCCCCGGGGATGGAGCCCATGGGGAAGTGTGAGCAGTGTCAAGCTGCCACAAGAACCGAGACACTAACCGATTGTCCCCCAGAACTGCACCAAGGAATTTGCTGGTTAAATGATACCCGATTAAATTTGTGCAAATTAAGGGAGAAAATTTGGTGTTCCAATCCGGGAGCAAGTATTACAGAAAATCCAATTCGGAACTGGGAGGAACAAAAAGGTCAAATCAATCACCTCCGAACAAAAAGAGAACTGAAGGGGGTTCCCCCGATCTCAGTCTGCGGGCAGTGTAATAAGACTGTCTGGATTGGGGGAGGGAAACAATCCATTTTTGTAGCGTATCATCGAGTTAACCCTATTTGTTACAATAAAGCAACTGTAAAGCCGTGTTCCATGGGAGGGAAAATGTACTGGGAGGGAAGAAACTTGAAACATGAAACTAAAATGCCATTGAATAATGATCCTATAATTTTAGATTTGCTAGAAAACAATGATGATAGAGTGTGCTTACAATTTGATCAAGTGTTCTGTTTCTCAAAGGATAGTGAAGGGTTAGATCCAGAGAGTAAAATAAAGCAACTAACCCTAGAACTAAAAAAACGAGAAATGGAGACCAGGAAAAGAAGGCTAGAACAGGAAAGGCTGAGTTCCCTCAGCGAGCAATATGAACAATTGGAAAAACAGTACAACAACTGGAATTTACCCAGCCCCAATCAGAACTTATTCATAGATCTAATGCAGGAAATCGCCACGGAATTAGGATTGTCTAACTGTTGGATATGTGGTGGTCTGAAATCAGCTGAAAGATGGCCATGGAAGGGAGAAGGACTGACCCCGGAACAATTGTTAAAATGGACTGGATTAAAATTATCCAAAACAACACGGAGACCCGAGGGTTGGGTAATCGACAAAAGGATAATTGGGACATTTTGCATTAGCCGGGAGGGAAAGGAATTTACCGATCTAGTAGGATACACCCCGTGTGTAAACACACTAACGGTAAATTCAGACAAAAAAACAAAGGTTTGGCAACCTGAACCACCCGAGGGTTATTGGAGTTACTCTCGGGAGAACAAATGTGAATGGGTAGACACAATTGGGCTTTGCTGGAATAAAGTCCAGGGGGCAAATCCCTTCCAGGCCTTTTTAGGTTTGAGGGACTATTGGGAGGATCCGGGAAAATCAAATAAAGGTTGGGAAGCACCGGACGGAATTTACTGGGTATGCGGGAAAAAAGCATACAGTGAATTGCCAAGAAAATGGAAAGGGTCATGCACTCTCGGAGTAATTCGGCCGTTTTTCTTCACATTACCTAAAGATGAAAGTAAGTCTTTAGGGGCCCCCCTCTTTGAAACATTGGCTCGGCAAAAGAGGGATTTGAGACGAGAACTACCGATGGCTGGTGGTAACCAAAAGTGGAAAGAGGAGGAGTGGCCTGCCGAACGAATCATACAATACTATGGGCCCGCTACCTGGGCAAATGACGGCAGCTGGGGTTACCGAACCCCCATTTACCTCCTCAATCGACTCATTCGGTTGCAAGCCGTGGTGGAAGTAGTCTCAAACCACACTTCGGAAGCCCTGGAATTGCTACCAAAACAGCATTCACAAATGAGAGCCTTTGTCTATCAAAACAGATTGGCTCTCGACTACCTGCTAGCTGAAGAGGGAGGAGTGTGTGGGAGATACAATGAGTCCGAGTGCTGCATGGAGATTGACGATTATGGCGAGACTATAAAGGGACTAGCCGCCGAAATAAAAAAGGTAGCCCATGTGCCAGTCCAAAAATGGAATTCCATTTTACAGGCTTCCTCGTGGGAGCAAATTTTTGGACAAGGGGCATGGTGGAAAAAGCTAGTCTTCTTTATAGGATGTTCGGTGGCTGGAGTTATTTTCCTACCTTGTCTGATTCCTTGTCTGATCAGGTTAATACACTCAGTGGTACAAGGAATGCAGACTGCCGCCCTCCCAATAGACCCAGAGAAAGCACAGGGACCAACCACAATTCTTTCTAAATTAATGAAATTAGAGGAAGAAAAAGAAAGCAAAAACACGATCAAGGCATTAGAGGAATTTGAGAACAAGCACATGTTAGCACCAGAAAATAAAAGTGTGGAGGAATACTAGTATTCCTCTCCAAAATAATAATAGAATACGAATTTTTAATGGGATAAATTATTAGGTGGGGGACTGTAATAAATTATGTGTAAATAAAAATTCGTAAGAGATATAAATAAGATGTATATGTTGAAATAAATAAAAACCAAAGATGTGTATGTGAAAAAAGACAGAAACCTCTCTCCCAAGCCTGGCTGAGAGCTCTCCTCTGAAAGAAAAAGGATTGTAGCCAACACCCAGATAACAAACATTAACTCGGAAAATAGGCAGGATGGGAGCCATCAAAGATAACAAAAGGACTAGCTCGAAGGAGGAACCCAACTCCGGACCTGACCAACGTCTCTGCAGACCTCGATTGTGAAACAATCAAAGTCGACAAAGATGGGCCTCAGAAAAGTATCCGCCGCTAGTCTTGGATCGCCCACCTGCCAGACCAGTGTTGAAGATACAATCACTGGGAACAAAGGGGGAGACTCCGCCGAGATTCCCATCGGCACCAACCCCGGATCACATCACTTCATCCTTGATAACGCAAAATTAAAATACATACAGAGTCTCTTTGCATATGAGGAGACTCTGTCCGGACTCAAGTTAGGTCTATTCTTCCAAGCCAGGAAATCTATTCACCGAGCAATCAAGAATACTTGGTGAATGGAGCCTGCTTGGAATTTTTAGCCTGAGGACTCAAAAATCCTATAAAACTCCAATCCCGAGAGCGCTCAGATGTGGATTTGGGAACCCTACTGTCGCCCTGAAAACTCAGCTTCTGAGCTTGCTAACATAGTTTTCTAAAGACTTTCCCAGGACAGTAACTGTAAACATAGATATGTGTACATTCTTTCTGTTACACGTCTTGTGATGGACATCTCTCATGGCCAGTGCTGTGAGAAAGTGTTATCCTGACCATCCAATCTCTGGCCGTGGTCAGAAACCTATAAATCCTGGAGGGAAAAATAAATTTTTTCTTCTCTTCACCACACCTCGACCTGTGTCCGTGTGATCTGTTCATCTTCAGCGGCAACATCTGGTGGACCCCTACGTGTCTTGCACGTGTGTTACAGGGTACTGTCTAGCCTGTGGCTATGGCTCTTTTTGGGCTCTCTCCTACAGGGGGCCTGGCGATGGAGATATGGTATGAGGTGTTGGATCAGAGAGGGATTGATGTTTCGAATGCTGAGTTCCAGCGATTGTGTGAGTATGGCAGAGATGAGGGTTTTTTCCCTGTGGTTGAGGCCCTGTTTTCGAAGTCGGCTTGGGATGCTTTAGGCGATTCCCTGCTCGAGGCTCTGCTGCTCGATTATGAGCCCCGGCTGGTCCAGCTGCTAAGGGTTTGGCGGCAGTGCGCCCGTGTTTTGCATAGTCGCTCGCCCTCTTCTGTGAGTTCTGTGGCCGCTCTCTCTGATCTGGATGAGAGCGGCGACTCTGATTCCAGCTGTGGCAGCGAGGCGGAGTTTTCCCTCTCCCCCGGTGATGCGGAGCGGGTGGATGAGGCCCCATCTCGCCCAGCACCCCGGCGGCGCCGGTCTGGGGCAGGGTTGGATTCTGAACGGTGGGATGTAACTCCGCCGCGTCCGGCACCCCGGCTGCGTCGGGCTGGGGTGGGGTCGCCTCCTTGGTGTGCTTTCCCGGCACAGGCCGATGGGGGGCCGCCTGAGCAGGGGGCGCCGCCGCCCCTCGGGGCGATGTCAGGGACGGTCCCCTGTCCCTGCTGTGGCTGGGCCGTGTCGTATCCCGCTGTGGGGGATGGGACAGGCCCGGGCTCTGCGGCAGCACATGCGCACGCCGCTCCAAAGGGGGGCTGGCCGGTACCGGCTCCTGGCTTTCGCGCTCCCGACGGGATGTTGCTGGGGGCGCTGCCGAACGTTGTCCCTCCCGCACCGGATTTGTGCGATGTGAGGCCAGGTGCGGCGCGTTGTGCAGACGCTGGGCCGGCTGCCAGCTCCGGGGTGCGGTTTTCTCCCCCTGCGAGCCCGGGACGGCCCCTGGGGGCGGAACGGGACGGTGCCGCGTCTCCACGGGCTACGCCCCAGCCGGCGCCACGTTCCCCCCCCTCACGGGAGGGGGGCCGCGCTGCGCCGGCTTCACCTCGCCCCGCCTCGCGTTCTCGGGCATCGCCGGCGCCTGCGGCTGGGGGCAGCCCCCCCCCGTCGCCTCCGGCGGCCGCGGGGACGAAACCGGTGGCCCCCAAGGGGGAGGGATCCCGGGCTGCCAAGGCTTCTTCGGCTACCCGGCGGACCTTGCCTTCCAGCCCGGTGCCTGATCCTGTCTTGGGGCACTCTCCGAGACGGGGAGCGGCAAGTGAGGCCGCTCCTCCAGGGGGGTACCAGGCATTTCCTGTGCTTCAGGATGGGGCTCAAAAGACTCATCAGCCGTTACCCTGGAAGGCTTTGACAGATCTCCGCGAGACGGCTGAAAAGCATGGCCTTGGATCGAACGAGGTTATGCAGGCTCTTCGAGGCATTGTGGGGGGTGTGCTGGTACCTTATGACATTCGGAATATAGCCCGTGTTGTCTTTCAGCCAGTGGAGTATGGCATTTTTGAGGGGGTATGGGCTGAGATGGCTTGTCAAGTGGTACAGCAGAATACTGCCTTGGGTCAGCGAGATCCCAGGCGGGTGGCTAGCTCAGATGTTCTGCTGGGTAAGGATGTCTTTGCTGATGTTAATAGGCAGGTTAACCTTGACCCTCTTGTACTTGAGCAGTGTAAGGAGACCGGCGTGGCGGCGTTGGTGCGGACCTTAGAACTGGCCGCCCCCAAGGAGCCCTTTGCAACTGTTGTCCAGCGAGATGGCGAGTCTTTTCTGCGTTTTGCAAATCGGCTGACTGCTTCTGTGGAGCGGCAGGTGCAGGATGGTATGGCGAGGGAGATGATGCTTAAGACTCTCGCAAAGACTAATTGTAATGCCGCATGTCGGAGGGTCATTAGTGCGATCCCTGGTGATCCTTCGCTGCCACAGATGGCGCGAGCCTGTGTAGAGGCTGGTGTCGATGTTGGAGAGACCCCTACTGTGGCTGCTGCGCAGCGGCCACCTTGGGTGAAGCCGCCGGGTGGGCAGCAACAACAGGGGACCGCTCAGGCCGGCAAGAAGCAGAAGAAAAAGGCGCAGGGAGCCTCGGCTCCTTTGTATTACTGCGCCCGGTGTGGTAGGGCCAATCATGGGGCGGATGTGTGCAGGGCGACGGTCCATGTCAATGGTAAATCTTTGACGGGCTCGGGAAACGAGAAGCCGAGCGCGAAGGGGAGACGCGCTCAGACACAAGTCTCTCTTCACACTCCGGAGCCAATGGAGGTCTGCTCAGCCAGCTTGTAGCCAGCACCTCCGGCTCTGCAGGCCTTGATGTCTGCACAGCAGACACGGTTGTCTTGGACTCTTGTAGGGTGCACAGGGTCCCTTTGGATGCCTCGGGCCCAGTGGGTGGAGGCATGAGTGCTCTTCTTGTGGGGAGATCTAGTGCCACTGCTCAGGGCATCATTGTGCACCTGGGAATCATTGATTCAGACTTCACGGGGCGGATTTATGCCATGGTTTCCACACTCACCCCTCCTGTTACTATCCCTGCGGGAACCAGACTTGCTCAACTTGTGCCCTTTAAGTCTTGTATTCGCAGGGCAGAAGGTCGGCAGCGGGGAACTGGCGGCTTCGGATCCACGGGGCCACCTCAGGTTCACTGGACTGCAGTTCTGGCGGCCAAGGATCGTCCTGAGCGGCTCTGCATCCTGTCCAACCCTGGCGAGACGCCATCAGAAGTCAGTCTCCGCGGGCTTCTTGACACTGGCGCAGATGTTACGATCATCGGATCTGCCGACTGGCCCTCGGGATGGCCCTTGGACCCGGTGCAGACGTCAGTTGTGGGGCTGGCAGGAGCTGCGCAATGCTATGTGAGCCGAAGGCCTGTGTTCGTCACGAACCCCGAGGGGGACACGGCCATGGTCTGGCCGTATGTCACGAAAGACTCCCGGTTAACACTCTGGGGGAGGGACGTTCTGGCTGCATGGGGGGTGCGTATGGGGACGGATTTTTGATGGGGGCCACTGTGTTGGAGGGTGCAGATTGTCCTACACCTCCCATACGTTGGTTGGTGGACAAACCCGTTTGGGAAAATCAGTGGCCCCTCTCTCAAGACAAGTTAGTCGCCCTCCGTGAATTGGTGCAGGAACAGTTGGACCAGGGTCACCTGGAGCCTTCAACCAGTCCCTGGAACACTCCTGTTTTCTGCATCAAGAAGAAATCTGGGAAATGGAGGTTATTGCAAGACCTCCGGAAAGTTAATGCCGTGATGGAAAGCATGGGAGCATTGCAGGTTGGAATGCCATCACCCACCATGCTTCCTGCTGATTGGCCCGTTCTCATTGTGGATCTGAAGGATTGTTTCTTCACAATTCCTTTGCATCCCGATGACAGACCGAAATTTGCTTTCTCAGTGCCGGCTATCAATAATGCTGAGCCTGCACAGAGATATCAATGGAGGGTTCTGCCGCAGGGCATGAGAAACTCACCGGCCCTTTGCCAATGGTATGTGGCTCGAGCCCTGTCTGGAGTTCGCGAGCAGTTTCCTGATGCTCATATTTATCATTATATGGATGACATCTTGGTGGCTGCGCCCACCCAGGATGAGCTGCTGAGGATACGGCCTCAGCTGCTCACTGCTTTGCATTCTTATGGGCTGCAAGTGGCTCCAGAAAAGGTTCAGCAACAACCTCCTTGGAAGTACTTAGGGATGAAAATTTTGGAACGGACAGTCCAACACCAGGAGGTGCAATTTGTGCATTCGGTGAAGACACTGAATGATGTTCAGAAATTGGTGGGTGTCGTTACTTGGTTGCGTCCCTACTTGGGACTGACCACGGCACAATTATCCCCCTTGTTTGGTCTATTGAAAGGGGACTCTGATTTAAAGTCACCTCGGACACTGACCCCGGAGGCACAGCAGGTACTGGAGGAGGTTCAGCGAGCGGTTTCCGCTCGTCAGGTTCATCGCATTGACCCTTCCATTGATGTCGCTGTGTTCATTGTTACTCCAGATTTGCATCCCGCGGGTATCATTGGCCAGTGGAATGATGAGTGGTCTGATCCCTTGCATGTCCTAGAATGGATTTTCCTGCCCCATCAGCCGCAGAAGACGGCGACAACGATGTTTGAGCTGATAGCTCATTTGATAATTAAATGCCGACAACGGTGTTTACAATTGATGGGTGCAGATCCCGCAAAGATTGTGCTCCCGGTACCACGGGAGGACTTTGATTGGAGCTTTGCAAACAGTATTTCCATGCAAAGTGCTCTGGAGAATTTTTCTGGGCACATCACTTACCATCTGCCCAGTCATAAGTTGCTGCAAGTGGCAAACTTCACAAAACTTTCTTTGCGGCCCAAACATAGTCAGGAGCCTGTGCAAGGCCCCACTGTCTTTACTGATGGTTCAGGGAGGACTGGAAAGGCCATTGCTACCTGGAAGGAAGGATCTGAGTGGCAAGTCTTGGAGAGTCGTGAGACTGGGTCAGCCCAATTGGTGGAATTACGGGCTGCCGTCATGGCGTTTCAGAAGTTTTCCCAGGAACCTTTCAATTTGGTCACGGATTCCGCCTACGTGGCCGATATAGCCCAGCGGTTGGGTCATTCAGTCTTGAAGGAGGTCAGCAATCCTGCCTTGTTTAATTTACTGAAGGCCCTGTGGAGTGCTATTCAGGCCCGGGTGCATCCATATTACGTTCTGCATGTGCGGAGTCACACCAATTTGCCAGGGTTTGTTGCAGAGGGTAACGCAAGGGCTGACAAGTTGGCTAACCCTGCATGGGTTGCGCCTCAGCCTGATACGCTCAGCCAGGCCAAGGCATCGCATGGATTCTTCCATCAGAATGCGCATACTTTGCAGAAACAGTTTCAGCTGACGTCAGCTGAGGCCCATGACATCGTTGAGTCTTGTGACGATTGTCATGCACTTGCTGCACCTCTGCCGGCAGGGGTAAACCCCAGGGGCCTTCGGGCCTTGGAGCTCTGGCAGACAGATGTCACTCAGGTTGCCGAGTTCGGCCGGCTTCGGTATGTGCACGTCAGTGTGGACACTTTCTCCTCTGCCATGTGGGCTTCTGCTCACACGGGAGAAAAAACCTGCGATGTCATTGCCCACTGGAAGCAGGCCTTTGCTGTTTTGGGCGTGCCTTCTGCTGTGAAGACCGATAATGGTCCTGCTTACACCTCTCAGAAGGTGCGGCAGTTCCTGCAGTTGTGGGGTGTGTCACACAAATTTGGTATCCCTCATTCTCCGACAGGTCAGGCTATCGTAGAACGCGCTCACGGTACGCTGAAGCGAGTTCTGCAGAAGCAGAAACGGGGAATGCAGGGTGAGACCCCACACAGTTGGTTGGGGAAAGCTTTATATACCCTCAATCACCTCACGGTGCCGCAGAACTCCAGTAACCCGGTCATGCTGAATCACCACCTTTCTTTGCGGGCTTCGGATGAGACGCCTCAGCCTCGGGCAAAGGTTAGAGTGAGGAATCTCGTCACAAAGCTGTGGGAGGGTCCCTATGACCTCATTGCTTCGGGGCGAGGGTATGCTTGTGTATCCACAGATACTGGGGTACGCTGGGTACCTGCGAAGTGTGTCCGTCCTGACCTGCAACCACAGAGGCAGCATTCGACCGGCGAGCGGGCTGGAGACCGTGACCAAATTGGAAGTCAGCGGATGGGTGGGTCATCGGATGAGGACTCAGATGTAGATGACATGCGTGCTCACCCCGATGGCCCATCCACAAGCAGGTGTTGATGTTGGACAATTGTGTCATTTATTTTTGAGTTTTGTTGTTTTTTCTGGTTCTTGTTTTTTGGGTTTTGTTCTTTGTTTTTTTTTTTTTTGGTTTTTTTTATAATAACGAAAGGGTGAGATATCGCCCTGAAATTACAGCCTTCTGATTGTATGGAGTATTGTATTTTTCCTGTTATTTATCTTTTGATTGTTTATAATGTTGCTAGTTTCTTTGTTCATTTTTCTTTTTTCTTTTCTTTTTATTAAACCAAAAAGGGTGAGATGTCGCCCTGAAAACTCAGCTTCTGAGCTTGCTAACATAGTTTTCTAAAGACTTTCCCAGGACAGTAACTGTAAACATAGATATGTGTACATTCTTTCTGTTACACGTCTTGTGATGGACATCTCTCATGGCCAGTGCTGTGAGAAAGTGTTATCCTGACCATCCAATCTCTGGCCGTGGTCAGAAACCTATAAATCCTGGAGGGAAAAATAAATTTTTTCTTCTCTTCACCACACCTCGACCTGTGTCCGTGTGATCTGTTCATCTTCAGCGGCAACACCCTACACCTCGGGTGTAGACCCTGTCCACCCAGCGCTGCGCTGACCATTTTTATTGTGGTTTTTCTCTCTGTTTTTTTCTATGTTGTTTATTAATAAATTTCTCTTTGATTTTATCCCAAATTTGCCTTTGCATTTATAACAGTGGGACAGTGTTATAAGTGCATATTATATTATTGGCTTTTGGCAAATATTATCATGAATGTTATATGTATAAGGTTTGAAAACTTTGTTGTATTAATATAGTTTATTTTATTTCTGTTGTTGATGAAACTTAGAAATAGTGGTATAATACATATATGTTAGGCTATAACATGATATTAAAGCACAAACTACTTTTGTTTATATAACCCAGAGACTGAAAAGATAGTCAGAGACCCCCCCTCCATTCTTAAGGTTATCTTGTCCTCCAAGCCCTCCAAGAGAAGAATTTATTGCCTCTGTTATTGGAGGATATAAAACCCAGTGGTGCCAAGAAGATTGATCTATTGGGAAGGGGGCAAGGTAAAAACTAAACAAAGGAACATCAAAAAACTTAAGAAGAATGTATGAATATGTATGAGAATTTATGGATATGTAGTAGGGTTCTGTTTTTAAGGGACAATCCTTTGTTAGTAAGGTGTGCTCTCTTGGCTGAATGCAGAGACACCCGGCCATATCTGTATACTTTATTTTTATCTCCCAATTGTCTTTTTATTAAACTTTTAAATTCTATATAAAAATATGTGAAGCTCATTTTTCACAGAGAGAAAGCTTTAAAGGGAGGAGATTTTGACATAGCAGAAGAACAGTTTATAACCTTGCCAATGCTCCAACATAGAATGAGATGAAGGAAGATCGTGACAGTGTGATCTCAGAAGTTCAAAATGCAGGACAAGCTACATTACATCTCCAGGAACACTCACACCTGAAGCTCAGGAGGCTCTTGGTGGAGTAGTGGAGGCCTTTCAACAGAGACAAGCACGCCCTGCAAAAGATTCTTTGAATGGGTCTTTTTGCCTTATAGATCCCCAAAAACAATCATTACAATGCCAGAGATGACAGCTCACATTATAATCAGAGCCAGAGTGAGATTGCTGAGAATGGAAGGCAAAGATTTTGCAGTGATCTACCCACCATTGAAAAAAGGATATTTTGATTTGGCATTGCAAAAATCAGATTTACAAATTGCATTCTTGAATTATTCAAGAGTTAGTTCTGTACCTTTTCAGGTCATGGGTTGTTGCAAGCAAAATTGATCTTTAGAGAAAAGCCATATTAAGTGAAGTGCCTTTTGTGTTAATAGTATCAAAATGAGTTGGAATGTTTATGGATGTTGAATTTTAATTTTGCTATATTTAATTGCATGCAAATTTAGTGTTGGTAAGATTAAGTAAAGCTGTTTCTCTATATTTAGGTCTGAGTGTCCTTAAGTTAGGTTTTATCACTTTGGTATTCTTTTGAGGTTAAGTTTTGTTATTTCCTTCTGTCAAAGTTAATTTCTACCAGGTTTGAATATTGTTTAATTTAAATTGTCTCACATTTTGTTGAAGACACTTACCTAGACTGCAAAGTATAGTTATTTTCCTAGAGAGATGAGGATGACAATGACTGAGACAACTGTGATCAAACACTTATGCGCACCTGCTTGTGGATGGAGGGGAATGCAGTCTGTTGCACCCTTGATTTCATCAGGGGTTCTATTGTTTGTTGCAATCTCTGCTGTTTTTGTTTTCTATAGATAACACAAAAGAATAGTGACTGTTATTAATACTATGAAGTTTACAAGTTTTTACCTTGTTTCATTTTATCTGACTGATTTCTGACTGCTGTGGGTTTTTTGTTCCTTTTGTGTATAGTTTCATTTTGATATTTTTCATGTGTATGATAAAAGAAATACATCTCATTTTCTTAAAAAAAGGCAAAAGGAATCATTGCCCTAAGAATGTTCAATTAATGCAATATGTACATTAAAATTTAGATTGCAATTCATTTTTGAATAATGAAATATTTACATCAAAAAGTTAGAAAGTAATATAAAATCTGAATTCCCTATTAAGCATACCACAGCTAACCCTGAATGATTCAGTAACTTGAAGAGGAGATGTACCTGTGTTTTGCTGGCAGGTTTAAAATAGTCGTCTGTTCATCTGATCAGACACCGACTGCCTCTGAAAGCGAGACTCAGTGAGTGAAGTCACCATACAGCCTTAGTACTCAAAACAAGACCAGAAGTAGAAATGCCAAGACACAGTTGTCTGAAAACTAGACAGACAGTTTGCCAACAGAAGTTTTATGTTATCATCATAATATCATGTCTCTACTAATTTTCTTCAGTCATTCCCTGTTTCAGGATCTGAAAGAACATTTAGTAATGTTAAGGATCAACATTTTCAGCTGATGGACTTTCACCTGCTTAAGCAACACACCTGGAGTCTCAACTATTTGGACCTCAAAACAATAGTCATGTTTTCATTTCCCTGGAGGACACTGGACATTATTTTTGTTCCATTTGCAAAGCTGTGAACCTTGGATTTTATATTATTGTGAAGAGTGTAAAAAACAGGAATATGGTCGAGCTCTTTTGGCAAAAGCATGGTGTAATTTGTGTTAAAAAGGAGGAATTTGTAAAAGAATCAAAAGATGTTCAAATTTTAAAAATTGAGTGTGCACGAAGTATCTTTGTGCCTCGTCACTGAGTGATGTTTAAACAAGATTACAAAAAAAAGCGGAAAAATTTGCTTGAAAATTAAAATTTGCATAAAGAACCTTTTGCCAAAGGATAATCTTACAGAAATATGGAGTTCAATCAAATGTTAAGTTTGAATATTGCTTTGTTTGCCTTGTTTGCTTTTAGTAGCATAGTTTTGCCAGTTAGCCAGCCTAGAACCAATATTTGGGTGACTTTAGCTAATGCTGCAGGTTTAGATACCATATGCTTGTCCACTACCACTCCAGAAAATCCATTTTAAACTTGTTTAGTCAGTGTACCACTATAAATTTGGCCAATACCAGAAGAAATTGATAGGGCGATACAAGGTACTTTCTCTGGGACATATGTGTAGAAATTTTAGGCTCTAGTAAATACATGGGAATGGTAGACTCCCTATCTTCCTGAAGCATAGCACAGGTATTCCAAGTAACTCCACAGGACCAGCTATTATTGAAAGGACACATCAGGTACGGAAAGGACTGCTTGATAAACAGAAAACAGGGGAGAATGGGCTGAGCCCACAGGATAGAGTGTGTTGGAGTCTGAGATACAGACTGCGTGCCCTTGTTTCTAATACTTAGTTCTAGGATTCAAAGAAACACTGAATTTCATATAATATGAAATTCATGAGCATGTTTTCATGGTGATACATGAGAACAAATGCTAAAGTTAGATACAAAAAGTGTAAATGTGTAGATTAGAAAGTTTCTTAAATCACTGGGTGAAAAAATAGTTTAGAGAACAAGAGACAAGATGGAGGATTTAGGGTGTTGTCTCTTGTCCTTCTTTCTTCTTCATGTTCTTCTAGGGGTTTTTGGGTAGTAGTAACTGATTGGATAGAAAATATTGTAGTGCAGCACACAGGTGTTGGGTCATTGGGTCACTAAGAAAAATAGCTTGGTTGGCATCTGTTAATTGGGTAAATGGACATATAAAAGACCTTGAAGAAGATCTTTGTTAGCCATTTTACCCCTTTTCTATCATAGTGCACATAGCTCCTTGTACCTTGTAATGCTGATAAGAAAAAATAAACAACTGAGACCGAACGAGAGAAAACTAGCCTCCCTCTCATCAATCTTCAGTTCAAAGGGAAAAAGAACCCAAATCCAAAAGTCCTTAATGAGACAGGAGTGCTGAAACCAGTTTAACCACTGGCATAACATAACCAGAGGTAGTACAAAATTAAACATGTGCAAAAAGGATGGGAATTAGGCCAAATGACAAAGGAGCTCATGGTTTTGCCTTCTTGCTGGAGCTGGTCTTTTCAAGCTGGTCAGCTTTGGAAGCTGGAATAGTGAGTGCTTCTCTAGGTCAGGCTAGTACTGATTTAGGTGTAGAGTTGAGCCAGGCTGGTTTGGAGTAGAGTTTAGATAGATTTCTTCTCATGATGGGTTGGGATGCTGGACCATCAGGCAATTAAACATAACTTCAGCCATCTTAAATCAAATACTCACTGAGGCAGATAGTATTAGACACAACACACTGCAAAATAGAGCTGCTATAGATTTTTTGCTGTTAGCATATGGTCACAGGTGTGAGGATTTGGAAGGAATGTGTTCTCTCTGACCATTTTGCATACATTCACAGGAAACTCAACTACAAGATAACATGAAAAAATTGACTGTGAATTGCTATTATTTCTATATATCCTGCTTCTCTGTTGCCACTGCCCACCCAGGTGCAGCCAGGGAAACAGGAGAGAGATTTATAGCATGGACGAGAGGGCTAAAAACGAGGCTCTTTCCCTTGCTGAGATGGAAGTTCAGCTTTATTCTTGTTCTTGGGATCCCATGGAGAAAGAGAGCAGGAGGGAAAGAGGAAGAATATTGATAACGCCCTTCTTTTAGAAGGCAGGGGAAAGAGGGTGGATTACATTCACACAGCCAATAAGGAGAACTGGGGAGAAAGAGGTAAGGGAGAGAACCTTATATTCTATATTTTGGGGGTACATTCAGGTCATACCATTTTTCTAAATGCGTTACAACAGTGAATGATTGGGGTTTAGATGAATGGTTTAAGGGATGGGGAATAACTGGATGGTTGAAAGATATCATAAAGGGAGCTTTGCTATTACTATTAGTCATTACTATATTGCTTTGTGATATTCCATGCATCAGAAAACTGGTGACCCACTTGGTAGAAAACACAGAATCACAGAATCACAGAACGACTAGGTTGGAAGAGACCTTCAAGATCATTGAGTCCAACCGATGTCCTAACACCTTTACTAAACCATGGCACCAAGTGCCATATCCAGGCATTTTTTAAACACATCTAGGGATGGTGACGCCACCACCTCCCCAGGCAGACCATTCAATTATTTTATCACTCTTTCTGTGAAGAACTTTTTCCTAACATCCAACCTAAATTTCTCTTGGCGCAGCTTAAGGCTGTGTCCTCTCATTCTGTCAGTTGCTGTCTGGTGAAAAAGATCAACCCCCACCTGACTGCAAGCACCTTTCAGGAAGTTGTAGAGAGTGATAAGGTCACCTCTGAGTCTTCTTTTCTCCAGACTAAACAACCCCAGCTCCCTCAGCTGTTTTTCATAGGGTTTGTGTTCCAAGCCCCTCACCAGCCTTGTTGCCCTCCTCTGGACGCGCTCAAGCATCTCAGCATCCTTCCTAAACTGAGGGGCCCGGAACTGGACACATTACTGAGGGTGTGGCCTCACCAGTGCCGATACAGGAGAAGAATGACCTTCCTGCTCCTGCTGGCCACACTATTCCTGATACAGGCCAGGATGCCATTGGCTTTCTTGGCCACCAGGGCACACTGCTGGCTCATGTTCAGCCAGCTGTCGACCAGAACCCCCAGGTCCCTTTCTGCCTGGGCAATGTCCAGCCACACCATCCCCAGCCTGTAGTGTTGCAGGGGGTTATTGTGGCCAAAATGCATGAGTCAGCACTTGGACTTATTAAACTTCATCTTATTGGACTCTGCCCATTCATCTAAATGTTCCAGGTCTTACTGCGGAGCCCTCCTACCTTCCAACAGATCTACACATGCTCCCAGCTTAGTGTCATCTGCAAATTTACTAATGAAGGACTGTAGTGGTTTTAAAGTACTAGCTAAATTTTAAAAAAAAATCACTAGAAAACTTACTTATTTCTTGCTGTGAGATATGGATTAGGAGAAGGGCAAAACAGGATTAAAACTTAAAAGAAATAAAGAAAGCTTATTAACAAAACTACAAGGATGAGAAACCAGAATAAAACTTTCAGAAAACCCTTCTTCTCCACTACCCAACCATTCCCTTGTCTAATTGACAACATAGAGACAAAAACCTGGTGGTTAAAGCAGTCCCAACTATATAGCAGCCTTTTCATCAGTCTTTGTAGATAAAAAGAAGTTATCTTTTTTTATTCTATGGAGAGTTCTTCACAGGAAAACGGTTTTCTCGTGGCTTTCTATTCCTCTGATGCCAGTCACCTGGAAAACTCTGCCATCAGTCCTCTCCTCCCATTTCACACCACTCTGAGGTGTGTTCATGGGTCATGAACTCAAGTGGTGTCATTTTAAGGATAAGTTATTCAAAGGCAAAGGTTCTCTTCATCTGTCTCTGTGATTATTTCTGGGAACAGAAATTGTATCTTTTTCTCTTGGGGATCACAAGTCTTCAGCAACTCTCACTTCTCTTTTTCTGTTCCAGCATCTCATAGGATCATAACTATTTCACCATCTGCTCAGATTCATCAATGGATACCTATGTTCAGATCTATACTTTGAAATACTTCATTCCCCCAAAAATACTCTTTCATGAATTAAAGGAGTTTTTTTCAGAACATTATTGTCCATCTCCATAGCTTTAACAAAAGAATATTTCAGCGTAGGGCATCTCCTTTTTCTCTTCCCATCTGAAGCTTAATTCTTTCTTTCACTAACTCTGATAGTTCATGTTGTCTCTTTACATGTTGATCACTTTCGCGTTCTCTCTGGAAAAACAATTAAATCTGCAGATCTCATCTGGGTAACGAACAGGTTAAAATATGGCTCAAGCTGCAGCAGGTATTCATGGTGTCGGATTCAGTTTGGCAGCGCTGGAAAAGCAGCAGACTTTTTTTTTTCAGCTTGCGGCCGTCTGTGCAAAGCTGTGGAGGTGAGCAGACATGGCCTGCTCCAGCCCAGGGCCAGGGTCCATGGCAGAACTAGGCTCCGGCCTGGGAAGAAGAAATCCCCACAGGCTCCACCCCATAGGCTCCATCCCCCTGCCCGGGAACTGTGGCAGGCCAAGCCCAGCTCCCAGGGCGGGGGGGAGGGGAGCCAGCTGGAGTTCTGTTACCTTTCAAAACCAGAAACCAAAGAAAAAGAAATTTCTGGGCTTAGGTTTTAAATGGTCATGTCCACAGGTTGATCTCACTTTTCAATGGTCAAAACTACAGCCAGTTCACAGAAATGGCCAGTTATTGGCCAGGAGAAAAACCTCCCATCAGCCTCTAGCAGCCTTAACTTCCATAGGTATTTCTTACTTTTCTTCTTAAATGCCAGTCTATCACAATGACTCAATACCCTCATCCATGTCATCAATAATAATATTGAACAGAACAGGCCCCAGCACAGACCCCAGAGGGACACCACTGTTGACTGGCTGCCAGCTGGATGCAGCACTGTTCACCACCACTCTCTGAGCCCAACCATCCAGGCAGTTCTAACCCAGCAAAGCGTGCTCCTGTCCAAGCCATGGGCTGCCAGCTTTTTCAGGAGTTTACTGTGGGAGACAGTGTCAAAGGCCTTGCTGAAGTCCAAATAGACATCCACAGCCTTTCCAGCATCCACCAGATGGGTCACCAGGTCATAGAAGGAGATCAGGTTGGTCAATCATGACCTACCTCCCCTAAACCCATGCTAGCTGGGTCTGATACCCTGGCCATCCTGTAAGTGCTGCATGATAACAGTATATACTGCTCCATTACCTTACCAGGTACTGAGGTGTTGGGGTTCAAGCAAGGCTGGTACCCTGGCTGGAGCCAGCACGGCAGCTATCCCCAGCTGCTCGGTCCATATCCCACTGCATCAATGTGATGGATGGCGAAAATGGCGATTTATTGCAGGGAAACTTAACATTTTATAGCCTAGGTTCACTGTGTTACTCCCATCTACATACGTCACACCTAGGTGCTATTGGCTAATTGCAGAAGACTTTACTATCCTAACAGAGAGGGGGTCTGCTAACTTTCCGTTACATCCCGGTGTCTTCCGCTCCGCTATACCTTAGACTACAACATATTCCCCCCTCTCTATGAATAACTAATTTGCTAAAATATAAGGTGTATTAGTCTTGAAAATGGATAATATAAAATTGAGTCCAAAGATTAACACAAGTAAAATCATCACAACTGGTCTAATCAGGATAGACACTAGGGTGGTTAGCCATGGAGATTGGTCAAACCAGGACTGGAACCAGCTTTGCTGAGCTTCTCTCTCTGCTTTTCGTTGAGACAGCCTGTCTCGTAGCTCTGCCATGGTGTCTCTCACTACTCCTGTGTGGTCAGCGTAGAAGCAGCATTCTTCGTTCAGGGCGATGCAGAGGCCTCCTTGCTGCATGAACAGAAGGTCGAGACCTCACTTGTTCTGCAAAACAACTTCAGAGAGTGAGGAGAGTGATTTATCTAGAAAGGATATGGATTTCTCAGTTCTCTGTAGATCTTCATCTACAGTCATCTGTAGCTAAAACAGTCTCTGTTGTTGGGTCACGATGACAGAGACACCTGTGGCAGCACCAGTTGCTCTCAGGTTAACCAGCATCGCTATGGTTACACCTGTCACCACTTCTCTTTTCTGAAGTCGGGTGAGTCTCTCCACTTGCAGGCTCTACTCTTCATCCAGGTGGTATAGGACTCTGGGGATGATAACAGCTAATACACAAAAGTCAACAGAGGAGTTAAAACTTGGGTATAAATGCAAGGGCTAGACTATTAGATCGTGGGTTCTCAGCCTGTACCACAAGGTTGGGGCTCACTGCTTCAGGTGTTATGACTATAAACAGCACAATTACTATAAGCAGTTTACCATGTAAATGACACCATGCTTACAGACTTACAGCTAAAACTTTAGCATTAAATGAACTTTCAAAGATGCTTACACTACCTCTTAAAAAAAATACTTATACTTTATACTAACATAACAATTACTACACAAGCTAAACACTTTACCTTAAACTATTATCTAACTACTTTTAACACACATGCTCTGGTATATACATAATCTAAATGTGAAAGCAATTTGCTAAATGGATAAACACACAATTACAATTTGCTTTGTATATAGTTAGATGGAGTCTCTACACCTCCCAAATCTTCTACAAAATTTCTCCAACACGATTCAGTCCTGGAATGTTCACTGCTCCCGTGATGTCAGCTGGCAGCTAATCGGTGACTGAGGGCTTTGATGTTCAGGTTGTTCTTCAAACCCTTCTAAATCTTAAAACAAAGGATAACTAAAAAATTGATAAAGACACCACATCATAATAACAATATAAAATTTCTGTTGGCAACTGTCTGTATAGTGTTTAGACACAACTGTGTCCTGACAGGTCCACTTCTGATCCATGTCTGGAGTACCAAGGCTGTGTGATGACTTCTCTGTTCACTGGATCTCATGTGTTCAGAGGCAGACAGTCTGGTCAGATGGACAGGTGACCTTTTTGAACCTGCCAACAAAACACAGGCACTTCTCTCCTTGAAGTTAATGAATTACACTAATCAAATTGCTTTTAGGGTATCAATTTCCCCCGTTTTCTAAAAAAATAAAAATGAAATGTATTTCTGTTCAACATTAACAATGTCCTGGGTTGATTATGATGTTAAATTGTATCCCCATTCGTCCACCTAACCCAGACACAGGTTTTGTATTCTTAAAATTTCATCTAAGAGTAAAAGTGAGCGGAAAAGAAGCACCGAGTCTGTTATCAGAGGCTGTACTTGCTCCCCCCCGCATCGGGACTTTTGACTACAGCACAGACAGACAACAAGACACAGATCGCCTTGGCTTTCCAACTAGCCGAAGCAGAGAGGTCTTCCTGGACTGTTTTCTTTCCCTTTTTTCCTGAAACAAATCGAACCTGCTTTAGACTGGGGACTTGGGGGAGCACCGGGAGCTTGCACCCGTAGACTACCGGGAGCCCAGCCTGGACAGCGGCATTTTCCAGCTCCAGAGGGACTGATAACAGAGCGAACACCCACAGGAAAGAGACCCTCTGAAGTTTGTCATCTCTTCGAACGGCGAGAGGTTTTGTAATTTGATGTCGTTCATTTTTGTGCTGGGTAGTGCTGTGCCTGTTAAATAAACAGGTTTTTTCCACTTCTCTCAGAGAAATCTCTTCCCGAACCGGTTGGGGGGTGGGAGAAAAGGGCCATGTGCGTTTGCTTCCCGGGGGGAGCCCCACTGGAGGTCTTCTGCCAAATTTGCCCTAAACAAGGACAAATACATTCATTGTTGCTCTTATTCTCTTGTTTTTCTTATTTTTCAGTGTTTCCAGAATTTTAAGAAGCTGTACCATTGCTGAGGATCAGCTGCCATGGGAAAGGCTTCAGATTAAACCAACTGCTGCATGGTTTAATTGGTCTGGTACCTGAGGCTTCTGGTCATTTGCTTTGTACAAATGCATTTTAACAGTTTGCTGTGCTGTAAGCATCTCATAGCTGCTACTATTGAGAACCTTGTTTTAGAAATGAGTTAAGAGGCATCTTTCCAGTTTAAAGCCTAATGCCCTGGCCAAGCCTTGACTTAACCTGGACGGAATGTCTGCCAACAGATCCAGATGTTTTCTGTCCCAAATCAGTATTTGAGTCACTTTTTGACTCAGCAATTTGACCCTATTAATATGACAGCTGGATCAATTTTGAAGTGGGCTTGGAGAATCATTTCCAGAGGTGGTTATCCAATCCTTCAATGATGATTTTTTTTGTTTCTGTTTGTTTGCTAACTAGGGGATGCTGGTGCAGTGTTTTAGTAATTAATAGTAGTTTTATATTACATATGTTATTAAAAATGTTTATGATTTAATTGATTTTTAACTGGTATAAGTTCTTATTAATTGTGTATATGGTTTTGTGTTGATGTTGGTATTTATAACAGAAGTACATCCCATTTTTATTTTTTTTTAAAGAAAACGGGGGAGATTGATGCCCTAAAAGCATTTAATTAGTGTAATTCATTAACTTCAAAGGGAGAAGTGTCTGTGTTTTGTTGGCAGGTTCAAAAAGGTCACCTGTCCATCTGACCAGACTGTCTGCCTCTGAACACATGAGATCCAGTGAACAGAGAAGTCATCACACAGCCTTGGTACTCCAGACATGGATCAGAAGTGGACCTGTCAGGACACAGTTGTGTCTGAACATTACACAGACAGTTGCCAACAGAAATTTTGTATTGTTATTATGATGTTGTGTCTCTACCAATTTTTCAGGTATCCTTTGTTTTAAGATTTAGAAGGATCTGAAGAACAACTTGAACATCAAAGCCCTCAGTCACCGATCAGCTGCCAGCTGACATCACAGGAGCAGTGAACGTTCCAGGACTGAATCGTGCTGGAGAAATTCTGTAGAAGACCTAAGAAAAGTGCAGAGGCTCCATCTAACTGTATATAAAGCAAATTGTAGTTGTGTGTTTACCCTTTTAGCAAATTGCTTTCACGCTTAGACTACATATATACCAGAGCACGTGTGTTAAAAGTAGATGGATAATAGTTAAGATAAAGGGTTTAGTCTGTGTAGTAATTGCTATGTAAGTATAAAGTATAAGCATTCCCCCTTCATGAGGTAGTGTAAGCATCTTTGAAAGTTCATTTAACGATTAAAGTTTTAGCTCTAAGTTTATAAGCATGGTGTCATTTACATGGTAAACTGCTTATGGTAATTGTGTTGTGTATAGTCCTGACCAACTGTCTGCTAACTAACATCCAAAAGTGACAGAACATATGGGTCACTCTGGCACATTGACCTAGCCAAAAATCAATGTGTCTGAGCCTAGCCACACCTGGAGATCCTTTCGCACCTGTCTCATAGGAGTCCCTGAATGGGATCCTCCAGCATTTAAAGGTTTAATTAGTAACGAGACTCGACTGAATCGATTGGCAATGTTGCAAGAGCGTAGTCGCACTGTTGGCTTCACATTAAGACAACTTGAAGCCTGCTGGCAAGCAAAAATTACCAAAGTTCTCAATGTTACCATACAGCCCTCAGAAGAATTAGATTTGTTAAGTTCCACCAATACCTCAGGTGGATAGATAATGTTTGAACCCCCCAACAAAAGTAATTTCAACAAAGTAATGCAGCACTGGGATAGTCCCTATAGCTGATCTCGTTACTACCATTGAAAGTGAAGCCTTTGTTAGTGGTGCAAGCTCACAGAACAATTACCAAAGCGATTACCTAGTTCCATATTCCTAATCTGTGGAGATAGAGCATGGAATGGAATTCCTGCTAATCCACATAGCAAACCCTGTTATCTTGGGAAACTTAACTTTGTTCCACCCAAGCTTACATCAATTGTTGAATATAGCTAGCAAAATGAAGAACATCAAACAGTCAAAGCGAAGCCTGAATGAATTAAGGCCTAGCCACTCTAAAAAGGCTCTCTTGTTAGACTAAGGAAGAATTGAACTTAACATCCACAATGTTAAGTGAGCTTTCAGCCGATGTGAGTAGTGTATGTCATGCAGTATTATGAAATCGAGCTGCAATTGGCTTTTTGCTCTTAGCACAAGGACATGGTTGTGTGGAGTTTGAAGGCATGTGCTGTCTGAATCTTACTGATCATTCAACTTCCATCCATAAGCAACTACAACAGCTACAGGATGGGTTACATGCCCTGAAAGAAGATAGCGACCCCATCGGAAATTAGTTCGCCAGCTGGGGCATCACTGGATGGTTGAAGTCTCTTGTGCTAGAAGGGGGACGGACTTTACTTATAATGTTAATCAGGATGACAGTCTAAGTTGTATGTTATCTTGTCTTCATAAGAGTATAGAAAGAGTCACATCCAAAGCCTGGTTTGTGCAAAAAGAGAAAGGGGGAATTGTTGATATATTTTATATATTAGTAAAGGCCTGTATGCACAAACCAGCCTTTGAAATAAGTCGTGATATTAAAGGCTAAAGTCCTTGAAACCTTCATGCAGAAGAGAGAGTAAAGCAAAACAATATCCTTGTGTGTAGGAGAAAAAATGTAAACTGTGTGTGTTTGTTACCGCTGAAGATGAATAGATCACACGGACACAGGTCGAGGTGTGGTGAAGAGAAGAGAAAGTTTATTTTTCCCCCCAGGATTTATAGGCTCCTGACCACAGCCAGGGATTGGATGGTCAGGATAACACTTTCTCACTGTACTGGCCATGAGAGATGTCCATCACAAGACGTGTAACAGAAAGAATGTACACATATCTATGTTTACAGTTACTGTCCTGGGAAAGTCTTTAGAAAACTATGTTAGCAAGCTCAGAAGCTGAGTTTTCAGGGCGACATGTGTTAGCCAATAGTAGCTTGCTCTGCCCGCGGACCCTGTAGAACCCTATAAAAGGTGTGCTAAAGATAGAAATAAATGGCGTTCACAATTACTTCTGTGAAGACTGGTGAATAAGCTGGCGGTCTCTCAATATGTTTGTTTTTCCCTCGCTGCTGCAATTGAAGCCTCTGCCTGGGTTCTCCCCGCCCTTCCCTCTTACCCGCTGCCCGTGGCTCCCCACTCGCTTTACACTACAGCCCCTGGTCCTGCGCCGGCTGCGCCGGGTGGCCCCTGCTGCCACCTTACCCCGCAGCGGGTTTTCTCACACGGGCTCCAGCCCACGGGACCTCGGGCTCCGGTTTCAGCTCGTGTTTCTCCCCGGGAGGCCTGTGCTGTAGCAGCGGGGGACCTGCTTCTTTGTTGTCCGGCCTCGCTCCGGCCCTGCGCTGGCCTCGGCGAGTGGCCACTGCCACCGCCGGGGATCCACTTTTTTGTTACTCTGGCCCAAGCGCAGTGTCTCTGCCGCTTTTGCCCGTGTGTTTCCGGTTCCCTGTGTCCCAGTGGCAGGGGCTAGGGCGACTCAGTTTCTCCCCCTCTTTCCCCTCCGCGACTCCACCCCGCTGTCTCCCACCTGTTAAAAAACCTCTAATCCTCTGAAATTAATTAGAGAATTCCCATGAAAGTTACCGCTTCTTTACCTGTTGGTATTTTATTCGTAGAAAGTTTTTGTGACCACCAGCTTTAATTTCTAACTGGTTCTCACAATTCCCAACCCCTTTGATAGCAAAAGATTTTAAAATCATAGAAAATTCAGGGACTTAGAAAGAAAGTTAGGCTTGGCAAGCCCTGGGAAAGGTGTTAAAAGTAGGCCCTGGGAAATGTTAGGCCTTGTGTTTGCTAAGATCATGTAAAACTGCACCTGTGTAGTCAGTATATGATGAATGATATAATTGCTAGATGTGACTTGATATAATTATTGTTTAAAGAATCCTGAGAAACTATGTTAGGGGTTTGGGGGGGGATCACGAGAAATCCATGCTTGGGTAAAATCAATGCATACAATAGAACAATGTAAGTTTAATAATTAACAAGGAAGTTATATAATGATAGAGTATAAAAACATGTTCAACTCTAAACCAAGTTGGGTCAGATTTGGGTATGTGTACCCCTGACACCCAGAGCTCTTAATAAAGCACCTTTATATAATCATTCCATGATTATGTGTTCCTGAACGCTAACACCCTAGGCGTTAACCCTTTAAAATGAGATGGTCAGACCCCCCATCCTTTGTCTTTCTCCTGAGTTTCTCCTTACAAAATAAAACTGTGAATTGCAAACCAGAAGAAAGTCCTCCCCTCATTCCTTCGCCTGAACTCAAAGATGTGTGTTCAAAGAAGGGCTGAAAAGCTCAAACCGGAATTGGGGCTAAAACAGTAGCCTCGGTTTGGGCCCCTTCTGGCCCGAGACAGAGAGAAAAAGAAAACCTATCTGAGCTAGCCCAGGAAATCTCTGGCCCACGTCAAACAGTTATCTATTTGAGATATGAAGTGAGTACTGGACAAAGAACTTTGGGGCAAGATTGTAAGGAAGGAATATGCCAAACCCCGAAACCCCAAATGGTGAAAGAAATAAGAACCTTTTTATGTATGACCAAGTGGTGCAGGCTGTGGATTTATAACTATGGATTGCTTGTTAAACCCTTATGCGCTTTAATTATGGAGGGGGTCAAGAATCTTCAGTGGACAAAAGAAACAACACTAGCCTTCAGTGAGCTAAAGAAAGCTTTCAGGTGAGCTCCGGCCCTGGGACTTCCAGATGTGAATAAATAATTTGTTTTCTCACAAAAAACAAGGGATCACCCTGGGAATACTAGCACAGAACCTAAGCCCGTACCAGAGAGCAGTCACCTACTTCTCCAAACAGCTGGACACAGCAGCCAAAGGCCCGGATGCCTTAGTGGCAGTCAATATTCAAGAGGCACACAACTTCACCCTAGGCCAGAAGGTGACTGTGCTATTGTCCCACACAGTATCTGCAGTACTAGAGGCACAAGGGGGACATTGGCTTTCCCCACAGATATTCCTGAAATATCAGGCCATACTCGTGGAACAAGATGATTCTGAAATTGTGATAACTAACATTGTGAACCCAGCTTCATTCCTCAGCCAGAGTATGGGGGAACCGGTGATCCGCGATTGCCCGGAGACCATCGAGGCCACCTACTCTAGTTGCCTGGATCTGAAGGATACCCCACTTGAGAAGGCTGACACCTGGTTCACTGATGGAAACAGTTACTTTGTCAGCAGGAAAAGACACGCTGGGTATGCAGTTACCACAAGCAGAGAGGTAATAGAGTCTGGATCATTACCAACAAACATGTCTGCACAGAAAGCTGAAATAATAGATTTAATCCTGGCCTTAGAGGTGGCAAAAGGAAAATAAACATCTACACAGACTCAAGGTATGCATTTGGGATGGTCCATGCACACGGAGCTATCTGGAAAGAAAGAAGACTGTTGAACTCACGAGGGAAGACTATTAAACATGCACAAGAGATACTGAGACTGTTAGATGCAGTACAGCTACCTGAAAGTGTGGCCATCATGCATATCAAAGCACACCAAAAATTGAGTTCTGAACTGGAAGAAGGAAATGCGCTGGCGGATAGAGAGGCAAAAGACGCAGCCAAAGGTGAGGTGCCTAACGAGGCAGTTGAGGAAACACTAATACCAGATGGAAAGATTTCCATTGAAGGTAAGCCAATGTATAATAAGAAAGACAAAAAAACCCTGAGGGTTGGGCTATAACAAAAGAAAAGAAACTTGTGGTACCTTCTTACTTATTGTGGGCATTAGTACAGAAAGAACATGAGAAAACACATTGGGGACTAGATGCCCTATATAACTATTTAAAAGAAAAAATTATAGCCAGAAAATTGCAAGGTACAGTGATTCAAGTAACTTTCCAATGCAGTCTTTGCGTCTGAACTAATCCTAAGAATATCTCAAAACCTAAAATTGGACAAATTCAGAAAGGTTGTGGACCTGGGCAGCAATGGTAAATTGACTTTACAGAATTGCCCAGGAAAGTGGAGTATTATAGGTGTACAAAACACACGCAGTGAGAGACTTCTCCAGGGTCAAGCTGTTCAGGTATAAGCAGTTTATTATATGGGTAAAGAGAGGGAGACACCCGTGTCTGCCATCAGCCTCAGCGAACACGTGGTCGGGGGGGGAGAGAGTGGAGCAGGGAGAGCAGGAGAGGAGAGGTTAAAGAGGGGGAGGGAGGAATCAAGAGAGAGAGGGGGAGCGGGGAGAACCACGGAGGCTTAGGAGAGAGGGGGGAAAAACAAGAGCGTAAGAGAGGGAAAAACAAGTGTGTAAGAGAGGGAAAAACAATAGAGTAAGAGAGAGAAGTTCCTGTTACAATACAATATATCTTTACCTATAGTGAATATTCTAATTCCCAGTAACCAATCACTACGAGACACACCTACTAAAAAATTTACATATAGCCTATAAGAACTACTACATTACCATACAGTGTTACATTTCAACCTCTAAAAGCTTTACAAATTCTTCTCTTGCTTCTTGACCTTTGGATTCTCTATCAGCAGAAGGACATTTTTTCATCAACCGGGATTCTCCTTTAGCTGGCTAGGCTATTGTTCTTTGGATAGCACTCAGTATCCCATGACTCAAAGCTAGCTCTCATTTCTACTTTGATTCTAGGCTTCATATTTTCAGAATCTTTTGCTAAACAATCATATTCATAAGGTTTCCCTGTTTCATCCTCCCCAAGAGAAGTTCTTGTTACAATACATTATATCCTTTTCTATAGTGAATATTCTAATTCCTAGTAACCAACCACTACAAGACACACCCACTAAAGAATTTACATATAGCCTATAAGAACTACTACATTACCATACAGCATTACATTTGAAACTCTAAAAGCTACCTTTGAAATTCTTCTCTTGCTGCTTGACCTTTGGATTCACTATCAGCAGAAGGGTATTGTTTCATCCACAGAGATTCTCCTTTTGCTGGCTAGGCTCTTGTTCTTTGGTTATATAGAAACTAACAGTCAGTATCCTATGACTCAAAGCTAGGTTTCATTTCTGTTTTGATTCTAGGCTTCATATTTTCAGAATCTTTTGCTAAACAATCATATTAATAAGGTTTCTCTGTTTCATCCTCCCCAACAGAGTATCAATACCTACTAGTGTTAACTGATACCTTTTCAGGCTGGCCAGAATCTTTTCCTGCTAAGACAGCTAAAGCGTGGGAGGTAACCAAAACATTATTGCAAAAAATAATACCACGTTTTGGAGTTCGAGCCACCATTTCTTCAGATAGAGTGCCACACTTCATTTCAAAAATGGTGCAATAAATCAGCCACCATTTAGAAATAGATTGGGAACTGCATACTCTATATCATCCTCAATCGAGTGCCAAGTCAAATTTACCTTGGCTTCAAGCTCTCCCATTGGCATTATTAGGAATAAGCCCTTTTGAAATACTGTATGGGAGGCCATACACAGTTCAAGAGGGAACAACACCTACTCAAGCAGGGGAAGAGACCTTGTACAGATACATAGTGGCCTTAAATACTTCAGGAAATTGAAAAATGTGTGGCTGGAGCCTAGAACAGAGAATTAGATGGGCCACATAATGTACAACCTGAAGATTATGTGTATGTTAAGTCTTTTGCAGAAAAAAACCTAGAACCACAGTGGGAAAGACCATTCCAGGTGCTCCTCACCACCTTTGCTGCAATCAAGATGAAAGAACATAAAGCCTAGATCCATCACTCCTGAGTGAAAAAAACCCTGAAAAATCTGTCGAGTCACACCAGGCAAAGAAATATTGAAGTTGAAACTCACTCGGAACGCTGAATAAACAGACTCATAGTCATTATGGACATAATGTGAAAGGTTCGAACCTTTGTAATCTTACTATTGAAGCAACACGATGCAGGTATAATGTAACAGATAAACCGGTGCCAAAGAAAAGTGTATGATCCTCACTCACGTAAAGCTTTAAGTATGATGCTAAAAGTCACAAATGCGAGTTTGTGGGAAGGGAGAAATATTTGGGGATGTTAGTATGCATTTGTGCAAGATAGGTTTCACAAGGCTTAACATCTGCCCATGAAACTCATCTGGATGAGTCTTGAATGTGGTGACAAATGCTTGTCTAAGTGTCCTGAGTTTAGACTAAAAATAGAAGGGTGTTCAGTAAAAAGGTACAATCTTGATTTTAATATCACTCAGGTATGTGTTGCCTCTGGAGGCAAGAACAAAATTTCCCCAAAGTGCCAATCACTAAATTGGAACATATAACATTAAAAAGACAAGACTGACTAATCCAAAATGGTCCCTGAAACGTATAGAAATTAGAATGCAAGTAAATGCCTCTCCTGTTCGGCCAGAGTGTGTCCCATTTCTCAAAAATCCTTTTATAGATTGGACCAATTAGCTTATACATATGTAAAGATATTTTAAAAAAATGATAAATATACTTGCTTAGACATGGATTAGAGCATTTGTCACTGTCCTGGGGTGACTTTATGATACTGGTATCCCCAATCGCCTGGTTTATGTTATATATTAAGTTCTGCACCTTTAAGACTGACTTTGAGAGCTAAGGATGTTGAAACTTCTGGAGGCTGATGGGAGTTTTCTCCTGGCCAATAACTGGCCATTTCTGAGAATTGACAGTGGTTTTGACCATTGAAAAGTGAGATCAACCTGTGAACACCACCTTAAGATGTAAGTCTGGGAATTTCTTGCTCTCTTTGGTTTCTGGCTTCTGAAGAGGTAACAGAGCTGCAGCTCAGCCTGACAAGGCTGCGGGGGGGGGGGAGGGAGGGAGCTGGACCAGCCGAGCCAGGCAGGTTCCTGACTCAGTTGCAGTTTCTCCTGCTGAACTGAAATCTGACACCATGCTGCTGAACTGAAATCTGACACCATGAACATCTGCAGCTTGAGCAAGACTTTAACTCTTTTACTACACAGATGAGACTTGCAGATTAATCCTTTTTTTCCAGAGAGAGGGGGGAAGAGAGAGAGAGTGATTAACATGTAAAGAAACACCATAAACTATCAAAGACAGTGAAGAAAGGAATTAAGCTTCAGAGGGGGAAGAGAGAATAAGGAGATGCTTTAATAAGCTGAAATATTTTTCTGTTAAAGCTATGGAGATGGACAGTAGTGTTCTGAAAAAACTCCTTTAATTCATGACAGAGTATTTTTTGGGGGAATAGAGTGTTTCAAAGTGTAGATGTAAGTAAATGGTGAAGTAGTTGTGATCCTATGAGATGCTGGAACAGAAAAAAAGAAGTAATGGTTGAAGATTTGTGGTCTTTAAGAGGCAAAGAGAAAACTTCTGTTTCCAGAGGGGATCACAAAAACAGATGAAGAGAACTTTTGCCTTTGAATAACTCATCCTTAAAAATGACACCCCATCTTGACTCATTGACCCATAAGATACCTCAGAGAGATGTGAAATGGGAGGAGAGAACTGATGGCAGGATTTCTGGGCAGCTGGCATCAGAGAAATAGAAAACCATGAATAAAATAGTTTTCTTGTTCAAAACTCCATATATTGGCAGAAGAGGACTTGTTTTTCTCTACAAAGACTGATGAAAAGACTATAGAAAATTGTGACTGTTTTAACCACCAAGTTTTTTGTCTCTATGTTGTCATGTGAACAAGGAAATGGTTGGAGAGTGGGAAAAAAAGGGATCCTGGAGGTTTTATTCTGATTCCTTATTCTTGTAATTTTTGTTAATAAACTTTCTTTGTTCCTTTTAAGTTTTAAGCCTGTTTTGCTCTTGTTCTAATCCATATCTCACAGCAAGAAATAAGGTTTTCTAGTGATTTTTTAGTTACTGCTTTAAAACCACGACAGTCACTTTGAAATGCATTCAGTGAACCAAACCATTTTACTTGTGTACATAAAAAAAAGTTGTGTCTGTCTCAGGACATCATGTCCCACTATAATGGTAGACAATCAAATAGTGAATGAAACTCAGTTTAACTTGTGTTAAAATTGAAGGCTGTGACTTTTTTATTATGCACCTGTAGTATCACAACAGTACATAAGAACAAATTTGGCAACGGTGCAAGAAATATCATTCGTGCCTATAGGAATGAATTTAACCTTAGTTACCCAATTATTAAAACATCATGAGTTGAAGGAAATCCTTAAAGAAATTAAAGATGCAAGGAAAAAACTTTGATCACTATACATCATGATACCGAGACAATAAAAAAAGTTTTAAAGCAATTTGAAGAACATTTGTCTCAACATTAGTGAGATGTGCTTTTTGGATAGTCACCAAGACCAACTAGTATATTTAATGCCCTGATTCACCCTATCATTGTTTTGCTTATCTTAGTATTAGTTTGATTTTATCTATTGTAATGCTTGTTTAGAATCAGAGGATATTGTAAAAAGTAACAGCTCTGACATCGTTATCAAAAGCGTATGGCTTAGTCCTGAGAGAAACTAGCCATGCGGCTGTGATAAAGAATCTCTATACTGAGTAAAAGAATTTACTCATGTCAAAGACGAAGTGGGGAATGAGACATAAACTTTGAAGAACTCAAGATTTTAGAAAATCTAAGTGCTATTATTACTTGGTCCCCAGCCCCTCTGTTACCACTGTCCACCCTGCAGTGGCCAGGGAGGCTGGGGAGGTAGTTTAGCTTGCCAGAGGAGACCCTAAAAACGAGGCTCTTTCCCTTTGCTGAGATGGCAGTCGCAGCTTTATTTCTTGGGATCTTTCAGAGTGAAGGTGCAGGAGGGAAAGAGAAAGAGGTATCGATAAGCACCCCTTTTTCAAGGCAGGGGAAAGGGGCGTGGGGGAATTTACACAACCAATAAGGGGAACTGGAGAGAACAAGATAAAGGAATGAACTTACAAGTCTACATTTTCGGGGGTACATTCTTTGGGTCATACCATTTTTCCTAACTGCATTACAACATCTCACCCTTTCTTATTATATAAAATTTTTGTTGAAGGGTTGTGAGATCATTTTGATACCGTTCACGAGTTTGTCCACCACTCGTGATTGACGGGCCGGTCCAGTTGCTTCCGGTCCGCTAGCTCTATGTGGTTGATCTCTGAGGTAGTAGATACTAATTTCTTGAGAGCTTTTAAAACTAAACAACGGACAATCCCAAAGGCTAGCACGATTAGAAACAGAACAACAAAAAACAAGATTGTTTTGATTATCGAGGTCCATTATCCTGTGAGTCCCCAGCCTTTGAACAGCTCAGTAAACCAGTCCTCAGCTTCTTGCTTCACTTGTCTGATCAAGTTCTTCATCTCTCAGAGGGCTCTGTGTACGTTGGGAGCTTTTGAGGACAGGTTTAGGCAGAAAAGTCCTTCAAATTCCTGGCATTCGTGTCCATGCAGCAGCAGAAGAAAATCTATTGCAGCTTGATTTTGGAGTGTGGCCTGTCTGGTAATTTCTTCGTCTTCGAGGAGGGAGCTGAGGGTGACTGATGTTAAGTTGGCCTGTTTAATCATCCAGTACTCAAGCTGTCCTAATTCATCTAGTGCCTTGGCAGCTGTAACCCATGAAAGAAATATGGATGCAGCAGCCCTTTTTGATTTTGCCCAATGAAATATATCCGAATCACAATTTGAGTCTAAAATATCAGTGCTTCTTTTGTGGATTTCATGAGTCGAATTGTCTTTCCTAGTCCATCTAATAATTTTGGTTTAGTTGGGTACAAACAGTGTCAGCCTCCCAAAAGTGCAAGGCCCCCCTCGAAGGTGAGATGGAACTCCTGCCCGTGTTTTCTCTCTACATATTAGAAATATACCTTTAGGGAGGATTCTTGGATGTGAACGGCGAGGATCATCTGCTAAGACTTGATTTAGCGTACCACACCATTGTTTTGCTTTATATTCTTTTCGATACTGGATTATGTGATTGTATAGTTTTATATCTGTCAGTAAGTTGTAAATTAAGTGAACACAAAAGGGTGCAGGGGAAGAACCTAATAGCTCTAATTCTTGGGGCTCTTTTTTAGCCCTAGGCAGTACTGGTAACCACTTTTCTACAGGATTTTTCATTGCCATGATTTTCATGTGTTTGGTCACTGTGTGTTTTAGGCATGGTATTAAACTTGGGATCACTAAATCTGGCTGTATAATCTTCAGCCTGCAGGGGAATTCTTACCAGACAGGTAGACATAGGGTCTTTTGCTGCAACAGTGGACAGACAGATATTGTCTTGTTGAAGTGTGTGTGCCAGGGTCACCCAGATGTTCTGTCGTGGCTGAGGGACGATCCAGGCAGTGGTCAGGCTGCTCAGAGTGAGCAGGAGGATAGCTGAGGTAAAGCTCATCATGGGTTTGAGTGTGAGGTAGGTTTTTTCTAAAAGAAAAGAAACAAACATTTTAAAAACACATTCACAGTCAATGTAAGCAGGTCAGAGAATAGCCAGAGGTTAGGAAGGTTTCTTCTTGTTTTTCCCGGTGGAGTCTTCTTTTGGAAGCGACTGCCACTTGTCTCTCTTCTTCTGCTGGGGCTGGGTTTTTGGGAACAAAAGGCTTTACCCATTTTTGAGGAATCCATCAGGGGCCTGCAGGGGTGGATACACACGCATAACCATGCCCCCAGGTGACAAGTTCATAGGGGCCCTTGGTTTGCCAAGTTTCAGGGTCCCTGACTAAAACCGGTGAACGCTGCGACAATTTAAACTGATCAGCACTGTTAAAATGCCGAGTCACAGGAGGATTCATGTTTTCAAATGAGCAGTTTAGGAAATTAATAGTAAACAGAGCTTTACAAAGCTTTTGCTGTGAAGACATCCACACAGTTTCACTACTTTGCCTGGCTAGGACTTGTTTGAGCGTCTGGTGTGTACGCTCAATCACAGCTTGACCTGTGGGAGAGTGGGGGATGCCAGTTTTATGTTCCACTCCCCACTGCTGGACAAATTCCAGGAACTCCTTGGACTTATAAGCTGGGCCATTATCAGTTTTAATTTTTTTAGGGATTCCCAATACAGAAAAAGCCTATACTAAGTGTTGTTTAGCATGTACAGATTTTTCTCCTGCATGAGCAGAGTCATACACTGCTCCTGAGTATGTATAAATGCTCACATGTACATACTTAAGGCGACCAAAACTGGGGATGTGAGTGATATCTGTTTGCCACACCTCACAGCTCTTAAGGCCTTGGGGATTAACCCCAATGCCTAATGATGGCACTGCCTGGAGCTGACAATTGGGACAGGTAGCCACGATGGCTTTAGCCTGATCCCGTGTCAGCTGGAACTGACTAATCAGTCCTGGCACATTTTGATGGTATTGCTGGTGACTTATCTTTGCCTGTTGAAACACATCTGGGAGACATACCTTTTCAGCTGGGGCAGCAAGGAAATCCGCCTTCCGGTTCCCCTCAGCGATTTCACCTGGCAACGGGGTGTGCGATCTTATATGCATCACATAGAAAGGTTGTTCTCAATTCGAAACCAAGTAAATCAGTTTTGAAAGCAATCTAAAGAGATGTTCGTTCTCAATGTCCTTGAGAACTGCCTGTTCCGCTCTGGACACCACTCCTGCTACGTAGGCTGAGTCAGTAACCAAATTAATTGGTTCTGAAAATTTCTCAAAAGCTCTCACGACCGCAGCTAGTTCAGCTATCTGGGGTGACCCTTCTACAAACTCAACATCAGCTTCCCAAAGCTGAGTCTGTGGATTTCTCCAAGTCATCACCGACTTGTGGGATGTCCCAGATGCATCAGTGAACACTGTGAGAGCTTTGAGTGGCCTCCGGCTCCTTTTCTCACGAGGAATGAGGTGGAATTCCTCATGAAACAATTTGTGTGCTGGCTCATGAACTGAAATTTGCCCACTATAGCTGTCCAGAGCTAACTGGAGGTTAGCATTGCTCTGCAGCAGATGCTCAAACATCTCTTTGGTCAGTCTCTCAGGGGAGTTTTTGCCTTCTCCAGAGATCCTGACTGGGAGGTGAATACACATAAAATCACAACCTGCCAGTTCCCGCAGCCTTACCCTGGCCTTTTGGATCAGCTGAGCCATCAGCTCTTGTGGCTTGGTGATAGTTTTGGGTCTTTTATGGGAGAGGAAAATCCATTCTATTATTAAGAGTGAATCTCTCTGCCCCTCGGCCCATTGGAATATCAACCCATGTAGGTGTGGCAATTTCCCCAGGACAATTAATTGGAAAGGTAGCTCAGGTTTGAAGCGGTGTGCCTGTCTTTCTGTCAAGGCCTTTTGTGCCTTTTCAATTACAGTTTTTGCTTCTGGAGTCAGCTCCCTGGGAGACAGTAACTCTCTGTCCCCTTTCAATAAATTGAGTAGGGGACTCAGGTCTTCATTTGTGAGACCTAGCCATGGTCTGACCCAATTTAGTGACCCGCATAGAGAATGGAGATCTGCTAGAGTTTTAGGATTACCAATAATTTCCAATTTTTGTGGAACAACAGTCCGTGCAGTAATTTCCAGGCCCAGGTATTTCCAAGGGGGCATCTTTTGAACTTTGTCTTCCTGCAATTGGAATCCAGCAGAGGTTAAAACTTTAACCACTAGGTTAAGGGTGTCTTTCAGTATGTTGTTATTGGGACAGCATATTAAAATATCGTTCATGTAATGCAAAATGAAGGCCTCTCTCTTTTCAGCACGCACTGAGGACAGCAATGACCCCACATACCACTGGCAGATGAAGGGGCTTGCTTTCATCCCCTGAGGTAATACTGTCCAGTGGTACCGTTTCATTGGAGCTTCCCTGTTAATTGTAGGAATGGAAAAGGCAAACCTTGGTGCATCCTCTGGGTGCAGGGGAATTTGAAAAAAACAATCTTTAATATCCACTACTGCTAGTAACCAATTTTGAGGTAACATAGTTGGGGATGGCATACCTGGTTGGAGAGACCCCATGTCCTGTATTTTTTTGTTTATTTCTCTCAAATCTTGAAGGAGGCACCATTTATCTTTTTACTGGCTTTTTTATTACAAACACCGGGGAATTCCAAGGGCTGGTTGTTTCTACTATGTGTCCTTTGGCCAATTCTTCTTCCACTAATTTTTCTAGTGCCCCGAGTTTTTGTTTGCTGAGAGGCCACTGATTCACCCAAATTGGATTATTATCTACCCAAGATAGCTTTTGGACAGGACACTCTACAGTGGCCTTTATCAAAAATCCTGAGGTGTCTCAGGAATTGTTACTTTCACTCCCCACTGAGACATGGTGTCTCTTCCCCACAGGGGGCACTTGTAGTCAGTAACAAAAGGTCAGACACTAGCTATCCTACCGTCCGGACCTTCAATCTGAACGATATCTTTAGCAATTTTAGCCAGTTTCATCCCTCCAACACCCTGTATTTTTCCTGCCACTGGTTGTAGTTCCCAATGTGAGGGCCACACCTTCTCCGGTATGATGGTCACATCTGCCCCAGTGTCAATTAACCCTTCTACATGGAGATGTTCTGATTTATGTGTTAAATTACACCCCATAATGGGCTTATCTTCACCCACTACTTCTGCCCAGTAGACTCCTGGTGCTTTGTCATCTACTGGGACTTCTGTTGGAACAGGGATCACCTGGGCTATTACCTGCCCTTTGTCTACATAGAAAGGTAGTTGAGGGCACCGAGCTAAGAGAATGAGGTGGGTTAGATTTCCCTTAATTCTCATGGGAGCCACCTCAATCTCTATTGGTGTGTGTGCTGTATCTCCAATAACAAAATACCTACTATCCAGTCCATCCAGGTCTTGTGAATTATCCTGCAAATCTACTCCAACGACAGTCCAACGATCAGATCTGAAACAAAAAGCTTTAGAAGTTACAAGTCTGAATCGCTTTTGCGGTTGCCAGACCTTATTAGGCAAACGTTTTTCACAATTATATTTCTGCAGTTTTTCACCCCCCTCCCCCCTTTTTATTAAAGGACAGAGATTTGTCTCTGCTTCATTTATGTCTGTGCACCGAGCGGGTAAGCGCTGAGTGTTGAAAGACTCCCGAGCTGTTCACCAGTCTTCACAGAAGTAATTGTGAATGCCGTTTATTTCTATCTTTAGCACACCTTTTATAGGGTTCTACAGGGTCTGCAGGTAGAATAAGTTACTATTGGCTAACACACACAGTTTACATTTTTTCTCCTACACACAAGGATATTGTTTTACTTTATTCTCTCTTCTGCATGAAGGTTTCAAGGACTTTAGCCCTTAATATTACGACTTATTTCAAAGGCTGGTTTGTGCATACAGGCCTTTACTAATATATAAAATATAGCAACAGCTGAGACCTAAGTTTTTTGGCAAGCTGGTATCAGTGTGTTTCTGTTGTTTTAAAGGACAGTTTTTAGCAAAATGTCCCGGTTTTCTGCAGTGAAAACAAATTCACTGTGGCTGGTCAGACGTCATCTGTTCGCTCCTTGTCTCAGATGAAACTGCAGCAACAGGTCTTTGGGTGGTCCAAGGAGGTCTCTCTTCCTGCGAAAACATCTCTACTTTCCTCGCACAGGCCTCTGCCATCTGTGCGAGTGTCGGAGGTGGGTCCATAGGCAAACCTAGAATGACTCTACGGCAAGACTCATTAGCATTTCTCTGAGCAATTTCCTTGATTAACTCTGCCTGTACCACCGGGTCTTCTACCTGACGGGAGACTTGTTCTCTTAATCGGTCTAAGAATTGCAGGAATCCTTCTGAAGGCATTTGGTTTACATTAATATAACTGCCCTTAGTCTCAGCTGTTGGTAGCTGGGTAAAAGCTTTTTCTGCAGCTGCAGTGATTTTATCTATCACAGCTTTTGGCAAGGCCATAGTTTGGTCCTCAGGTTTTTCCCATACTCCTTCACCACATAAATGCTCAAAAGTAATTGCATTATTTAATAAATCTACATTTTGGGGATTGGTTTTTAATAATTCCACCAGTATGTTTTTTAGAAATCATTTCCATGTGTTTTCCCATAAATCAAATTCAGATGGTGTAAGCAAACACCTAAAAAGATCTTTAATATCTGTAGGAACTAAATCATTTGAGGTTAATGTTGTTTTAACAATGCTTTTAAATATTTCACTATTATGGCCAAATTCTCTTTGAACTTTGCAAATTTCTTTTTTGTCTTGGTATGAGAAGGGCTTGTAATGCCGGTTCTGTGGTCTTGTTCCAGTAAAAGTTACTGGAGCAGCAGTAGGGAAAAAAGCTGAGTCCCAATCTTTTGGTTCCCTATTCCCGGGGGGTTGTATTGAACCGGCAGGGGGGAGAGGATTGTCCTGCCCGGGAACCGGGAAGTCTCACATTCCCCCATCCCCCAGGGGCACCACGTGGCTCTACAGGGGTAGCAGGCTGAGGGGATCCACCCTCCCATCCCCCGGGGCGTCCCCCGGGTCCATCAGGGCAGATTGCAGCAGCACAACCACACCTGCCTTTGGAATGCGGTGAGGCAACCTCACCTCCCTGCTCACTCCTGGGCCCGCCCCCCGGACCGTGGGAACTGGGAGGGGCTCCGCCCCTCACCCCCGTCCCGGCCCAGCCCCCAGCCCCGCCCCCGGCTCCCGCCCCATTTTCAGCCCCTGCCCCAACTCCCGCCCCATCCTTGCCCCCTGTCCCCGCCCCCCGTCCCATAAGAAACAGGCAGAGGGGAGGGGTTATGGGCGGGGAGAGGCTTGGGGGCGGGGACCTGTGGGAGGAAGGGGTTATGGGAGGGGTGGGGGGGGGAAGGACAGCACATGGTCGGCGCCATGTTTGCTCGGCACATGTTTCTGAGTAAGTTCAGCTGAGCCTCCTCCTCCTTGCTGGGAGGATTTTAAGCTATGCTTTTTGGGGTTTTCTGCGGGGAGGAAAGGATATGGGAAGGAGTTTTTGTCTGCCTGCAATGCCTCAGACAAACCCTCTGACCGGGGAGCTGAGGGAAAGGGGGGAGGGGAGGGAGCCAAAGGTTTTTCTAGCCTTTTCTCGTGTTTTTGTAGACTTGCTTTCTGAATTAAAAGGAACAGTGGGATGTATTTTCCAGCCGTGTTATCCCCCAATTCAACTTGCACAGTGAGTGTTTGCCCAATATTTTCCCAGTCAGACAGGGAATCAATATTCAAATCCGGAAAATGCAAAAAAATCCATTGTTACGAATTTCCTCAGCTTATTTTTTGAGAAATTGATATTTCCAGCCTTTAAAATATTCTTAATATGGGAATATTTATTCCTTTCCTGTGTAGAAAAATGAGAACCCATGGCCGGTAATAAAGCTTTCCTACACAGACTGGTCTAACCTTTTTTATCACCAAGAAAAGCAGAAAAGATCCAAACTGCGGTCAGGGTTTAAAAACCACCGTGGAGCCCAGGACGCGCCGCTGGTACACCCCACCCCCCCCCCCCCCCATGTGTAGTGCCACGTGGGCTCCCCCGGTCCCGATACCAGGGAGAGGCTCTGGCACCGGCACCACACCACACCACCGTGACTCGCAAAAGCCCACAACAACCGCTGGATCTCCCGCACCCCCGACGCCCCCTCCGGTACCTGTTTCCTGAAGGACGCAGCGGTGTTCCAAAAAAAAAGTTCTCGGTCCGAGTTGACTCGTGTTCTCACCGAGCTACCAACCCGATCCCCCGTCAGTAAAGACTGCAGGGTAGGTGACGTTCCCTAGGCTTATTAAAACACCAGTGGGGTGTTTTCCAGCCGTCCCAGGGGGTTCTGAAACCCCCGTGATGGGCGCCACCTGAAGTAATCTTCCCTTTGCCCCCCGAAGTAATCCAGGCTAGCTCTGTCGAGGGGGGGGTCAGGGAGATTCTTCACGACCAAGAAAAAGACCAAAAACGGCTGCTTCTCCCTCCGGGGTAACGGAGGATGTTTATTTGGCTGGCTTCCAGGGGAGAGAAGAGGCCGGGTATCTCTTTCCCAGACTCTTTCAAACTTTGGGAGAGGGGCGGGGAGACATATAACACCAACCAATGGGATAACATTTCAGGGACAGGGAGGGGAGGGGAAAAACACATCACAGCTGCAGGGAGGGTTTACACAGAAACTAAGGAACGCCCAGGAATGTGCACTACCACAACTCTAAGTCCTTTTTTAGCAAGAAAATTAAGCAGATTTACAGTAGCCTTTTCAACCATCTTCCCCTTTTCCCCTGATAAAGGCAAATTGTGAAAAAACGAGGTTCACATTCGTTTCTATAAACTTTTAAAAGTTTAATAGAAGGACAATTAGGAGACAAAATAAAGCAAAATGAACAAATATGGTTGGGTGCCTCAGCATTCAGCCAGGAGCACACCTTACTAACAAAGGATTGTCCCTTAAAAAGAGAAATCTCTTGCATATTCATAAATTCTTATGCATGATTCAAACATTCTTCTTAAAATTTCGATGTTCCTTTGTTTAGCTTCAACTCTCCCCTCCCCAATAGATCAATCTTATTGGCTCCATTGAGTCTCACACTCCCCAATGACAGAGGTTCAGTAAATTCCCCCCTTGGAGCTCCAGTCACTACTGTCTTCATGTGGATAAAATAATCTAAGAATGGGGGGGGGAGGGTTCTGACTATCTTTTCAGTCTCTGGGTTATATGAACAAAAGCAGTCTTTAATTTAATACCATGCTACAGCCTAATATATATATATATATATGTTACACAATTATTTCTAATTTTTTCAATAACAGAAATTAAAGAAACTATATTAATACAGCAAAGTTTTCCAACATTATACATATAACATTCATTTTAATATTTGCTAAAAGCTAATAATATATGTTTCTATAACAAACCCCCCTTTTATTCTTTATAAATCATTTGGCTTGAGCAATATTTCTAGTGCATTTGCATGTTTTTGGATTACACAAGTAATTAGCTGCATAAAACAGAGAATTGAACAAGGAAAAAATATCAAACCAGCTGTTGCAGAAAAAAGGAAGAAGCCAAGCTTTTTCCACCATCCTATTCCCAGTAGGTTATTCCACCAGCTAGTTTTTAGCATTGATTCCCTTTTTTGAACCGATACATGGGCTATTTTTCTGATATCATTGACTATATCCAGAACAAAAACCCTGTGGACATTGTTTTCTAAACCTGAGAGAGTTTCAAGCTCTCAAGGGCTGATCTGCTCCTAAAGGAAAGTCTTTTGGCAACTTTTTTGTCTCTCAAGGACTGTTGTGAAACAAGGGAAAACAAGGTTTTAGTTTCTGAAAACAAAGACACAGATGTTCTGATGTTGTATTGCATTATGATTACATGGTGTACTTCTGATGCTTCTCCTCTGATCTGTGCTTTGTTAGTTCCTTCCCTTCACTCCTCCCCTTTGGTTTTTCCCTATTGGTTGTAACCTGCTTTTCCCTACCCCCTTTCCCTCTGTTCAAAAACCAGCGCGGGACAAGATTCTTCCTCTTTTCCACCCAGGACCCTCTTCTGATATAAGCTGGGACCTTGTCCCGGGAGGAAAAGAGCCCCCTTGTCTTTCATCTCTTGTCCTTGCTATAAAAACTTCCCCCCCCCCGCCCCCACGGACCGCAGCAGGGTGGGGGCCATCCCGGGGGTGCGAGCAGGGGATTTAAATAGCATTTTGAGAGTGTTTTCCTCTTGCCCCACCAATGGGATGAGGGAGGTACTGTTCCTTGTACCAATCAGGTTAACCTGTATCGGAACACTTTATAAAAAGAGTTGAAAAACCCCAAAATAAAGGCTTTTGCCTCATGACGTAAACCTCTGGCTGCTGCGTGACTGAACCCTTGCTCTCTACTTCGTGTCTTCTAGTGTCATATTCTCAGAACATCTGTGTCTTTGTTTTAGAAAACTAAAACCTTTTTTTCCCTTGTTTTCACAATAGTGCTTGAGAGAGAAAAAAATTCCCAAAAGACTTTCCCTTAGGAACAGATCAGCCCCTGAGAGCTTGAAACTCTCAGGTTCAGAAACTCATGTCCACGCATCCCCATTGTCATCTATTTTCAAACAACAATCTGATGTATTAAATTGCCCACCAACACCTCCTTCTTCAGCTCTCTCCCCTTTTGGACATTCACTTCCCAACCTATTACCCCTTGTTCCTAAGTTTTCTGCAATTCAGTATTTTTTCCCGTTGTGCATACAATTGCTTAGTTTGGATGGGTTTTAACAGTGACTGTTGACATGCGTAGGAGTAATTAAGATGGAACTTCGGTGTTTTTCCATATACAGCTTTCAGCAGCATCTGTGACATGATTTTGCCGGTATCAAAAAAGGGAAAAGACAAAAAATGAGTGACAACAAAAAGGAATAACAGAGGTGGTGTTGTAGTCCATTAAGAAATATGGTATAATCCTGAGACATACCCTCTGATCCGTAGAGTGTTCGATCCTTCCCCTGACTCCTCCCTTGTAATGTTCTCCTATTGGTTGTAACATGTAACCCTACCCACTTCTCCCTCAGTTCAAAAGACAGCACAGGACCAGATTCTTCTTCTTTTCTGCACTGGATTCCCCCGATTAAAGCTGGGACTCTGTCCCAAGAGAAAAGAGCCTCGTTTTCTTCCCTAAGTCATTGCTATCATTATTATCTCCCCCCTCTCTGGGCCTCAGCTGGGCGGATTGCGGTCGCAGGGAGGCTGGGGGACATAAACGATAGCAGGGTATGGCTTATACCCCCACATCCCCTGCCTATGGGGTAGCAGCCCATAGCAGGTGTATAGGATTTTCTTGGTGGCGAGTACAGAGGTGAACCTGGTCTTGTCCTCTATTTCCTTGTCACCTCCTTTTTGTCATTTTCCAGGCAAATAATTTCTTGCACCTCTTAACCGTAGTTTCCCACCGGTCCTCAGGTATCTCCCACTCAACAGTCACCAGTAATTCCTGTAGGTTTTCAAGCAAGGCAATCACCCTGAATTAGAAGCCAGCAAGGGTGGCCCTCCTTGCCACATGGACCATTCACCCACAAGACATCAATGTGATGGATGGCGAAAATGGTGTTTATTGTAGGGAAATTTAACATTTTATAACCTAGGGTCATTGTGTTACTCCCATTCTGCTTTCGTCACACTTAGGTGCTATTGGCTAATTGCAGAAGGCTTTACTATCCTAACAGAGAGGGGTGGGTTACTAGCTTTCCGTTACATCCTGAATTCTTCCGCACCGGCATGCCCTAGACTACAACATATTCCCCTCTCTCTATGAATAACCAATTTGCTAAAATATAAGGTATATTAGTCTTAAAAAATTCTAATGTTATTTTCTATATACGTATCTCTAAGCACTTTGTCTAACTTATCTATATTAAAAAGTTTTAAAAATGGATAATATAAAATTGAGTAAAATATAGGATACACTATACTTAACTAAAAAGCTAAAGCTTATAAAATGGATACTACAGTTTTCATTAGTAAATATGAGGCACATGCGGTGACTAAGTATATTTTTAAAGCATCTGTTGCCTTTCTATAAACAGAATGTTAACTTTTTCTAGTCAGCTCTTAACAAAGGACACAAGCTTATTTAAAATATATGGTCCAAAGATTAGCACAAGTAAAATCATCACAACTGGTCCAATCAGGGTCGACACCAGTGTGGTCAGCCATGGAGATTGGTCGAACCAGGACTGGAACCAGCTTTCCTGGGCTTCTCTCTCCACCTTCCGTTGAGACAGCCTGTCTCGTAGCTCGGCCATGGTGTTTCTCACTACTCGGGTGTGGGCTGCGTAGAAGCAGCACTCTTCTTTCAGGGCGATGCAGAGGCCTCCTTGCTGCATGAATAGAAGGTCGAGAATTCACCTGTTCTGCAAAACAACTTCAGAGAGTGAGGAGAGTGATTTTTCTAGAAAGGATATGGATTTCTCAGTTCTCTGTAGATCTTCATCTACAGTCATCTGTAGCTGAGAGAGACTCTGACTCTGGGTTACCAGGGCGGAGACACCCGTGGCTGCACCAGTCACTCCCAAGCCGAGCAGCATTGCTATTGACAGTCCTGTCAGCAGCTCCCTTTTCTGAAGGCGGCCTGCTTGCTCAAGGTACTGGTTCACTTCTTCTCCGGAGTGGTATAGGACTCTGGGGATGATAACAGCTAATACACAAAAGTAACAGAGGAGTTAAAGCTTGGGGTATAAATGCAGGGGCTTAGCCCACTGCGGTTGCAAACCCACATGCCAGACAAGGGGGCGATTGCCCATCTCTTGGACCTGTCCACCTGCACGGTGGTCGCACAGACTTTTTTGTCAACAACAGTGGCTTTGCCCACGCAAAACCCTTGCCCTGTCATGTGGCTGATGGTGATTCTGCAAGAAGGTGACTCACTGCGGCACTGGACTGGGGCTTCTGCATTAACCCACAGCGGCCTGTTGTTAAGGGCCACAGCCTCATAGTAAGGGGGCTGTGTGTCATAACACAGCCAGCAGGATTCTGTGACATTCGGGTTGGATTGATTTAGAGGTAAAAAGGTGGCATCTAACATTTGATAGAGCGAATCGAAAGCAGTGGCTTCAGATCTTTGGGGAGAAGCTTCTCGCTTATGCAGCGGGTATAAACTATTAAATCGTGGGTTCTCAGCCTGTACCACAAGGTTGGGGCTCACTGCTTCAGGTGTTATGACTATAAACAGCACAATTACTATAAGCAGCTTACCATGTAAATGACACCATACTTACAAACTCACAGCTAACACTTTAGTGTTAAATGAACTTTCAAAGATGCTTACACTACGTCTTGAAGGGAAAATATTTATACTTTACACTAACATAAAAATTACTACACAGGCTAGACACTTTATCTTAAACTATTATCTAACTACTTTTAACACATGTGCTCTGGTATATATATAGTCTAAGCATGAAAACAATTTGTTAAAAGAATAAACACACAACTACAATGTGCCTTATATACAGTTAGATGGAGTCTCTACACTTTCTTAGATCTTCTACAAAATTTGTCTAACACAATTCAGTCCTGGAATGTTCACTGCTCCCGTGATGTCAGCTGGCAGCTGATCAGTGACTGAGGGCTTTGATGTTCAAATTGTTCTTCACATCCTTCTGAATCTTAAAACAAAGGGTAACTGAAAAATTGGTAGAGACACAACATCATAATAACAACATAAAATTTCTGTTGGCAACTGTCTGTGTAGTGTTCAGACACAACTGTGTCCTGACAGGTCCACTTCTGATCCATGTCTGGAGTACCAAGGCTGTGTGATGACTTCTCTGTTCACTGGATCTCATGTGTTCAGAGGCAGACAGTCTGGTCAGATGGACAGGTGACCTTTCTGAACCTGCCAACAAAACACAGACACTTCTCTCCTTGAAGTTAATGAATTACACTAATCAAATGCTTTTAGGGTATCAATTTCCCCCGTTTTCTTAAAAATAAAATAAAAATGAGATGTACTTCTGTTCAACATTAACACAAAACTATAGACACGAGTAAGAACTTATACCAGTTAAAAATCAATTAAATCATAAACATTATTAATAACATATGTAATATAAAACTACCATTGATTACTAAAACACTGTACCAGCATCCCATAGTTAACAAACAAACAGAAACAAAACATCATCATTGAAGGATTGGATAACCACCTCTGGAAATGATTCTCCAAGCCCACTTCAAAATTGATCCAGCTGTCATATTAATAGGGTCAAATTGCTGAGTCAAAAAGTGACTCAAATACTGATTTGGTACAGAAAACATCTGGATCTGCTGACAAACATTCCATCCAGGTAAAGTCAAGGCTTGGCCAGGGCCTAGGCTTTAAACTGGAAAGATGCCTCTTAACATATTTTTGGAACAAGATTTTCAATAGCAGCAGCTATGAGATGCTTACAGCACAGCAAACTGTTGAAACACATTTGTACAATGCAAATAATCAGAGACCTTAGGTACGAGACTAATTAAACCGTGCAGCAGTTGGTTTAATCTGAAGTCTCCCACTTGGCAGCTGATCCTCAGCAATGGTACATCTTAAAATTCTGGAAACACTGAAAAAGAAAAAAGCTATAACAAACGAAACTGCAAAAATTCCAACAACTCAATAGAACTCCCGATGAAGTCAAAGGTGTTACAGACTGCATTCACTTCTGTCCACAAGCAGGTGTTCACCAGTGTTCTATCACAGCTGTTTCAGTTGTGGCTGTCTTCATTTCTCTAGAAAAATAACTATACTTTGCAGTTTAAACAAGTGTCTCAAATAAGACATAAAACAATTTAAATTAAACAATATTTAAATCTAACAATAATTATTTATGACAAAAAAAATAACAAAACTTAACTTTAATAAAATATCCAAGTTATACAACTTAACTTAAAAACATTCAAGCCAACAATAATATGGATTCACTACAAAAATTATAAAAATGTAACAAATACATCATAATTCCATGTCATTAGCTTTGAGAATAACCCACAAGAACTGCAAAATGTTACTAAAAATACTCATTCATAACAAGAATTTGCCTAGTATATGCTTAAATTAGTTAGGATTTTAAAGTGCAGTTTTTCTAGAGAAAAACCACAACAACACAGGATTTGGCAAGTTGTCATTTAGCTTTTGTAGCACTTTTCAGGAACATCAAGTCTAATTTTTAAACTAAAATCCAAATTGATATATATGCAGTTATATGTGTTTTATATAACAAAAGAACTCACATTAAAATTACCTTCTTAAAATTGTGGAAAAAACAAGCAAATCTGTAATATATACTCTAACTTAACTTTGTCTTGTATAGTAAAGTTCTCTTAACTAATTATTTTTTAAACCACAAATCTCTTCTGTAGATAACATTAATTGGAAGGTGTCATGGTTTTAAACCAGTAATTAATAAAAAGGGGAAAAAGAATTACTTATTTTTTGCTGTGAGATATGGATTAAAACAAGAGCAAACCAGGCATAAAATTTAAAAGGAATAAAGAAAGTTTATTGACAAACTACAATAATAACACCAGAATAAACTTCCAGAAAAAACCTTTTCATTTCTTACTGCCTACCATTCTTTTGTTCACATGACAACAGAGACAAAAACTTCAGAATTTTGATGGTTTAAACAGTCCCAATTCCTTCTATAGTCTTTTCCTCAGTTTCTGTAGAGAAACAGAAGTTCCTTTCTGTTAATTTATGGAGTTTCTCACAAGAAAACTATTTTTGTTATAGTTTTCCGTTTCTTTGATATCAGCTGCCCAGAGCTGCTGTTATCAGAGCCCACCCCTCCCATTCCACATCACTCTGAAATGTGTTATGGGTCATTAGTTTGGGGATAGCATTTTTAAGGATAAGTTATTCAAAGGCAAAAAGTATTCTTCATCTGTTTCTGTGAGCTTCACTAGAAAACAGTTTTCTCATTGCCTCTCAAGGCTTCAAATCTCCCAGCACTTCACTATACCACAATTACTCTACTTTTTACTCAAATTTACACTTTGAACACTCTATTCCTCCCCATACTCTATCATGAATTAAAGGAGTTCTTTTCAGGACTTCATTGTCCATCCCCATAGTTTTAACAGAAAGATATTTCAGCTTAATTAAAGCATCTTCTTAATTCTCTACCTTTCTTGAAGCTTCTTTTCTTTCTTGTCACTGGTAGTTTATAAAGTCTCTTTTCATGTTGATTACTCTCCTTTTCTCTCTCTGGATAAAAAGATTAATCCGCAAGTCTCATCTGGATAAGAAAGAGTTAAAATCCTGCTCAAGCTTTTGTAGATGGTTCGGTGATCTCTGCTGAACAGGAGCTGGAGCTGTCTGCGTTGAAAAGTTCCTCATAGCTGCTGTAGAGAGTGTAGTCGGTGTCTCTGCTTGCAGCAGGCTTAGAGCTCTTCTCCTTCTTTACTCGACAGTTTTCTGGTAAATTCCATCACAGCAAAACCTGCAGCCAATCCAGGAACCGGCCTGGCCTAGCTTGGCTCGGAGCAAGGTCCCGCAGGCCCCATCTTCTGGCCGGGAGACGGGAGACACAGCAGGCCCAGCCCGGCCCCCGCCTGGCCACGTGGCCGGGCAGAGCGCGAGAAGCCGAAGCTCTGCTACCTTTCACAGCCAAGAAACAAAGAGAACAATAGAGTTCTGTATTTTTTACTTTAAGGTGGGGTTCACAAGTTGATCCCACTTTTCAATGGCTAAAACTGCTGTCAATTCTCAGCAATGACTGATAATTGGTCAGGAGAAAAGACTCCAGGCAGTCCCCAGCAACTTTAACTTTCTTAAAGGTAAAGTAACTCCATGCCAGGTTGTTATAGTGATTCCTGCTACAGCTGAAATTGTATAAATATGTGCACTTTGAACAAAGACAATGGAGCTAGATTTGGGTTGCTGATGCCCCTAGTTCCCGTGTGCTTCAATAAAAGCACCTGCATATAATCATCCTGTGATTATGTGTGCTCACGAATGCTAACAGTCCCAACTCTTTACCAACCAGTCCCACTGAAGAGTTAATTTGGTATCACCCAGTTCAGATGTTATATAGGCCACTCATCAGGTTCCTTCACTAGTCCTTTGATTTTACTGGTATGGATCCACCCTCTTTCCTTGGTTCAGATTGCTGCCTCAGTTATCAGTAGTACCTGAAAAGGACTTCTTAATAGCACCTGCACAGTAAAAACCTCGCATCAGGATTTTCCATCAGTATTCTCCAAAACTTTTGGGTTTAGCAAAAAAAGCTTAAATTATAAAGGGAAACATAGAGGCAAATTTTCTTTTTGTGAGCCATAATTAGTTAAACGAGAAAGGCCAGGTTAGTCTTGACATGAGACGAATCACATCTATTACCTTTTTAACCTTGTGATAGATTGGCATCTAAGAAAACAAAGAGAAACACCTAAGAAAGTTAAAACTGCTGGAGGCTGATGGGAGTTTTTCTCCTGTCCAATAACTGGCCATTTCTGAGAATTGACAGTAGTTTTGACCACTGAAAAGTGAGATCAACCTGTGAACACCACCTTAAGACCTAAGCCTGGGAATTTCTTTGTCTCTTTGTTTCTGGCTGTGAAAGGTAACAGAACTCCAGCTGGCCTCCTGTCCCCTGCCCAGTCCATGTGGCCTGGGCAGGGGCTGGGCTGGGCCTGCCGTGGCTCCTGGCTGGGAGATGGGGCCTGCGCGGTTTCTCCCAGGCTCCGGCCAGGCTAGGCCGATCTCTGGCTCGGCTGCAGTTTCTGCAACAGCTGAGTTTCACCAGAGACTGCCAAGTAATGAGAGAGAAAACCATTGACCTGCGGCGGGCTGAGACAGTGACTACACTTTCCAGAGCAGCCATGAAAAAATCTTCCATTGCAGACAGCTCCAGCGGCTGCTCCGGCAGAGATCACAGAACCATCTACAAAACCTGGGCAAGATTTTAACTCTTTCACTACCCAGATGAGACTTGCAGATTAATCCTTTTTTTCCAGAGAGAGAGAAGAAGAGAGAGAGAGTGATCAACATGTAAAGAGACAACATAAACTATCAAAGACAGTGAAGAAAGGAATTAAGCTTCAGATGGAGAGAGAAATAAGGAGATGCTTTAATAAGCTGAAATATTCTTTTGCTAAAACTATAGAGATGGACAATAGTGTTCTGAAAAAAAACTCCTTTAATTCATGACAGAGTATTTTGGGGGAAATAGAGTATTTCAAAGTGTGGATTTAAGCAAATGGTGAAGTAGTTGTGATCTTATGTGATGCTGGAACAGAAACGGAGAAGTGAGAGTTGTTGGAAATTTGTGGCCTTTAAAAGGCAAAGAGAAAACTTCTGTTTCCAGAGTTGCTCACAGAGACAGATGAAGAGAACTTTTGCCTTTGAATAACTCATCCTTAAAATGACATCCCTTGAACCGTGGCCCACGAACACACCTCAGAGTGGTGTGAAATGGGAGAAGAGAACTGATGCCAGAGTTTTCCGGGAGGCTGGCATCAGAGAAATAGAAAACCATAAGAAAATGGTTTTCTTGTGAAAAACTCCATAGATTAGCAGAAGAGAACTTATTTTTCTCTACAAAGACTGATGAAGAGACTATAGCAAAGTTGGGACTGTTTTAACCACCAAGGTTTTTTTTATCTCTATGTTGTCATGTGAACGAGAGAATGGTTGGGTAGTGGGAAAAAAGGAGTTCTGGGAGTTTTATTCTGGTTTCTTATTCTTGTAGTTTTGTTAATAAACTTTCTTTGTTCCTTTTAAGTTTTAAGCTTGTTTTGCTCTTGTTCTAATTCATATCTCACAGCAAGAAATAAGTAAGTTTTCTAGTGATTTTTTAGCTAATGCTTTAAAACCACGACAAACCTCTGGGTAATATGTTAACTGTTTAGCTTCACAGATTTATTCTAACAGTTTCTTAGAACAAAAAAACCCTTCCTCTTACCAACAAAAAAATGGAAAGAAAGAAAGAAAGAAAGAAAGAAAGAAAGAAAGAAAGAAAGAAAGAAAGAAAGAAAGAAAGAAAGAAAGAAAGAAAGAAAGAAAAGATAAAAAGAAATCTTACTTTAAGAGATCAAAATTAAACAACTTGGCGAAGTTTGGAGAACTAGCGAGAGATTAAGGCTACCTTTGCCTTGGTCTTATCACCCACTGCTCTTTTTATTCACAGCATCTCTTTCAGGCTGTCCCTCACTCCTTCCCCACTGCAGCAGTGGCACCTGGCAGGTCGGGTTTAACAGCTCAATCTGCAGGCAGGGGGACTCATAGACAGCCACCTGCATGGGGACCCTGGGGTAAAAGCCTGTACCCCACCTCTCTGTCCTGCACTGTCCTCACACACACAGGACTGGCATGCTCAGCGCACCCTGCTCCCACCGCAGCTGAGGCAGCAGCTCCTGAAAACCACAGCGCTGGGCTTCAGCACTCCAGTCTGGGGGCTCGGCCACCGGGCCAGCCTGCTCCTCAGTGGCATACTGCGTGAACTGTGCCTGGTGCGGCCACTGGGCCGGCGAGGGCATCTGGCAACCTCACTCCCCTCGAGACCCTGGCACAACCAAGGCAGGTCCCGACCCTAGCAGTGGTCCATGCAAACTGTGCCCCACACCACCTCCATTGGGTGGGCAAAAACTGGAAGCCGCCATGCTGGGCCCTGCTGGCCACCACTCACACAGACCAGCTGCCACTGCAGCCCCCGAGATCCTACCATTTGCATAAAAAAGGTCAAACAACCTCCAAACCTGGCAAGCCCCAACCTGGTATCCCCATGAAACAAAGAAATTAAGAATTAGGAAGAAATGCTTAAAAAGGGTGTCTGACAAAAAACAGACCCTGACACCCTAATCCACAAGAACAGGAAAAAGAGTCAGACTGCAAGATGAGATAAGGAGCTGGAATACACAAACAAGATGCAAAGACAAAGGCACCACAGGATAAAGGAGATTCCTGGACCCTAAGCCGGAAGAAACGGATTTGAAGTCCCAAAAAAAAAAAAAGAAAAAAAAAAAGTGGCCAAAGGACTGAAAGGGGCACAGGGCTAATTGTAATATGAAGTGAAGACAGGCAGGGTTAGGAAATGAATATGTATTAGGCGTATCGTGTAAACCTGGTCTGTAAAGGATAAAAAGGGAAAACCCAATCAAAAAGGTGTGCATGCTTTTTGGAGGAGATATCCCCATGCACCTCAGCGCTGAATAAATTCATACCTGCTCTTATAACTACTCTGCGAGTTATAGGGTTCCTTTTATTCTGCAAATCATTTTGGCGAGCCAGCCAGTAGGGTCTCTGTTTGGCTGCAGGAGCGGCCGAGGAACAGATTCCCTGGCGCGCCCCCAGGACTTTCTGGGAGGGACCCTGAGCCTTGGTTCGCTCACCGCGGAGACAGACAACAACCTGCCGGCCTGTGGATAAAGGTATGAATTAAATATCAAGGGGAGAGCTGCTGGTAAAGCGACCAGAGACGTCTGTCGTACAGCACAGTCCCGGTGGGCTTGCAAGCACCCGGCCAGGAGGGGCCGGGGACAGAGGGAAAGGGATTAATCCTGGCCGATAGCGCAGCCAACGAAGGGGGGGTTCTCGCTGAGCTGATAGGGCAGCCCGCTAGCGACTCTGGGGGTGAGTCGAGCGAACCCTTGTTTTGTGTGAATGCTAAGTCTGGACACGTTGAGTCACTGAGTGTGTTTGGTGTGTGAATGAGCGAGTGAGACGCACCAGAGGTGCGGAGCGAGTGTGGAGCCTTATCTGCGGTTCTGACCTGGGGCGACTGAGGCGGCCAGAGAAAGGCGAAGCGACTGGAGTCAGTGTGGGGCAAACCCAAATGTAAATGAGAAGTGTTGTGCTTGAGTGCGAAGTGATTAATATTTGTTTTAACCGTGGGTAGACACTGGTATTGTTGCTTTAATAACCATCAGGGCATATGCTTCATGTGCAAAGTGAAAACTTTGAAGTTTGTGTGTGGAAAGTCACATTGGGTGCCCACTAATTGCAATTGTGTGAGGAAAAGTTTGGGTAGAAACGGGAGAGGACAAGAAAGGGAAACAATGGACACTGGACAAAGTAAAGAAATCCCTAAAGCAAGTCCGCTAGGTTGTATTCTTGCACATTGGAAAAATATTGCTGGACGTGGAGGAACTGAGAGCAAGAGGGATTTAATCAAATTCTGTAAGGACTGGTGGCCGCTATATAAATTGGATGAGGGAGCGAGGTGGCCACCTAGTGGAACTTTGGACTATAACACGCTATTGCAACTCATGCTCTTTCTCAGGAGGGAAGGGAAATGGGCAGAGGTAACATATGCTGATATGTTTTTCTCCCTTCAAAATCACCCCCAATGGCAGAGGGACTGTGGGATCAGGGCTCCCTCTGACCCTCTGGTATTGGCCCTGGAGAAGGAGAATAAGACTAAGAGGGGGAGGCTTCAGCGGTATTGTTCAGCATGTAGCATAGGGCAAAGATGCACAAAATCAGATAAGGTTTACCAGACTGTGGCCCAAGAACAAGATCTGGCAGATGATTTGCTTAAGCCTCCACACATAAGACCAGAAAAGGAGGAGGATGAGGATGTGGACTCAGGGGACATAGACACCCCTCTGGTTGCACACCACACTAGACAACAGACACACATATTACAGGCACCGCTGCGAGAGGCAGTGGCACCAGAGGGAGGAGTGGTATTGGTTAAGGTTCCCTTCTCCACAATCGATTTGGAGGCATGGGAGAAGGTTGCTAAAAATTACAGCAATGATCCAGTTAACACAGCTAAACGTCTGCGATATATAATAAAACAACACAATCCAGACTGGAGTGATATGCAATTATTATTGGATGCACTGACCGAGACAGAAAAACAATTAATTATAAAAATGGCAGGAGATCTGGCAGAAGATTATTATAAAACTCAACAATTGGATGTGAAAGATTATTTCCCACTCCAAAACCCACAGTGGGAACCAAACAGATTAGGAGAATTAAAAAAAACTAGAAAGCTACCAAGAGTGGATCGCAAAGGGGATGGAAAGAGCCATCCCCAAAACTATAAATTGGTCAGCCTTATATGCAATCAGGCAGGGGCCCTCTGAGTCACCATCCGAATTCCTCGAAAAATTAAGAGATGCCATGCGCCGTCACACATCACTAGACCCTGGGTCTGAAGTAGGGATATAGCAGTTAGCTAATTTATTCCTGGGGCAGTCTACAGGTGACATAAGGCATAAACTCCAAAAGCTTCGGGGGGCAGATGGGAGGAACTTAGAGACTTTGTTAGATGAGGCGTGGAGAGTTTTTAGTAACCGGGAAGAAGGATATAAACAAGGAATGAGGAAGTTTGTAGCTGTTGTAAGTGAGGGATAGAGAGGAAAACGTGGACAGGGATCATATAACAAGGCCCGTCCTGACTGGGCAGAGACCAGTGTGCAATCTGTAAGAAATATGGTCACTGGAAAAATCAGTGCCCAGAGCGGAGACGGGGTGGCTTCCAGGAAAAGGGAGACCGGGAAAAAGGGAAAATGATTGCATATGAAGACTGAAGCAGTCTGGTAGATCTCACCCCAGAAGATCCACTGGTTATAAAATTGAAACTGGGAGAAAGGGGGAAAGAGGTGGAATTTCTGGTTGACACGGGGGCAACATATTCAGCCTTGAATAAGACTTTGGCACCTGTGGGGAAGGATTATGTAACAGTAATAGGAGCAACTGGTAAACCTGAAAAAGCATATTTTTGCAAGCCATTAAAGTATAAGCTTGGAAAGCAATGGGGTATTCATAAATTCCCATATCTGCCCAGATCCCCGAGACATCTGTTGGGTAGAGACTTGTTAGAACAATTACAAGTAACTATTAAATTTAAAAATGGAGAAGTTATTCTGGAGGTAAATGATGAACAGTACATAGAGGCATTGAGTTTAATGTTGACAGCCGTTCACACAGAGGGAGAAATTAGTGAAGAAATAATAAATCAAGTAATTCCTGGAGTGTGGGCCTCCAATGTACCAGGGAGAGCGAAAAATGCACTCCCAATATTAATCAAACTCAAGGAAGGAAGACAACCAGTTAGAATTAAAGAGTATCCCCTGAAAAGAGAAGATAGGGAAGGAATTAGTCCCATAATTGAAGACTTTTTGCAGTTAGGCTTGTTAAAAGAGTGCCCATCTGAGTTCAATACTCCCATTTTGCCAGTCCGGAAACCTGATGGGTCATACCGGACAGTACAAGATCTAAGAGCTGTTAACAAAATAACTGAGGATCTCTATCCTGTAGTCGCAAACCCATACACTCTACTAAAGTGCCTGACACCCGAGCTAACTTGGTTTACTGTTTTAGACTTGAAAGATGCCTTCTTTTGCCTCCCTATCCATGAGGACAGCAAGAAAATTTTTGCATTTGAATGGGAAAACCCCAAAAGTGGGCGCAAATCCCAGCTCACCTGGACTGTGTTGCCTCAAGGATTTAAAAACTCTCCTACTCTATTGAAAGACCCCTGAGCTGTTCACCAGTCTTCACAGAAGTAATTGTGAATGCCGTTTATTTCTATCTTTAGCACACCTTTTATAGGGTTCTACAGGGTCTGCAGGCAGAAAAAGCTACTATTGGCTAACACACAGTTTACATTTTTTCTCTTACACACAAGGATATTGTTTTACTTTACTCTCTCTTCTGCATGAAGGTTTCAAGGAGTTTAGCCTTTAATATCACGACTTATGTCAAAGGCTGGTTTGTGCATACAGGCCTTTACTAATATATAAAATATAGCAACAATTCCCCCTTTCTCTTTTTGCACAAACCAGGCTTTGGGTAAGATAACATACAACTTAGACTGTCATCTCAATTAACACTATAAGTAAAGTCCGTCCCCCTTCTAGCACAAGAGACCTGAACCATCCAGTGATGCCCCAGCTGGCGAACCAACCTCCGATGGGATCACTATCTTCCTTCAGGGCATGTAACCCATCCTGTAGCTGTTGTAGTTGCTTATGGATGGAAGCTGAATGATCAGTAAGATCCAAGCAGCACATGCCTTCAAACTCTCCACAACCATGTCCTTGTGCTAAGAGCAAAAAGTCAATTGCAACTTGATTTCATGGTACTGCATGATACACACTACTCACATCACCTGAAAGCTCACTTAACATTGTGGATGTTAAGTTTAATTCTTTCCTAGTCCAGCAACCGAGCCTTTTTAGAGTGGCTAAACTTTAATTCATTCAGGCTTCGCTTTGACTGTTTGATGTTCTTCATTTTGCTAGCTATATTCAACAATTGATGTAAGCTTGGGTGGAACAAAGTAAGTTTCCCAAGATAACAGGGTCTTCTATGTGGATTAGCAGGAATCTAATTCCATGCTCTATCTCCACAGATTAGGAATATGGAACTAGGTGATCGTTTTGGTAATTGTCCTGTGAGATTGCACCACGAATAAAGGCTTTACTTTCAGTGGTAGTAACGAGATCAGCTATAGGGTTGACTGCAGCCCAGTGCTGCATTACTTTGTTAGAATGACTTTTTGTCGGGGGTTCAAACATTATCTATCCACCTGAGGTATTGGTGGAACTTAACAAATCTAATTCTTCTGAAGGTTCTATGGTAACATTAAGAACTTTGGTAATTTTTGCTTGCCAACAGGCTTCAAGTTGTCTTAATGTGAAGCCAACAGTGCGACTACACTCTTGCAACATTGCCAATCGATTCAGTCGAGTCTCGTTACTAATTAAACCTTTAAATGCTGGAGGATCCCATTCAGGGACTCGTACGAGACAGGTGCGAAAGGATCTCCAGGGGTGGCTAGGCTCAAACACATTGACCTTTGGCCAGTTCAATGTGCCAGAGTGACCCATATGTTCTGTCACTTTTGGATGTTAGTTAGCAGACAGTTGGTCACGACTATACACAACACAATTACCATAAGCATTTTACCATGTAAATGACACCATATTTGCAAACTCACAGCTAGAACTTCAATCGTTAAATGAACTTTCAAAGATGCTTACACTACCTCTTGAAGGGGGAATGCTTATACTTTATACTAACATAACAATTACTATACAAGCTAAACACTTAAACTATTATCTAACTACTTTTAACACAGGTGCTCTGGTATATGTGTAGTCTAAGCATGAAAGCAATTTGCTAAAAGGGTAAACACACAACTACAGTTTGCTTTATATACAGTTAAATGGAGTCTCTACACTTCTTAGATCTTCTACAGAATTTCTCCAGCACGATTCAGTCCTGGAACGTTCACTGCTCTCGTGATGTCAGCTGACAGCTGATCGGTGACTGAGGGCTTTGATGTTCAAGTTGTTCTTCAGATCCTTCTAAATCTTAAAACAAAGGATACCTGAAAAATTGGTAGAGACACAACATCATAATAACAACATAGAATTTCTGTTCGCAACTGTCTATATAGTGTTCAGACACAACTGTGTCCTGACAGGTCCACTTCTGATCCATGTCTGAAGTACCAAGGCTGTGTGATGACATCTCTGTTCACTGGATCTCCTGTGTTCAGAGGCAGACAGTCTGGTCAGATGGACAGGTGACCTTTTTGAACCTGCCAACAAAACACAGACACTTCTCTCCTTGAAGTTAATGAATTACACTAATTCAATGCTTTTAGGGCATCAATCTCCCCCGTTTTCTTAAAAAAAATAAAAATGAGATGTACTTCTGTTATAAACATCAACAACGACACAAAACCATATACACAATTAATAAGAACTTATACTAGTTAAAAATCAATTAAATCTTAAACATTATTAATAGGGTATATAATATAAAACTGCTATTAATTACTAAAACACTGCACCAGCATCCCATAGTTAGCAAACAAACAGAAACAAAAAAAATCAGTGAAGGATTGGATCATCACCTCCGGAAAATGATTCTCCAAGCCCACTTCAAAATTGATCCAGCTGTCATATTAATAGGGTCAAATTGTTGAGTCAAAAAGTGCCTCAAATACAGTTTTGGTACAGAAAACATCTGGATCTGCTGGCAAACATTCCATCCAGGTAAAGTCAAGGCTTGGCCAGGGCCTGGCTTTAAACTGGAAAGATGCCTCTTAATTCATTTCTAAAACAAGGTTCTCAATAGTAGCAGCTATGAGATGCTTACAGCATAGCAAACTGTTAAAATGCATTTGTACAAAGCAAATGATCAGGAGCCTTAGGTACCAGACCAATTAAACCATGCAGCAGTTGGTTTAATCTGAAGCCTCTCCCATGGCAGCTGATCTTCAACAATGATACATCTTAAAATTCTGGAAACACTGAAAAATAAGAAAACTATAACAAACAAAAACTGCAGAGATTGCAACAACTAGTAGAACTCCTAATGGAGTCAAGGGTGTCACAGACTGCATTCACTTCTATTCACAAGCAGGTGTTCATCAGTGTTCCATCACAGCTGTCTCAGCTGTGGCCGTCCTCCTCTCTCTAGGAAAACAACTATACTTTGCAGTTTAAACAAGTGTGTCCAACAAAACACAAAACATTTTCAATCAAACAATATCTAAACCCAACAATAATTATATATGACAAAAGGAAATAACAAACTTAACCTTAAAAGAATATCTAAGTTAGAAAACTTAACTTACAAGCATTCAAGCTTAAACATTATAAAACTTGACTATCCTTAATTCTATTAGCACTTAATCTATATTAAATGAAAACATAATCTTATTCTGTTACTACAAAAAAGCAACTAAAAGTTTGATATATACCTTTTAAACACAATATAACAATAACATGGATTCACTATAAAGATTATAAAGATGTAGCAAACACATCACAATTCTATGTCATCTAGCTTTGAGAATAACCCACAATAACTGCAAATGTTACTAAAAATACTTATTCATAATAGAAATTTGCCTAGTATATGCTTAAATTGATTAGGATTTTAAAGTGCAGTTTTTCTGGAGAAAAACCACAACAACATGGGATTTGGCAAGTTGCCATCCAGCTTTTGTAGCACTTTTCAAAAACATTAAGTCCAATTCTTAATCTGAAACCTAAAATCCAAATTGGTATATATGCAGTTATATGTGTTTTATATAACAAAAGAACTCACATTAAAATTCCCTTATTAAAATTGTGGAAAAAACAAGCAAATAGATAATATATACTTTAACTTAACTTTGTCTTGTACAGTAAAGTTCTCTTAACTAATTATTTTTTAAACCACAAATCTCTTCTGTAGATAACATTAATTGGAAGAAGGTTTTCCTAGAAGTTGTAAATCACACCATATTTTAACCTTGGGTTCTAAAACCAATTATTGCAAGGCAACTTCTGTTAATATTCACCTTAAACACCTTTTCTTTTCTTTTTTATTTTTTTTTCTTTCTTAACTTTTAAAGAACCACAATAATTTCTGTAGTAAAATCCTAAAAACTGCAATTGCATAAACTCATAATTATTTAAAACACAAAATTAACTCTACAGTGGTATATAAAAACCCTTTGAAAACCCAGTAAATCATGACCCTGCAACAAACCAGGCACCATCCCAGTGCCCCCCCCCAGAGAGGGAGCAGGGGGGTGGACTGCCCACTCTGCTGCTGCTGCAGCTCTGCTGTTATCTTTCTTCACATTCTCTACATAATCTCGCAGCGAGGAAAAACGGAGAGAAACAAAAAAAAAGCCTCACATAGTTAACTTTAACAAATGCAGTTTTTTCTCTCAATCTCTCTTGTTGTTCGCTGACAGAGGAAAAAAAGGCATGATTTTGCAAAAGCAGACGATTTTACCTGAAAAGTCTCTCACGGCCAGGTGGTAACAACGGCGATCATTGCGGTTTATCGGCTTCTAATTACAAGGATGAATTTTGAACTAGATACCATATAGTTTGAGATTTTTTGACTAGTTTGTCTCTCTTTGAAGCTGTCTGAGCCACCTGTTTCTGCTCAGTTGTTTCTGTAATTGTTCAGAGTGGCCTTGGAACTTTTCTTGTGCTGCTTCTACCCCCAGGGTGCCTTTGTTCTCTGCGCCCACCTCGCTCCCTCATGTCCCTCTGGTTCGGGTGGAAACCAATTTAAATTTGGCTTCTTTTCTTCCAGGGTGGTAAAGATGGAACTTAAATAAGGTTGTAGTGCTAAAAGTGACTCCAAAAATGAAGCAAATAGTTCTGGATGTATCACATCCTGCCATAACTGAACAGATTCTGTTCGTTGTTTCAGCGTTCGCTGTGGAACTTTTTTTCTCATTATTTTCTTCTCCCTAACTCTCCCTCCCTCTCTCCAAGGGCAGCATGATAGGAGTACTTGCCCAGCAGTGGGAGGTAAAGGCATCTGCCGCTGTGACGCAGGTAGAATTAAGGAGCTCACAGCCTCAGCATATTAATTACAATTTGCAAAGTTCGACAGAGAGACACAGTGTCCTTGCTCTTTTCCGTAATTGCCGTTTCTCACATCAGAGCCGATATATCAGTCCGTTCTTGTACCGCAAAAAGCAGTGAGCACTGCAAATGCTCATGACAATTAGCCCATATAATGAGCATATCCAGGTCCCTTTCCTGGGCTGCTTCGCCTCGTTTAACAAGGATGCTGAGAAGCAGTTTTTTCGCCGCCGCAAACTCTGTCTCCATGCCGACGGCACCCCGCAAGGCGGAAGGTTGCGAGCCTTCTATCACGCTCTTGCCTACCTGGGCCCCCCCCAGCAGCCTGACTTTCCACGTCCTACCGCACCGCGTCTCACCGCGCTCAGACTGCCTATCTGGTGCCAATCCAAGCCCGCGACGATTAATGCCCAGATCCACTCCACTGACTCCAAAGCCCCTCTGCCCGCAAGGGTGTCTCTGGTCGGAGCGCCAAATATTGAAAGACCCCCGAGCTGTTCACCAGTCTTCACAGAAATAATTGTGAATGCCGTTTATTTCTATCTTTAGCACACCTTTTATAGGGTTCTACAGGGTCTGCAAGCAGAACAAGCTACTATTGGCTAACACACACAGCTTACATTTTTTCTCTTACACACAAGGATATTGTTTTACTTTACTCTCTCTTCTGCATGAAGGTTTCAAGGACTTTAGCCTTTAATATCACGACTTATGTCAAAGGCTGGTTTGTGCATACAGGCCTTTACTAATATATAAAATATAGCAACACTACTCTGTTTGGAGAGCAACTTGCCAAGGATCTGGAATCCTGGGAGGCTCCCCCAGAAGAAGGAAAGATATTGCAGTACCTGGATGACATCCTCATAGCCACCCAGACAAAAGAGGCATGCATAGCATGGACTGTAAGCCTGCTAAACTTTCTGGGACTTCAGGGATACAGGGTATCAAAGAAAAAGGCCCAGGTAGTCAAGCCAAAAGTAATTTATCTGGGTTATGAGATCACTGCTGGACAACAGACTCTAGGGCAAGATCGCAAAGAAGCGATATGCCAAACCCCGAAACCTCAAACAGTGAAGGAGCTGTGAACATTCTTAGGAATGACAGGATGGTGCAGACTATGGATACACAGCTACGGGTTGCTTGTGAAACCTCTGTATGTGCTCATTACAAGAGGGAACAGAGAACTCCAGTGGACAAAAGAGGCCACACAAGCCTTCCAACAGCTGAAGAATGCCCTAATGTCAGCTCCAGCGCTTGGACTCCCGGATGTAAGTAAACCGTTTTTCCTGTTTTCCCATGAGAAGCAAGGAATTGCCCTGGGAATACTGGCCCAGGACTTGGGTCCGTACCGAAGAGCAGCTGCTTACTTCTCCAAACAACTAGATGCAACAGCCAAGGGATGGCCAGGATGCCTTAGAGCTGTTGCTGCAGTGGTGCTGAATATTCAGGAAGCACGCAAATTCACCCTGGGCCAGAAAATGACTGTATTGGTGTCTCACACAGTGTCTGCAGTCCTAGAAGTAAAGGGCGGGCACTGGCTTTCCCCACAAAGGTTCCTGAAATACCAAGCCATCATGGTAGAACAAGATGATGTAGAGATAGTTGTAACTAACATTATCAACCCAGCTTCTTTTCTCAGTGGGAATCAAGGGGAGCCGGTGCACCACGACTGCCTGGAGACCATCAAAGCTTCCTACTCCAGCTGCCCAGACCTGAAAGACACCCCGCTGGATGATGCAGAAACCTGGTTCACTGATGGGAGCAGCTACATCATCAGTGGAAAGCGACACGCCAGGTATGCAGTTACCACCTGCAAAGAGGTAATAGAATCTGGACCCTCGCCAACGGATACCTCTGCACAAAAGGCAGAGATCATCACTCTAACCCATGCCCTGGAGATTGCAAAGGGAAGGAAAATAAACATCTATACAGACTCGAGATATGCATTTGGGGTTGTACAAGCACATGGAGCCATCTAGAAAGAAAAGGGAAAAACATCAAACACGTGCAAGAGATATTGCAGCTACTGGAAGCAGTCCAGCTACCTGAGCAGGTAGCAATTATGCACATTAAGGCACACCAGAAGGTGAGCTCAGAATTGGAGGAAGGGAACGAGCTGGCGGACAGAGAGGCAAAAGAAGCAGCAAAAGGTGAGATAACAATTGAGGGAGCCTTAATTCCTGATGGACAGATCTCCCTTGAAGGTAAGCCAGTATATACTAGAAAAGATAGAAAACTAATTCAAGATCAAGGGGGAAAATATAACCAAGAGGGATGGGCTATTACTGCAGAAGGGACAATAGTCATCCCTTCTCATTTGTTATGGTCACTAGTAAGAGAAGAGCACCAGAAAACACACTGGGGAATAGATCCCCTGTCTAGTTATCTAATTGAAAAGATTACTGCCAGAAATTTATACTCTACTGTCATTCAGGTAACTCGGCAGTGTGACATTTGCCTCCAGACTAAACCTAAGAATACCCCCAAACCAAAACTCGGTCAAATTGGAAAAGGCCATGGGCCTGGACAACAATGGCAAATTGACTTCTCAGAACTCCCAAGAAAAGGGGGGTATCAATATTTGCTGGTTTTAACAGATACCTTTTCAGGGTGGCCAGAGGCTTTTCCCACCAGGACTGCCAAAGCCCGGGAGGTAACCAAGGTATTGTTACAAGAGGTAATACCATGCTTCGGGGTTCCAGCCACAATATCTTCAGATAGGGGGCCACATTTTATCTCAAAGATACTACAACAAATCAGTCGACATCTGGGGATAGATTGGGAGCTCCATACCCCTTATCGCCCCCAGTTGAGTGGCCAAGTAGAAAAAATGAATAATTTAATTAAACAGCAAATTGTGAGGCTGGGACAAGAAGCTAATTTACCTTGGCCCCAATCTCTCCCACTGGCATTGATGCGGATCCGAACCAAGCCCAGAGCCAAAGAAAAACTAAGTCCCTTTGAAATGCTTTATGGGAGACCATATGGTGTGCAAAAGGGATTGTCTACCCAAGTGGGGGAGGAGAGGTTGACTGCCTATATGATAGCCCTAGGCAAACAGCTCAAAGCAATTGAGAAACGTGGCTGGAACCCGGAGCAGAGGGCTGGATGGGCCAGTGCATGACATACAGCCTGGAGATTATGTGTATGTTAAGTCTCTTACAGAAAAAACTTTAGAACCACAGTGGGAAGGACCGTTCCAGGTGATCCTCACCACCTTCACTGCAGTTAAGATCAAGGAACAGAGGGCCTGGATTCACCATTCTTGAGTGAAGAAGGCTCCAGAAGCCCCTTGGAAAGTAACACTGGGTGACAATGAACTGAAACTAAAACTTACTAGAGCAAAATGAGTACATTGCAGTTGGGAGCATTCCATGATTTAGCTTGCAAAAACCTAGTCAATAAAGTCAGTCTGTTTTACTTGTAACCACAAGTGTAATTCAAGAATTGGAAAGCACCTCTAGCCAGAAAAATGCTGAATGGCCTTGGTCCCAAGCTTTCATTCAATCCACTGGATTCATGGGAAAACACTCTGATATAAGAGATTTAAACCTATCAGCTGTAGTTATGCATGAAAACCAGATATATAAAAAGCGAGAATGGCAAAAACAAAGGTTATGGACCCTTCAAGGGACTATGGGAGAAGTAATCAGGGTAGGATGCCGGATGATTAATGGGACTAACTATGAAAAGGCAGTCCAAATTAGTGTTTCAGCTTCTCCTACGAGCAAGCACTGGGAAGTTTGTGACCGTTTAAGTAAATTGGATTGTTGGTATAATTTTACATTAGTACAAACAGTGGATGTGGTCTGCCTCTGGGGTCGTGGGGATAAAGGGCTAACATTCAAATTTAGAATGAAAGCCATGCCTATTGCAACGACCAAATCAACTGTAACCCAAGCTCAGACCACACCATCTAAAGTTAAACCTAAGATTGAACCTAAAATTTATGAAGTTGGTCCATATGTAATAAGGAATACAGGACAACAACAACTGTTATTTAATCCAGAGTGGTCTCTCAAGCATATTGAATTACTAATGCAAACTTACATCTCTGAGATTCAGCCAGCCTGCTCCTCTTTCCTAAAGACATTATCTGAGGGCTGGGCAACATGGTTACAAAAGCAGATACACTTCAGGAGCAGAATGAGAAGATACTTAACTGGAATATTAGGAACAGGATTAGGAGTATTAAATGGAATTGATTCAGAAATATTAATGAATAAATTAGCTGCTGCAACAAGTGATTTGACAAAACTAAAACAGCCCCTACAATCCTCTTTATTAGCACTAGGAACTAACCAATGGGAAGTTTCTAAAATATTACCGAGGTGGAAAGAGGCTGGGGACCAAGACCACAAGCTAATAATAAAAGCACTAAATATTGACCAAAATAATGTGTCATTAGCCCTTAGCTGCATGCAGGCACAATTATGGATGCAGTCAATAGTTGCTTCAGTAATAAGAGAAGGAAGTGAAGGTGCTTTTCCAATTGAAATTAGGAAAATTGTCTGGGACAATGCAAATAATTTAGAAAGAAAACTTCAGTCTTGGTGGATTCTGGTAAATTTTACTTATGACCCTACCACCAAAATAGCTACTGCCTTTGTGCTGACTATACGTAATGCCACAATTTACAATATCCACCCTATTATTGCATTAGGACTGAATCATGAAGGGGCAGTTCTCTACCCCTTGGAGCATAGAACATGGGCCCGGTTGATGAATGGGGGGTGGCAAACTGTGAATTTGGAATCTTGTGTTACCCGAGAACAACAAGGGTTTGTCTGTGAGGCTAACACGATTGATGCACAAGACATATGTTTAGACACTGAGCAAAGCATCTGCCACTTTGAGATTCATCCTGATACTAGTCAGAAGAGTGTGCTTGTATATATTGGCCTAGGCTGTGTATGTCTAACAACTGTGTGTGTTTCTGCAGAAATAGATGATAACAATGTAAATTTGCCTGTTAAGAACCATTCTAACTTTTGTATTTGTAATTTTGTTAAAATTGTAGGGTGTGATTTTTTATATTCAGCACTGGGTACATCCCACCAGTTGATAAGATCTAACTATACAATATACCATAAATTATCACCTACACCCATTGGAATGAACCTGACATTAGTAAGACAGCTAATGAACCACCAAGATTTGGCAAAAATCCTGAAAGAGAGCCAGGAAAACGGGCAAAAGACTCTGATTACTGTCTATCATGATACAAAGGAAATAAGCAAAGTATTACAAAGAGTAAACCAAGACACAAATCATCACTGGTGGGATGCACTCTTTGGATGGTCACCAACTGCAACTGGAATTTTGAATACACTTTGCCACCCTATCATTATAATACTGGCATTAGTAGGTAGAAGTCTGGTGCTATCAATTGCAATGCTTCTTTGGAACTGGAGGATATTAAAACGGATAGCAGTACTGACTTCCCTAGCAGCAGCATATGGTAATGCAATGAGGGATACATACCGAGGAGAGCAAGCTGTAGAAGTAGACTGAAAAATAAAAGGCATTAGTATTGCTAAGTAAAAGAATTTACTGATTTTCTAGAAAAGAGGGGATTGAAACAGAGAAATTAAGAATTAGGAAGAAATGCTTGAAAGGGGTGTCTGACAAAAACCAGACCCTAACACCCTAATCCACAAGAACAGGAAAAAGAGTCAGACTGCAAGATAAGATAAGGAGCTGGAATACACAAACAAGATGCAAAGACAAAGGCACCACAGGATAAAGGAGATTCCTGGACCCTAAGCCGGAAGAAAAAAAAAAAAGCAGCCAAAGGACTGAAAGGGGCACAGGGCTAATTGTAATATGAAGACAGGCGGGGTTAGGAAATGAATATGTATTAGGCGTATCGTGTAAACCTGGTCTGTAAAGGATAAAAAGGGAAAACCCAATCAAAAAGGTGTGCATGCTTTTTGGAGGAGATATCCCCATGCCCCTCAGCGCTGAATAAATTCATACCTGCTCTTATAACTACTCTGCGAGTTATAGGGTTCCTTTTATTCCTCAAATCACTCAGGTGTTCCCGATATCTTCCTTCCCTGGCACAACCTCCATTCCTAATTGTATTTGCAAGTCCCTTCCCAACAAGTTAATGTCTGTTCCAGGAACTAATAAGACATCTCCTGTTCCTATTCTGGTTTCTCCTCCAATTTCTACAGCTTCAATGATAGGAATCTCAAACCCTTCTCCCCCTGCTACCTCTACCATGTCACCACCTACACCACATCCTTCTGGAATCTCTACCACACAGGTTCTTTCTGCTTCAGAATCAACCACAAATTCTAATACTTCTTGCGAGCCTACCCCCAAAGTTATCAAAGGCTTCAGATGGCACTCACTTCGCCCCCCCTCCCCTCCCCCCCAAAAAAGACTTTACTTTTTCTTTATTTTCTCCCTAGATGCATCCTCTGGAATCCTTCCAAACCCCTCTCCAAACTTCACTGCCCTTCCCAAAATCCCAGACTTTAAGCAGAGACAGCCCACTGCTGCAGAAGCCCACAGCACAACCACACGGAATTCTCCTGGGACTTAGGAAAACAAGAGCTGCAGCCAGAGTGCCCCCAGATTGGAGGTGACAGCTCATGCTGGCACTGCTTGGCATTCCACTTGCACATCTGGCTAAGAGCTCCCTGAGATAGTCCCAAACCAGTCCTCACTCCTGGGACTACAGAACCAAATGTGCCCGAGGCTTTACAAAACTTTGGCATGGAAAATTTGGGTCTCAAAAAAACCCCTCAATTCATCCTGCTTCTTCTTCCCAAGGCCCCACCTGAGCCACACACCATCCCACAGCACACAGGAGCAACTCCCTCCCAGAGACTCCAGCTGCCCAGGGGAAAGCAAAATGGAAAGTGCTGGCGGAGGGAATAACTTCTAAAAATAACATTGACTCTTCTTGGAAACCAAAGCCCCCACCCTGGGGCACAGTGTCTCTGAAAACCAATTTGGGGAAAAACCCTTGCGGCTCCTGGACCACAAGTCCCATCCCTGGTTTGCCACTCCAAGACTCCAAGACAGGAGCTCGCAGGAAGGAAGGGAACCACACCAAGTGTCCCCACTGTGACCCAGCCCACCCCAGTCACCATGGAGGCATTGCCCCCGTCCTCACTCTCACCCCCCCCACAGCACATTTTTCCTCCTCAACAACACAACACAATCCACCTCCTTCCAGAAAACAAAGTCAAACCTTAAATAAACAACCACACATTTATTTACTCATACTCACATCTGTCTCACTCACCCTCACTCATTCTTACAACAAAACAAAATTAGGTACCTTTTACTTTCAAGTCACTTGTTAATATCCACCCATGGGTATTGTAAGATTTCATATGTTCCAGGTTTCTTGGATTAATCCTCAATTTGGCAGCATTAAGCCCGAATTTCTTGGATTTAATGTTCAACCTGGCAAAGTTTTTGGGATCTACACTTTTATCCCGTTTTACCAGTGAACTGTACCAAGAAAACCTTTGGCTTCCTTCCCCCGAGGGGTCAGATTTCTCCCCTGAGACCCAGTCCCAGTCAGCTTGGGGGGTATTTTGCAACCCTCCTCCCCACTCCCCTGAAAAATACTTACAATCTTTTTTTCTTCTTCATGTCTTTATGCACAAAAATTATGGAGCTAAATACCGTGGTTTAGGGAGGCTTTACCCTTTCCTTTGCTTTATTTCTCTCCATGTCCATGGGGTATTTACCTGCAACCACTGCTTCATGCCAGAAGAAACTGAGAGGGGTCTGACAAACTCGACAGGGCATGCCTTTTCCTCATTCAGGATCTCCCGGTGGTCTCAGAGGTGAGGTGTTTATCCCAGAGCAAGCACCCAATTGTGAAAAATGAGGTTCACATTCTTTTCTATAAAATTTTAAAAGTTTAGTAGAAAGACAATTAGGAGACAAAATAAAGCAAAATAAACAAATACCGCTGAGTGCCTCAACATTCAACCAGGAGCACACTTGGCTAACATTGTTCCTTAAAAAGAGAAATCTCTTGCATATTCATAAATGCTTATGCATGATTCAAACATTTCACTTAAGTTTTCGATGTTCCTTTGTTTAGCTTCAACTTCCCCCTCCCCAACAGATCAATCTTCTTGGCTCCGTTGAGTCACACACTCCCCAATAAGAGAGGTTCAATAAATTCCTCCCTTGCAGCTCTGGTCACTGCTGTATTCATCTGGATAAGATAATCTAAGAATGTGTGTGTGGGGGGGGGGGGGGGGGTTCTGACTATCTTTTCAGTCTCTGGGTTATATGAACAAAAGCAGCCTTTATTTTAATACCATGCTACAGCCTAATATATATATATATATATATATATATACAAGTATTACACAATTATTTCTAAGATTTTTCAATAACAAATAAAAGAAACTATATTAATACAGCAAGGTTTTCCAACATTATACATATAACATTTATTTTAATATTTGATAAAAGCCAATAATATAATATGTATCTATAACACAAATCATCCACATATTGCAACAACCTAACTCCTGAGAGTGTCTTGGTTCTAGAAGACAGGTGTCTGCTAGGGAGAGCAGGAGCCTCCCTTGGGATGAAAGAATGTAGACCCCCTCCCTCCGAATTATTATAATTTTGAAATCAAAGGGGCTTTCAGGCAGAGATCTGGGGATAGGAATAACAGTTCTTTACTAGTATAACCAGGTAAACAAACAAACAATAACTACAGCAATAACAAGAAAACAGAACCAGGGACCCCGGGACAGCTTTCTCGGCTGAGACGGGATGGAGGAGAGGCTTTGTTTTCACAAACCCCTCGGGCAGTCAGTCCCGGTGCTCCTGCAGGGCTCCGAGGAAACAGTCAGCTGGAACAGCAGGGACGAGCTGAGATCCTGGGCTGGTGGATGAGGTGTATCAGCAGCTCCACGGCGATGCCTGGCAGGACAGGGAGTGCGAGGCCACCAACCAAGAGGGGAGAAGGAGAAGAAGCAGCTCCGCGACCCAGCGCACGAACGTCCTTTTTCCCCGAAGCCGAGGAAAAAGCCAGCTAAAAACTGTCCCCACCCTCCTTTTTCTGCCCCCTTCCCCGCCACCCTGGGCCCGGCTACTCTTTGTCCTTTGTGAGCACTCTTAAGTACCGGTAGTTAGGTTTCCCAGCACATAATGGGTAAAAATTCCCACCTAACCCTCAACATCTCTTAATATTTTCTGTAAAGCTTGCCTAAACAAAACCAGTGACTGTATATCCCTGTGGGAGGACTGTCCATGTTGTGATAAATATGGCATTGGATAAAAATTCGTGAAGGAAAATAAAGAAATATATGTTATATGTATGATAATGTAAAGATATAAAAAAGTAGTATGATCTAAAGATTCCTTCCCGAGTCAGGCGGTAACGATTCACTCAGGCGGTAACGATCCACAGCGATGCTTATCAGCCCGAGATAAAGAGCAGGACACGAGCAATCAAGCCAGACAATGAGAGTAGCCCGGCTGAGATATCCATCTGCTTCACACCGGACCTGGACACTCCACCCCAGGAGTCCACCCAAAAGATGCAATCAGAAGGCACCCAGAACCATTCGCATGTGAAAGGACTCTGCCCAGTTGACTATTGACTCAGCTCGATGGATCCAGGAAATCTATTCAACCGCACATCTAGACTCTTTGTTGGACAGTGCTTACTCCGGGTTTTGCCTCAGGATACAAAAATCCCTATAAAAACCCCCGGACTGCGATTCCTCCTTCGTGGATTTGGGAAAATCTGTACCTCTGGGTATAGACCCCTGTCCACCCGGCGCTGCGCTGATTTATTTTATTGTGGTTTTTTCTCTCGTTACTTGTGATTGAAATTGTTTTATAATAAATTGCTTTTTATATTAACCTTATTTTGCTACCTCGTTTATAACAATGTCAATTGTTGTTTTACCATTTTCCCTCCTTCCGCCTGTTCCCACTCAAAGGCAAAATACTTTTTACTATCTTCTGTAATCAGACACCCCAAGAAAGCATCCTTCAAATCCAGTACTGAATAATCCTGATGTGAAGAAGGGATCTGGTTCAGAATTGTATAGGGATCCGGAGCTGTGGGATGCCTTGATTTGACAATTTCATTTATTATCCTTAAAGCCTGCACCATTCTGTAGGTTCCATCTGGTTTCTTAACTGGCAGTACAGGAGTGTTAAAGGGAGACATACATGGCTCCAAAAGACCTGCTTTTAGCAGGGACTCAATGACAGGCTGTAACCCTTTATTTCCCTCCCTTGAAAGAGGGTATTGCTTTTTAGACACCACTTGTCCTGGTTGCTTCAAAGTAATTTGGAGAGGCTCTGTGTCTAGTTTTCTGTATTTCCCTGGGTCTGCCCACACTTCCCAATCGATTTCAGCATAAGCTTTCTCAGACATTTTATGCAAAGATATCACAGTGTTGGACTCTGTCATTTTTTAGAATACTAATTTGCATTCCCACTTTAGCCATCAAATCCCTTTCCAGTAAATTACAATCACAATTGGGAACAAACAGGAATTCATGCATTTCAAACCTGTCCCTGTTGAGGGTTAGGTGTCGTTTTTTTTTTTGTTTTGTTTTGTCGTTCTGGCCTGCCCATGGAATTTTTACCCATTAGCTGCGGAGACAACCTAACTGTGGGTATTTAGTGGGTGATTGATAGAGGACAGAGTGGCCGGGCCCAGGGGGGAAGGGGGCAGGAAAGGAGGGTGGGGACAGTTTTTGGCTGGCTTTCTTCGGCTTCGGAAAAAGATGAGAGGAATGACAGGTTTGTCTTTACAAACAAGCTGTGGGTCAGTTGATAAGGTGTACTATCAGTGAGAGACGACAGAAACAATGGGATGGATTCCAGTAGAAGATCAAAGAGACACTAAAAGAACACTATGAATTCTATAAAAGTTAAGAAGGGATTATGCATGGGGGGGGGGGAAAGGTATCACCGCCGGTATCAGGCGTTCCGGGAAGTCTGTACCTCTCAAGTACCTCAGCCTATGGGGAAAGAGAGAAGGGACAAGCGGCCGAGAATTAGGATAAAAAGGAGGCTGTGCCCTCCAAGAATTTGAGAGACCCCAGGGGAATGCCCCATGGCCTCTCCCTTTATTCGAATAAAGAAAAAGGACTCCTCTGTCTCCTTTTTGGACATAAACCTCTGGCGTTTGTGGATTAATTTTCCTGACAAAGACATTCGTTTTGCTGGGTCGCGGAGCTGCTGCGGTGGGGAGAAGGGAATTTTCGCCATCACCCAGACGGAGCTGCTGCTTCTTCTCCTTCTTCCCTCTTCGTTGGTGGCCTCGCACCCCCTGTCCTGCCAGGACGTGTGGCACTGCCAGGCACCGCTGCGGAGCTGCTGATACACCTCATCCACCAGCCCAGGATCTCTGCTCATCCCTGCTGTTCCGGCCAACTGTTCCTCGGAGCCCTGCAGGAGCACCGGGACTGCCCGCCTGAGGGGGTTTGTGAAAACAAAGCTTCTCCTCCATCCCGTCTCAGCCGAGAAGGCTGTCACGGGGTCCCTGTTTCTGTTTTCTTGTTATTGCTGTAGTTATTTTTGTTTGTTTGCCTGGTTATACTAGTAAAGAACTGTTATTCCTATCCCCAGATCTCTGCCTGAAAGCCCCTTTGATTTCAAAATTATAATAATTCGGAGGGAGGGGGGTCTACATTCTTTCATCCCAAGGGAAGCTCCTGCTCTCCCTAGCAGACACCTGTCTTCTAGAACCAAGACAGTCCCCCACATCTATTAAGAGCAGTTGAATAAAATGCACTCACTCATCCCTTCCACTCATCCCTTGAATAATCCAAGACCTTTTTGACAGTTTCTGCCTTTTAAGTATAAAATTGAAGGTGGATCAAGAGGCCAATGTGTCTACCAGAAAACACACCTCCTGTTGATCCAGACCCACCTTAAAAGTTATCAAGGGCTCCAGAATGGTGGGTCCTTGATATAATGGGAGTCCCTGACACCCCTTACCACCATTTCCATTGCCTGGACTTCCTCCTCCTGCAGGTCCAGCTGTTTCTGTGGACATCCCCTTTTCCAATACCCTTCTGCTTTGCAGGTAGCAAACTGGTTGCTCCCCAACTGCTGTTTGGGTCGGCTCTCCCCTGTCACAAGAAGGGAATTCCTCTGCCACTTCCTTGTGGCCGACCCCATCCCCTCTGTCCTGGGGAACCCCTTGGACCTCATGGTTTATTCCTTCAGGGCTGCAAAGCTCTGCCATCATCTTTGCCTTAGTTTTTACCTTTTCTTCATCCCTTCTTACATATATTTGCTGTGTTTTTCTAACCAATTCCTCCAGAGGCTTATTCTGCCATTCTTCATCTTTTTGTACTCCTTTCCTTATATCAGGCCAAGCCTTAGTAACAAATTGTACCTTCAGCAATGTGTCAAAGGCTGGTTCCTTCAGGATCCATCCCCCCATGTTTCTGAAAGGCATCCCTAATCCTCTCTAACCAATGAGAGGTGCTATTATAACTCAGTCCCCAGCCCCTCTGTTACCACTGTCCACCCCGCAGCGGGCAGGGAGGCTGGGGAGGTAGTTTTAACTTGCCAGACGAGGCCCTAAAAACGAGGCTCTTTCCCTTTGCTGAGATGGCAGTTGCAGCTTTATTTCTTGCAATCCTTCAGGGTGAGATGGCAGGAGGGAAAGAGGAAGAGGTATTGATGAGCAGCTCTTTTTCAAGGCAGGGGAAAGGGGTGTGGGGGAATTTACACAACCAATAAGGGGAACTGGGGAGAACAAGATAAAGGAAAGAACTTACAAGTCTACATTTTTGGGGGTACATTCTTTGGGTCATACCATTTTTCCTAACTGCATTACAACAGAGAGGGGCTTTCATGATTCTCCTGTTCTAATGACATGGCCTCAGCTATGTTGCTAGTTCTGGGAGCCGCAGATTTGACTACCCTAATCAAATAAGCACCATAATCGCAGAGGTGAGACAGAGTGGCCTGGTTATTTGGAACCTACTGGGAGTCGACCTGGGGGATGGCATCATCCACTATAGGTGCATTAGGTCCAGCCCCATCCTTCCTTCTATGTACAATACGCATTTCCCAAATATTCCTACATCTTTTCCCCCACCCCATGGGATCATTCAAAAATGGGGGTAATTCCTTTTTCAACCCTCTTATATCCTGGGTAGTAAGCATAGAAAACATTTTAACAGAACGAAGGCATGATATTTTAGTAAAAGCCTGTCTGCCAAAGCCAGCCTTTAGTTCAAGCGACAGTATTAAAGGCAGTGTCCTTGAAACCCTCCTGGAGCAGTGAGAATAAAGAAAAAGAATAGTCTTGTGTATTGAGAAAAGAAAGTAAAACAATATGTATAAACCAATAGTAGCTTGCTAAGCCTGTGGATCCTGTCAAACCCTGTAAAAGTGTGTTAAAGATAGAAACAAACGACGTTCACCATACTTCTGTGAAGACTCGGCTGAATAGTCTGAGTGGTTTCTCAATACTGGGGGTTCCAACAGGAATCTTTTGCGGGCAAAAGGATTCGGCGGTCTGTGTGTGGGGGGACGTGGATGCGGGCAGCTGGGGGAAACCCAGGGCAGAAGAGTTGAGGAGGGGTTGCTCCCCTCCACCTGCCTGGGGCTGCCAACATGGAAGTTGAGTTTGCGGCAGCACGGAAACTGCTTCTGAGCATTATCGTTAAACGAGGCAAAGCAGTCAAGGAAAAGAACCTTGAAAATCTCATTCTATGGGCTAGAGAAAACAGGTGCCTCCAGGTGCTACCGCTGTTTTTTGCAGTGGAAGAATGGAAAGACATAGGAGATTTGTTGTGGGAAAAAGCGATCACGAGGTAACGCAAAGATACAGTAACACTCAGTTCGATCTGGAGAGTTGTGCTGAATACCTTAAAAGATATGAAAGTAGAGTCCACAGTCACGGCCGTGTCCTGGGGTGACTTTATGATACTGGTATTCCCAATCTCCTGCTTTATACATATGTTAAGTTCTGCACCTTTAATATTAGCTTTGGGAGCTAGGGAAGTTGAAACTGCTGGAGGCTGATGGGAGTTTTGTCTCTGACCAATAAGTGGCCATTTCTGAGAACTGACAGTGGTTTTGACCACTGAAAAGTGAGATCAACCTGTGAACACCTACTTTAAAATGTAAGTCCGGGAATTTCTTGCTCTCTTCGGTTTCTGGCTTCTGAAAAGGTAACAGAGCTTCGGCTCAGCCTCTTCCCCCCGCCCCCCACCAGGCCGGACAAGGCCGCAGGGGGGGGTGCGGGGGGGAAGGCTAGCAAGCCCAGGCCAGGTCAGGCCAGTTCCCCCAGTTCAGCTGCAGTTTCTGCCACTGCTGAGTTTTATTAGAGACTGACGAGTAAAAAGAGAGGAAACCATTGACCTGCAGCGTGCTGAGACAGTGGCCACACTCTCCCAGAACAGCCATGAGAAGTTATCTTCCATCGCAGACAGCTCCAGCCGCTGCTCTGGCAGAGGGACCATCTACAAAGCCTGGGCAAGAATTTAACTCTTTCATTACCCAGTTGAGACTTGCAGATTAAACCTCTTTTCCCAGAGAGAGGGGAAGAGAGAGAGGGATGATCGACATATAAGAAGACACCATAATGTTGATATATTTTATATATTAGTAAAGGCCTGTGTGCACAAACCAGTCTTTGAAATAAGTCGTGATATTAAAGGCTAAAGTCCTTGAAACCTTCCTGCAGAAGAGAGAGTAAAGCAAAACAATATTTTTGTGTATAAGAGAAAGAATGTAAACCTGTGTGTATTAGCCAATAGTAACTTGCTTAGCCCGCGGACCCTGTAAAACCCTATAAAAGGTGTGCTAAAGATAGAAATAAACGGCGTTCACGTTTACTTCTGTGAAGAGTGGTGAATAGCTGGCGGTCTCTCAATACCATAAACCCATCAAAGACAGTGAAGAAAGGAATTAAGTTTTAGATGGGGAAGAGAGAATAAGGAGATGCTTTAATAAGCTGAAATATTTTTCTGTTAAAGCTATGGAGATGGACAGTAGTGTTCTGAAAAAAATCCTTTAATTCATGACAGAGTATATTGGGAGGAATGGAGTGTTTCAAAGTGTGGATTTTGAGCAAATGGTGAAGTAGTTGTGATCTTATGTGATGCTGGAACAGAAATGGAGAAGTGAGAGTTGTTGAAGATTTGTGGCCCTTAAGAGACAAAGAGAAAACTTTCTGTTTCCAGAGGGGCTCACAAAAACAGATGAAGAGAACTTTTGCCTTTGAATAACTCATCCTTAAAAATGACATCCCTAGACTCATTTGACCCATAACACACCTCAGAGTGATGTGAAATGGGAGGAGACAACCGATGGCAGAATTTCTGGGAAGCTGGCATCAGAGAAATAGAAAGCTATAAAAGAAATAGTTTTCTTGTGAAAAACTCCATAGATTAGCAGAAGACTTCTGTTTCTCTACAAAGACTGATGAAAGGATTATAGCAAGAATTGAGACTGTTTTAACCACCAAGTTTTTTTTTATCTCTATGTTGTCATGTGAATGAGAGAATGGTTGGGTAGTGGGAAAAAAGGAGTTCTGGGAGTTTTATTCTGGTTTCTTATTCTTGTAGTTTTGTTAATAAACTTTCTTTGTTCCTTTTAAGTTTTAAGCTTGTTTTGCTCTTGTTCTAATTCATATCTCACAGCAAGAAATAAGTAAGTTTTCTAGTGATTTTTTAGTTGCTGCTTTAAAACCACGACATTTATTTGGTGCATTGGCCGGGAAATAAAAATTGGCAAATCTAAGCCACTACAGGCCTCTGCCTTGGAAGCCATGGCTCGGTCCTAGACGGATGTGTTGCAGTCACCTCCTGCCACATCAATCAGCCATCTGGGTGCTTTCTTTGGGGCTGGGCACGTTTGGGCAGTGAAAGGGATCACGGGGAAGCAATGTAGCTCGGTCTTGGATCTTTTAAAATATCAGGGGTGTGTCGGAGCGGGCGAGACTGCGTCAGTGGAGCCCAAACTGGAAGTTACTCCACTGAATGCAGATGTAGAAATGATGGTGTCTCCGGAAGGAGACGGCGCCAGCCCCAGCCTGGCGGAGCCTCACACATCAGCGGAAGAGCACCAGAGCTCAAGACGAAAATCTATCCTTCTCTGCCATCTATTGTTCACTGGGGAAAACTGCAGGACATCCCTCTCGCCCCAGATGACGATATATCGATGCATTCAGAAGACAGGCAACCACTGGCGGGAGAAGAACCAATCAATTGTAACGATGCATCGAAAAAAGAGCTAATAGAATGGCAACAGCAAATAGAACAACTTGTGCAACAGCTGTAAGCTCAAATTGAGCAGACATTAAGTACAAGCAGAGCTCAGCGTCATCAAGAGAAAGCAGCTCTGCAGCATACGCTGAAACAGCAAGCAGAGTCTGTTCAGCAACTACAAGATATGATACATCCTGAACCGTCTGCTCCACCTTTAGAGACACGTTTAACACCACAATCTTGTTCCAGCTCTAATTCTACTACCTTAGAAGAAAAGAGAAAACAAAAATTCAAGCAAAGATGGACTGGCATCATTCGGGATGCAATCCTTGAAGGGGAATGGCAAGCAGCAGAAGCAATTGCTTGTCCCATTTTATATGACCAGCAAAATCGACACTATGAACAACACAACTGAAAAATCTTGCAGCAAGCTAAAAAGGCAGTTACTGAGCATGGCTTTAAATCTGAAGCTGCAAACACTGCATTGGATTGGTTATTCACTTCTGATGTTAATAGTCCCACAGACAGCCAGAATTTAGCATGTCTGCTTTTAACGCCATCACAGCTTATGGTGTGGGAGAAGGAATGAAAAAGGTTAACTATTTTAGAAGCCAGTTGACCTTGAGATCAGAATGATGTACTGTATGGACTTAATCCTGACATGATCACTGGTTCAAGAATTTACAGTCACATGGCTGTACAATTAAATTATTTGCATTATTTGTCTGCACAGCTTGCTCATCAAGTTTTCAATGCTGTACCTGATTCCAAACCTCATCCTTCCTTCACAACAGTTCGGCAAGGCCTCACAGAACCATACCCTCATTTCATCGATCATCTGTCAGCGGCCCTGAAGGCTCAGAATAACATGACTGAGGAAGCAAAACAGAACATGTTTAAATTATTAGCTTTTGAGAACGCTAATTCAAAAATAAAGCCTATCCTTGCCATGCTCCCCAAACAAGTAGATGTGAGGGACATGCTAGATATTGCTCTGAGAGTTAATCAGACGCAACAAGGAGAACTTGTAGCCAATGCAGTTGCAGAAGCCATAAAACCGACTACAAGTCTACTTGCTGCTGCAGTCAGTAAATTGGGAAATAGACGTAAACCTTTCGTTACCCCTTCAAACATTTGCTTCTAATGTGGCACCAAAATACACTTTTGAAAGTCCTGCCAGGCTACCGTGTGGTGTGATCAATGCCAGATGGATACCCATGCTAGTAGTACATGTCATTTCACAAAAAAACATGAGCAAGAGCGTGAAGAACCACCACGCGGGGACACAAGTAGCCGGCCCAACTCTATACAGCAACTCAACCCACCAGCAACCAGAGGAAGCCTGGGAATCAATTTGGCAGCATCAGTAGATGTCACTCTCATCGACAGCACCATCCATAAGATCCCAACTAGAGTCACAGGACCCATTTATTCTGTCACCAGCACACTTGGTGCCTTGCTAATTGGAAGATCAGATCATCTGCTGGAGTTGCAGGACTTATTGTTCTCCCAGGAGTTACTGATGCTGATTATACCAGTGAAATTCAAATTTGTACCTAGACATTAGCCCCTCCACTCACGATTAAGAAAGGGACAAGAATCGCTCAATTGGTGTTGTTTCAAATGGTAGCAACTGAGAAAGATATTTTTCGAAGTGCCCCTAAACTTGGAGCCAGAGGATTTGGATCTACTGGAGATACAGTGGTGAATCTCATTCAACAAATGAACCATTTGTAGTTGAAATCACCCTGTGCCAGAGAATGAAGCAGTAGAAAGTTAAAATGATGCTAGATACAGGAGCTGATGTCACCATCGTCATCTGAGTTTGGTGGCCAAGACAATGGCCCCTCCACAGAGCCTTAAGATCAGTACAAGGTGTAGGAGAACACTCTACACCACTGAGAAGCCTACATCCAATTCAGTTCTGATTTCCTGAGGGACAGACTACCGCCTTTTGTCCATATGTCATGCCTTTGCCTGGGAGCCTTGGAGGGCTCATTGGTCGAGATGTTCTCAGCCAGCTTGGAGCAACATTAACCTTTCCTGTCCAATCACCTTTTCAGTAGCTGCCACTGCTGACAGGCCGCCGACCCCAAGGATTCAATGGAAATCTAATGAGCCAGTGTGGGTCGAGCAGTGGCCTCTCTCTCAGGAGCCGCTGGCAATTGCACATGAGCTTGTCAAAGAGCAACTGCAGGCAAGACACATACAACCATTGCTCAGCCCATGGAATACTCCAATCTTTGTCATGCCAAAGAAATCCAGGAAATGGCTATTGCTGCATGATCTGCGCAAGGTAAATGACCAGATGTGGGCAATGGGAGCATTACAACCAGGGATGCCCTCTCCCACAATGCTGCCACAAGAATGGCATCTTCTAGTTATAGATTTGAAAGACTGTTTCTTCACAATACCCCTGCAGAAAGAAGACACAGTGTGGTTTGCCTTCACCTTACCATCAATCAACAAAGAAAGTCCGTCTCAGAGATTTGAGTGGGTGGTCCTTCCATAGGGGATGAAAAATTCTCCAACAATGTGCCAACTGTTTGTGCACTGGGCACTGACACCTGTGCGGGCCAAGCTCTCCCAGACAATTATTTATCACTACATGGATGACATCTTGTTTTGTCAACGTGATCCATTCCAAGATGAAGATCTTACATTTATCACCTCCCAGCTCGCAGCAAAAGGCTTGGTGATTGCCCCAGAGAAGATTCAAAAACAAGCTCCATGGAAGTATCTAGGGTGGATTCTGACATCTTCGTCAGTCCACCCACAAAAATTGAAATTAACCACTGAGATCCGCACCCTTAATGATGCACAAAAACTTATTGGAGATCTGCAATGGGTATGACCCATCGCTGGTATCAGAAATTATGAGATGGCACCTTTAATGAGCCTTTTAAAAGGCACAGATCCACAAACTCCTGTTATCCTCTCTGTAGACCAAAAGAAATGTCTCACAGTCCTAGGGAAGAAACTACTTTCAACGCTAGCAGACAGAAGATTGCCAGATGTGCCTTTGGGACTTTTGATCTGTAACCATCCCATTGCCCCGTGTGCTATCATATTCCAGTGGCTTGCTTGGCAAAAAGAGAAAGGGGGAGAAGACCCACCTGAGAGCTGTCAAGATGCCAAGCAGCTTGCCAAGGAGGTACAGTCAGATTATCAACAAAATGTGCAGAACCTTTGACAGTCTTTGAGTGGATTTTTACACTGCATACGCCACCTATGAGTATTTGGCAGAGGACAGAAGCAATTGCTTATCTCATCTAAAAGGCGAGAATGCGAATTATGGAAATTAGTGGTGCTGAACCAGAGCATATTAGTCTACCGACAAAAATAGAAAACCTTGATTGTTATAAATTCACTCAAAGAGAGTGATATGACTTAATTAAGAAAGATTTTATTAATTATAGCAAGCGAGCAATAAGCAAAAATAACAGCGCTGGACGGCCGGGAAGCGATCCCGCTTCGCCGCTGCCGTGCTTCCGTTTTCCGTGTGTCCTCTTTTAATTGGTCCGGCTCTCCGATGACGTGTCCTTTCTCAGGTGTCTCTGCGCATGCGTCTTCATTGGTTTAGGGGGTCTTTCTCTGCCTTATCTTCTTAACCTTTTTCACTGTTCTCTTTAAAGGCTTAGCTCAGTAACTTTCTGGAATTCAAGGAATCTTAGCAAGGCCATAATAATTATACAAGCGTCAGTAGTAACCTTCAATATAATCTTGATTTTACAGAACATAGCATTACAGAGTATCATATCTGCATGTTTAGTCGAACAAAAGGGTCTCTGTTTATCACATTGATTGGATGCTGAGACATTCAGAACTGATTCAATTAATGCTGATCAGTTATCCAGGAACTGTACATAACAGGGAACCTAAAGATCCACACTTACAGATCATCTTAAAGCAACAGTGGTTGCAACAGCCCAAAATAGTGCAACAACCAGTGGAAGTCCTTACAGTATATACTGACGCAGGAAATCGACAGAAAAAAGCAGCCTGCACCTGGCAAGAAGGCTCAAGTTGGAAAAGCAATACCATTGATGGAGATGCACATGACTCACTGCAGACATCAGAACTTACAGCTGTCTCATGGGCATTGTCTCGTTGGTGAGACAGAAAGCTGAACATTGTCTCAGACTCCTTATATGTGGTAGGTGTGCTCCAGCGTATCAAAGATGCTCTCATCAAGCCACCGAGTAATAAGCAATTGTGTCAACTATTCCTGCAAATCAAGAGAGCTACTGAAGATAGAGAAGAATCTTGTTGCATCATTCACATCCGCAGTCATCAAATGAAGTTAGGTCTCGGAGAAGGCAATGCAGGAGCTGATAAGTTTGTCAGTCCTGCTGTTGCAGCACCAAGAGACTCTTTCGCAGCTGCAAGAGAGAGTCATGCTCTCTTTCATCAAGCTGCAAAAGCCTTACAGAGACAATTTAATATCAGCTGAATAGATGCACAAGGCATTGTAAAATCCTGTCCACAATGCAATCAATATGGAACCACTCTATGCTTAGTTGTTAACCCTAGAGGTCTTCAAGCCTGTGAGATCTGGCAGATGGATGTAACATATGTGCCTGAATTTGGTCACCTTAAATATGTACATGTTATAGTAGATACCTTTTCAAAAATGATTTGGGCCACTGCACAAGTAGGGGAGCGAAGCATACATGTAATCTGATATTTAGTAGCTTGCTTTGCTGTAATGGGAGTGCCAAAAGAGCTGAAAACAGACAATGGGCCTGCATATGTAGGAACACGAGTTTCACGGTTCTTACAAAAATGGGGAGTCAAACATGTAACTGGAATTCCCCATGTGTCAACTGGACAAGCCATTGTAGAAAGAGCCCATAAAACCCTAAAAGAGTATTTAAGTAAACAGAAAACACCAGAACAATCAGACCCTGTAATTTAACTGCAACAAGACTATTCACTCTAAATTTCCTCAGTTTAGTTGGAGATTTAGAGCAGCCCCCTGTGGTAATACATAATAGTCAAGTAAAGAAGCAAGCTACCCCAGAAATTAAATTATATCATAAGAATCCAAAAACAGGTATCTGGGAGGGACCAAATCCATTGCTGTTTAACGGGCGCGGTCACAGTTGTGTTTTCACAGATGCTGGACCACTATGGGTGCCTAGCCGATGGACCAAACCAGCCACGAAGGATCTGAAGAATAATCCAAACGTTGACGCCCTCAGTCAATCTCTGATCGTCTGCCAGCTAACGTCACAAGAGCAGTGGACGTCCCAAGACTGAATCATGTTAAATCACAGTCTGTTTGTGAGAAGAATTTTGTAGAAGATCTAAAAGAGTATAGAGACTCCATCTAACTGTATATAAAAGCAAATTGTAGTTGTATTTTTACCCTTTAAGCAAATTGCTTTCATGCTTAGATTGCATGGATACCAGAGCACGTGTCTTAAAAGCAGTTAGAGAATAGTTCAAGATAAAAATTTTTAGCTTGTGTGATAATTGTTATTTGTAGGTTATTGATAATCTTAGAAAAGACATTAGTATAAGGTATAAGTATTCCCCCTTCAAGAGTTAAAGTGAACATATTTGAAAGTTAATTTAACTTTAAAACCTAGCCATGATTCTGAAAGCATGGTGTCATTTGTGTGGAACAAACTGCTCATAGTAATTGTAATGGGTATAGTCCCGACCAACTGTCTGCTAATTAACATCCAAAGGCGACAGAACATATTGGTCACTCTGGCACGCTTGACAGGCCAAAAATCAATGTGTTTAAGCCTAGCCACACCTGGAGATCCTTTTAGCACTTGTCTCATAGGAGTCTCTAAATGGGATCCTCAAGCATTTAAAGGTTTAGTTAGTAATGAGACTTGACTGAATCAATTGGTAATGTTACGAGAGTGCAATCACACTGTTGGCTTCACATCGAGACAACTTGAAGCCTGCTGGCAAGCAAAAATTATCAAAGTAATCAATGTTACCATAGGGCCCCCAGAAGAATTAGACTTGTTAGGCTCCCCCAATACCTCAGGTGGATGGATAGTGTTTGAACCCCCGACAAAAAGCCACTCCAACAAAGTGATGCAACACTGGGCTACAGTTAACCCTATAGTTGATCTTATCACTAACACCGAAAGTTAAACCTTTTATTCACGGTGCAATCTCACAGGACGATCACCAAGGTGATTACCTAGTGCAATATTCTTAATCTGTGGAGATAGAGCATGGAATGGAATTCCTGCTAGCCCACATGGAGGACCCTGTTGCCTTGGGAAACTTACTTTCTTCTGTCCAAATTTACACCAATTGCTGAATATAGCTAGTAAAATAAAAAGCATCAAACGGTCAAAGTGAAGCCTGAATGAATTACAGTGTGATGATGTTAGAGACCCACACTTTTGGGGTCGTGGTATAATATGGCTAGCCTCCTTTTTTACTCCAGGAGCAGCTGCTGCTAAAGGCTTGTCAATTCTAAAATGGCTAGCTTGTTGGACCAGGAAAGAACTGAATTTAACATCAATAATGCTAAGTGAACTTTCAGCTGATGTAAGTAGTGTACGTCATGCAATATTGCAAAATCGAGCTGCAATTGATCTCTTGCTCTTAGCACAAGGACATGGTTGTGAAGAGTTTGAAGGTATGTGCTGTTTGAACCTTACTGATCATTCAGTTTCCATCCACAAACAACTAAACCAGCTACAGAATGGGTTACATGCCTTGAAAGAAGATAGTGACCCCATTGGAAGTTGGTTCACCAGCTGGGGCATTACTGGATGGTTAAGGTCTCTTGTGCTGGAAGGGGGACGGATTTTACTTATGATATTAATAGAGATAGTTGTTTTAAGCTGTATGTTTTTTTGTATTTGTAGAAGTGTAAAACAAATTGCATCTAAAGCCTGGCTTGTGCAAAAAGAGAAAGCGGGAATTGTAGTAAAACATTTTAACAGAACGAGGGCATGATATTTTAGTAAAAGCGTGTCTGCACAATCCAGCCTTTAGTACAAGTGACAATATTAAAGGCAGTGTCCTTGAAACTCTCCTGGAGCAGTGAGAATAAAGAAAAACAATAGCCTTGTGTATGGAGAAAAGAAAGTAAAACAATATGTATAAACCAGTAGTAACTTGCTAAGCCCGCGGACCCTGTCAAACCCTATAAAAGTGTGCTAAAGATAGGAATAAACGATGTTCGCCATACTTCTGTGAAGACTTGGCTGAATAGTCTGAGCAGTTTCTCAATAAGTAAGTGGTACAATTACAAACCCAAACCCTCCCCCTCGACCTCCCAAGGGAACTTGGCATAGTGGCATCTGGTGTACCCCAGTTTCTGGGGTCCAGGGGGCTTCAGATGTCTTAAATTCAGTTCCTGTTCTAGGGGGTGATACAGTATGCTGCTCTCCTCCTTCTACCACATTAATATTTGCAAGTGGGGCCATAGGAACAGCATTTCCCTGATCATTTGCCCCGGAAGTTGAGGATACAAGGAACCTGCAGCTGGCCCTGGGTCAGCTGGCAACACTGGAGGAGAAGACAGGGGAAGGTGTTGAAAAACATCCCAATCCTCACTGTTTTCCTCTTACTCCCTTTTTTCCTCTTCTCCTTTTTTTCATAAAACATAGATTTCTGCTTGTTTAAAGCATATCAATCCACATTCCCCTTCAATTCATCCTTTCCAATTCTCCAAATACCTCCACAAAATTTGACACAAACAAATTCCATCTGTTCCATAAGGTGGCCATACAAGTCCATTTGGCAACTTATACTCTGGCCACACAAAATAGCAATATTTTACCATCATCTCCATAGTTACCTCTGAGTGAATGCATAATCTGTCCCAAGATCTCAGCATTCTTCAAGGGACTCTCCAGGGGTAGTATGGGGTCATCATCCCTTTTGCTGGGGCCCCTTCCTGGCTTTAACCTTGCAACCCTCCATGGGTACCCTGTTTTACCTGTGCTACCCTCCATGGGTGCCCTCCCAGGTTTGCTTCCCAAAGATCCCATTTTACCAGTGAGATTTTCAGTGGTGCTTCCCTGCAGACTCTTCACGGACCCCTCTGGTCCGCCACTCGTCTGTCTCCTGGACACTCTCGGGAACCCAATCGATCGCCCTGTGCTGGCCGCCACCAAGGGGAGCTGATCACCGAAACCGGGTGAGGCACACCTTCAGCTCCGCTTGCTGCCTGCTGGCCCGGACTGTGGAAATATCCCGGACAAAAGCCCCCATTTTGTCAGGAAAATTATTCCACAAACACCAGAGATTTATGTCCAAAAAGGAGACAGAGGAGTCCTTTTACTTTATTTGAATAAAGGGAGAGGCCATGGGGCATTGCCCTGGGGTCTCTAAAATTTTTGGAGGTTGCAGCCTCCTTTTTATCCCAATTTCCCGGCCACATGTCCCTTCTCTCTTTCCCCACTGCCTGAAGTGAGAAGTACAGACTTCCCAGAATGCCTGATACCTAAGATTCCCCTCTAATGTATAACCCTCCCTTTTAATTTTTAATTCTTCTGGAATTTGTGGGTTTTCCCCATTGTTTCTTTCATCTTTCAATATCCAGTTTCATTTATCAGCAAACCTACAATTTGTTTGTAAGAGCAAATAACTTTTTTCCATTCATCAACCAGTGGAATCCTTCCCATCGTTTCTTTTATGTCTCAGTGCTAGTTTTATCTACCAGCAGACCCACAGCTTGTTTGTAAATGCTATTTTAGTCCCCCTGCTCCCCTGGAACCGCGTTCCGCCCAGCCACGGTCCAGAGGAGGGGGGATTATATCTAAATAGCAAGGATTAGAGGTAAAAACGAGGCTCTTCTCTTCTTGGGATGATGTCCTGGCTTTATTCAGGGGATCCGGAGCAGAAAAGAGGAAGAGACTGGCCCTGCACTGCTTTTTGTAGGGAGGGGAAAGGGGGAAGAGTTACAAATTACAGCCAATAGAAAAACATTACATGGGAGGAGTCAGGGGAAGGGACTAACCACTCTGCAGCTCAGAGGGTTTATCTTCAGATCATACTATGTTCCTTAATGCATTACAACATGTAAAGACAAATCTGTCATTCCTGTCAAACTGAACCTATGCACTGGTGGGAGCAGCATGGCACAAAATGGAAGACAGGCAGCTGGGTATGCAGTGGGAACCTCAACACAGACAATAGAAACCCAGGCTTTACCTATTAACACTGGCACAAAAATCAGAATTAATGACTTTAAGTGCTAGAAATGGATGAAGGAAAAAGTGTAAACATGTGAACTTATTTTAAATATGTCTTTGGATTAATACATGCACATGGAGCTATATGGAAGGAAAGGGGATTTTTACTGGCACAGAGGTCTCCTATTAAGTACAAAGAAGAAATTAGTCAACTACTACAGAGTGTGCAAAAGCCAAATGAAGTGGCTGTGATGCCCTTGTAAAACCTATCAGTTTGGAGACTCCTCAGTTGTTAAGATCCAGTTAAAATTTTGACTGATGCTTCTTCCTGAATTAAGGTGCAAACAAGACTATATGCCAAAGTCAATAGTATGGATTTTATCTAACAGTAAATGAAAGATAGAGAGAGAAATATAAAAGAGGAAGAAGGGACAGAGAGACAATGACAGATTCAGTAGAAAATATCACCACTCTGTGGATCCCAATGGCATCCCATTGATCCTATCCATCTGGTCGTTTTGGTGGTGAGGATCCCCCCCTCAAAACATAGAGTTAAATGGATTAATATATGTTTGGGCCAAATGGGAAAGCCCAGGTATGTCCACTGGGGGGGGCAAGTTTGACACTGTCTTGCAGCAGACTGGATCTGTTGCATCACTTTGCCTCATGTGCAGTCATCTGGTGCAAGGCCTCAGGAATAAGTCTGTGGAGTACTTTGGGAGTCTGATGGATGACACCTCCTCAGCTGCCTCACATGTGACTGTCCCATGGATGTGGCTTTCCCGGGGTGGGGGGGTTTTACAGCTGAGCCACTTTGTGTAACAGAGGATGAGTGTTCATTCCCTCTGCAGAGGTTACACCAAACACCCAAAACTCTCCTCCTCCCCCATTGGTTGGGGGGAAAACCTGCCCTCAGCAGATGAGTCTGTGGATATGGCCTCCTCCACCCCAAATCCAGCCAGGGATGATTTTCAGGACAGCTGCTGGGTTTGGCTTTCTTGTGGATGCATTCTTCTCCCTCAGCCTTGTTTACTTCTCCCTAGACTTGAGATAATTGAACAATAGTGTCACCTTTATCTTATTGCAAGTTCCCTTAAGTGGTTTAACTCACAGTCCAAAGTCCCTGTCCTGGTTTAAACGACAGGTGTCTGCCAAGGAAGGCAGGAACTTTCCTGGAATGGAAAATATGACCCTTTCCTCCTTATTAGTATAACTTTGAAATCACAGGGTTTTCAGGCAAATATATGGGAAAAGGAATAAGAGTTCTTTATTTGAGTCTTTATAAGAGTTCATATATAAAACAAGGCAGCCAAACAACAGCAGCAGCAACAACAAAACATAAAAAACCCCAATAACAGTCTTTTTCTTGCCTGTTGAGCACTTTCCCCTTTGGTGTACTTATGACCACAATCAGCAGGGGGTACTGATGGCTTGCGTTGAGGTAGAGGGAGTGCAGTTACTACCCCACGTCTCCAGGAGGCACTCCGGTGCAAGCCCTGAGCCTCCCCAGGGGTTAATGGCAGCCCTGGGAAGAGACAAGGAGGGAGGTCTGGTCTTTTTCCCTTGGAAACACCTATGCAGATGGTGGGGATCTCTCCCAATGAAGACAAATGCTGCAGAGAAAGTCCCAGTCCACTGACAGTTCATTGTAAACAGCAGCCTCACCAATAGGCAGTCAGGAGAAACTGCACAACAGCACCAAACCCCCTGGGCAGGAGAAGTCTAGCACCAAACACCACAACCATCTCCCCTCCAAGCTGGGGCCAAGACTGAACCCATCCGGAGCTAAGAAACTGCCGAAAACCACACTGCTTCCCCAAAACCACCCTCCCCCTCAGGCATGACTCCCAAACTCTTCCTCCGGCTGAGCCATTACAGTGCTATGTGAGAGTGCTTGGCTATTTTCTTTTGTTTCTTAATTGCCCCTATTTGTCTCTCGGGAAACCCCCTCCCTTCACAGCTCTTCCTTTCAGATGGGACGAAATCCCATGAGAAACCCAAACCCAGGACAGAGGGAGAGGTGGGCTTTGGTGGTCGTAGCTTTTTAATACAGTTTTGCCATTGTGGTAGTTTGGCATTTAGGAAAAAAGTGGAAAATATCCACGGAAGTGACTCCTCTGAGAGAGTATGCTGGGAGATTCTTCTCTGCTTGAGATTAGGCCAATAGCTAGCCAGTTTTGAGATTGAAAGCATTTTAGACCACAGAAAAATAAGATCATTTTTGTGAATACCACCTTTTAAACCCAAACCCAGGAACTGCTTGACTCTTTGTTTCCAGCCTTGAAAGGTATCGTAGCTCTGGTGTGACTGGGCCTGCTCCCCCCATGGCCTATGCGGCCTGGGGGGGGGGGCTGGGCCAGACTCCAGCAACTCAGGGTGACACTGAAGGGCTTCCCCTGGCCCTAGGCTGGGCCAGGCCAAGGCTGCTGATACTCAGCGACACTCCGCCCCATGGCGCACACAGAGGGCTCCAGGCTGAAAAGCAGAAAAGCAGCTGAAAACCGTGCGCTGCCTTCCAGGGGCTGCCGAACTGAAATCTGACACCATGAATACCTGCCACATCTTGGGTGAGATTTTAACCCTTTCACTACCCAGATGACACCTACAGACTTAATCCTGTCTCCAGAGAGAGGAAAGTGAGAGCGATCAACACATAAAGAGACAACATGAAACATCAAAGTCAGTGAGACAAAAGAGTCAAGTCTCAGATGGAAGGAGAATGAAGAGATGCTTTAATAAACGGAAATATTCTTTTGGTAAGGCCATGAAGATAGACAATAATGTTCTGAAAACTCCTTTAATTAATGAAAAGTATTAGGGGGAATGAAGTATTCAAACTGTAGACCTGAGCAAAGGTATCCATTGATGAAGCTAAGCAGATGGTGGAGTAGCTGTGATCCCATGTGATGCTTGAACAGAGAGAGAGAAGTGAGAGTTGATGAAGACCCTTTGCCCCAAGGGAGAAAAGGAGAAAGCTTCTGTTCCCAGAGATGATCAAAGAAACAGATGAAGAGAACCTTTGATTTTGAATAACTCATCCTTAAAATAATACCCCTTGAGTTCATGGCCCATGAACACACCTCTGAGTGGTATGAAAATGGGAAGAGAACATGATGGCAGAGGTTTTTTCAGGCGGCTGTCAGTCATGGAAATGAAAAGCCATGAGAAAACTGTTTTCTTGTGAGGAACTCTTCATGGAATGACAAGAGAAAACTCCTCTTCCACAGAGACTGATGAAAAGACTATTGTATAGTTGGTACTACGTTAACATCTCAAGTTTTGTCTCTATGTTGTCAGTTGAAAAAGGAAAAAAGTTTGGGTGGGGGGGAGAAAAGGTTTCTGGAAGTTATATTCTGGTTTCTTATTCTTGTAGTTCTGTTAATAAACTTTCTTTACTCCTTTTAAGTTTTAAGCCTGCTTTGCCCTTCTCCTAATCCATATCTCACAGCAAATATGAGTAAATATTCTGGTGATTTTTAGCTAGTGATAAAAACCACCAAAGCCATAATGGCAAGAAGTCCTTCAGAACAATGTTTAAGCCATTAACCATAACATTTCAGTCCCTGACACCAGTTAATATAGGGAATAGATTAGCTGACAAAGCAAATAAAGAGGTTTCTGGAAAAGGCATCCTTGCACTAATATGTAGCAAAAAGGTGAATGCCTGGGAACAAAAAACAATTAGTAATCAGGACAGGTAGTTAGCTCCATTATTAGAAGCTACGTAAAATCCCAGCAGGTGATTGGTAACCTCATGTGGGAAGGTAACTGTACCTCCACAATTAATGTACAAGATAACAGAACTAAAACATCAGGAAACACATTAGGATATAGAGAATATGGTGATTAGTTTACAAAGGAATACAGTAAGCAAAACAATCACAGAAATTAATAGATCAGTTGTTGAAAAATGGGATTTGTTTGCAAAATAATCCCAAGAAATGAAGAAGGCTGCCTCCAGGGCTAGTAAAACAGGGGAATTTACCAGGCGATTATTGGCAAATAAATTTTGCAGAATTGCCCAAGCAGAATGGGAACTGCTACATTTTGGTATTGGTAGATACTTCTTATGGATGGCCAGAAGCTTTCCCTTGTTGCACCAACAAGGTGTTATATACATATATAATATTATAATACATATTATAATATTGGCTTTTCACAAGTATTAAGATGAATGTTATATGTATAATGTTAGAATGGCTTTGCTGTGTGAATGTAGTTTATTTTCTCTCCAGCTATTAGCAAAAATTTAGGCATAAGTGGTAATAGTGGATATAGTATGTTTGAACTGCCTGCTCATTAGGATAACCTCCAGTGAACAGATGATGGGGACCTGGCTGCTATCAACACTCACCTCCTATGGAAAGAAGGACCCAAAGCCCAAACTAAAAGATAAGAAAGGAATTAAAACCACAAGCCAAGAAATGCGCATGCTCTAAAAAGGCAGATCCAAGGAGTGGCCATGCAAAATAGTTCCTGGAAGATGTAAACTAGTTAATGGAAAACTTTGAATATGCATGAAGTCTATGAATATGCATCAAGGTGATGCAATAGAAATGGTATATAAAGGGTGTTCCCAAAACACCAAACGTGCTCTTGGCAGAGCGCCGAACACCCATCCGTTATTCTTTGCTTTATTATCTGTGTCTCTTATTGTCTTTATTAAACCTTTTAAACTTTACCAGGAGAGTGAACCTCGTTTTTCACAAAGGCAAGGGAAGTCTCAAAAGTTTTGCTGAAATAAATATTTAATAGCACTCGTCTTGAGAGACCGCCAGCTATCCACAACCCTTCACAGAAGTAAATGTGAACGCCATTTATTTCTATTATTAACATAGTTTTTATAGGGTTTGTCGTGGTTTTGAACCAGTAATTAATAAAAAGGGGAAAAAAAATGAATTAGTTATTTCTTGCTGTGAGATATGGATTAAAACAAGAGCAAACTAGGCATAAAACTTAAAAGGAATAAAGAAAGTTTATTGACAAACTACAAGAATAAGAACACCAGAATAAACTTTTAGAAAAACCTTTTCATTTCTCACTGCCCACCATTCTTTTGTTCACATGACAACAGAGACAAAAACTTTATAATTTCGATGGTTTAAACAATCTCAATTCTTTCTACAGTCTTTTCATCAGTTTCTGTAAAGAAACAGAAGTTCCTTTCTGTTAATTTATGGAGTTTCTCACAAGAAAGCTATTTTTGTTATAGTTTTCTGTTTCCTTGATATCAGCTGCCCAGAGCTGCTGTTATCAAAGCCCACCCCTCCCATTCTATATCACTCTGAAATGTGTTATGGGTCATGATGTTTAGGGATAGTATTTTTAAGGATAAGTTAGTCAAAGGCAAAAAGTATTCTTCATCTGTTTCTGTGAGCTTCACTAGAAAACAGTTTTCTCATTGCCTCTCAAGGCTTCAAATCTCCCAGCACTTCACTATACCATAATTACTCTACTTTTTACTCAAATTTACACTTTGAACACTCTATTCCTCCCCATACTCCATCATGAATTAAAGGAGTTCGTTTCAGGACTTCATTGTCCATCCCCATAGTTTTAACAGAAAGATATTTCAGCTTAATTAAAGCATCTTCTTAATTCTCTACCTTTCTTGAAGTTTCTTTTCTTTCTTGCCACTAGTAGTTTATAAAGTCTCTTTTCATGTTGATCACTCTCCTTTTCTCTCTCTGGATAAAAAGATTAATTCCCAAGTCTCATCTGGATAAGAAAGAGTTAAAATCTTGCCCAAGCTTTTGTAGATGGTTCGGTGATCTCTGCTGAACAGGAGCTGGAGCTGTCTGCGATGAAAAGTTCCTCATAGCTGCTCTGGAGAGCATGGTCACCGTCTCTGCTTGCAGCAGGCTTAGAGCTCTTCTCCTTCTTTACTCGGCAGTTTCTGGTAAATTCCATCACGGCAAAACCTGCAGCTAAGCCAGGAACCAGCCTGGCCTAGCTTGGCTCGGAGCAAGCTCCTGCAGGCCCCATCTCCCGGCCAGGAGACGGGAGACGCGGCAGGCCCAGCCCAGCCCCCGCCTGCGGCCGCATGGCCTGGGCAGAGAACCGGAGGCCAGCCGGAGCTCTGCTACCTTTCACAGCCAAGCAACAAAGAGAACCACAGAGTTCTGGTTGTACACTTTAAGGTGGAGTTCACAAGTTGATCCCACTTTTCAATAGCTAAAACTGCTGTTAATTCTCAGCAATGACCGATAATTAGTCAGGAGAAAAGACTCCCAGCAGTCCCCAGCAACTTTAACTTTCTTAAAGGTAAAGTAACCCCATGACAGGGTTTTACAGGGTCCGCGGGCTAAGCAAGTTACTATCGGCTAATACACACAAGTTTACATTTTTTCCCTTGTACACAAGAATATTGTTTTGCTTTACTCTCTCTTCTGCAGGAAAGTTTCAAGGATTTTAGCCTTTAATATCACGACTTATTCCAGAGGCTGGTTTGTGCAGACAGGCTTTTATTAATATATCGTGTCCACTTTCTGCTAAGAAACTCTCTAGAATTCCCCCTTTCTCTTTTTACACAAACCAGGCTTTGGATGTGGCTCGTTCTACACTTTTACGAACACAAGATAACATACAACTTAAAAGTATTATCCCAATTAACACCATAAGTAGCATCCGACCCCCCTCTAGCACGAGATCTCAGACGTCCAGTGATGGCGAACCAACTTCCAATGGAGTCACTATCTTCTTTCAGGGCATGTAACCCATCTTGTAGCTGTTGTAGTTGCTTATGGATGGAAACTGAATGATCAGAAAGATTCAAACAGCACATGCCTTCAAACTCCTCACAACCATGTCCTTGCGCTAAGAGCAAAAAGTCGATTGCAGCTCGATTTTGTAGCACTGCATGATGTACACTGCTTACATCGGCTGAAAGTTCACTTAACATTGTTGATGTTAAGTTTAATTCTTTTCTAGTCCAGCAAGCAAGCCTTTTTAGAGTAGCTAAAGTTTTAGCGGCAGCTGCTCCTGGAATGAAAAAAGAGGTTGCCCATATTAGACCATGATTCCAAAAGTCTGGGTTTCTAACATCATCACATTGTAATGCATTTAGGCTTCGCTTTGACCATCTGATATTTTTCATTTTGCTAGCCACATTTAGCAATTGATGTAAGCTTGGGCGGAACAAAGTAAGTTTCCCAAGATAACAGGGCCCTCCATGTGGACTAGCAAGAATTCCATTCCATGCTCTATCCCCACAGATTAGGAATATGGAACTAGGTAATCACTTTGGTAATCATCCTGTGAGATTGCACCATGAATAAAAGGTTTAACTTTCAGTGTGAGTAACGAGATCAACTATAGGGTTGACTGTTGCCCAGCGCTGCATTACTTTGTTAGAATGGCTTTTTGTCAGGGCCTCTATGGTAACATTAAGAACTTCGATAATTTTTGCTTGCCAGCAGGCTTCAAGTTGTCTCGATGTGAAGCCAATGGTGCGATTGTACTCTTGCAGCATTGCCGATTGATTCAGTCGAGTCTCGTTACTAACTAAACCTTTAAATGCTGGAGGATCCCATTCAGGGACTCCTATGAGACAGGTGCGAAAAGGATCTCCAGGTGTGGCTAGGCTTAAACACATTGATTTTTGACCTGTCAGGTGTGCTAAAGTGACCCATATCTTCTGTCGCTTTTGGACGTTAGTCAGCAGACTGTTGATTGGGACTATACACAGCACAATTACCATAAGCAGTTTGTTCCATGTAAATGACATCATATTTGCGAACTCACAGCTAAAACTTTAATGTTAAATGAACTTTCAAAGATGCTTGCACTAGTTCTTGAAGGGAGAACACTGATACTTTATACTAATATAACAATTACTGCACAAGCTAAACTCTTTATCTTAACTATTATCTAACTACTTTTAACACACGTGGTCTAGTATATATGTAGTCTAAGTGTGAAAGCAATTTGCTGAAAGGGTAAACACACAGCTAAAATTTGTTTTGTATACAATTAGTTAGAGTCTCTGCACTTTTCTCAGATCTTTCACAGAATTTTCTCACAAACAGACTATGACTTGACACAATTCAGTCCTGAAACATCTGTTGTTCTTGTGATGTCAGCTGGCAGCCGATCAGAGACTGACTGAGGGCATCAGTGTTCTGATTGTTCTTCAGATCTTTCGTGGCTGTTTTGGTCCATTGGCTAGGCACCCATAGTGGTCCAGCATCTGTGGAAACACAACTGTAACCAGGCCCGTTAAATAGCAATGGACTTGGTTCCTCCCAGATACCTGTCTTTGGGTCCTTATAATATAACTTAACTTCTGGGGTAGCTTGCATCTTTACTTGACTATTATGAATTACCACAGGGGGTTGCTCTAAATCTCCAACTAAACTGAGGAAATTTAGAGTGAATAACACTTGCTGCAATTGAATGGTAGGGTCTAATTGTTCAGGTGTTTTTTGTTTACTTAAATACTCTTTTAGGGTTTTATGGGCTCTTTCTACAATGGCCTGTCCAGTTGACACATGGGGAATTCCAGTTACATGTTTGACTCCCCATTTTTGTAAGAACCGTGAAACTCGTGTTCCTACATATGCAGGCCCATTGTCTGTCTTTAGTTCTTTTGGAACTCCCATTACAGCAAAGTACGCTACCAAATGTCGAATTACATGTATGCTTTTTTCTCCTACTTGTGCAGTGGCCCAAACCATTTTTGAAAAGGTATCTACTGTGACATGTACATATTTGAGGTGACCAAATTCATGCACATGTGTTTCATCTATTTGCTAGATTTCACAGGCTTGAAGACCTCTAGGGTTAACAACTAAGCATAGAGTGGTTCCATATTGACTGCATTGTGGACAGGATTTTACAATGCCTTGTGCATCTATTGAGCTGATATCAAATTGTCTCTGTAAGGCTTTTGCGGCTTGATGAAAGAGAGCATGACTCTCTCTTGCAGCTGCGAAAGAGTTTCTCGGTGCTGCAACAACAGGACTGACAAGCGTATCAGCTTTTGCATTGCCTTCTCTGAGACCTAATTCTGTTTGATGACTGCGAATGTGAATGATGCAACAAGACTCTTTTCTGTCCTCTATAGCTCTTTTGATTTGAAAAAATAGTTGACAGTCGCTTATTATCTCGTGGCTTGATGAGAGCATCTTCCATACGTTGTACCACTCCTACCACATACAATGAATCTGATACAATGTTCAGCCTACTGTCTCGTCAATGTGACAGTGTCCATGCGACAGCTCTAAGTTCTAATGTCTGCAGTGAGTCATGTGCATCTCCATCTATGGTTTTGCTTCTCCAACTCGAGCCTTCTCGCCAGGTGCGGGCTGCTTTTTTCTGCTGACTTCCTGCGTCAGTATATATTGTAAGGCCTTTTACTGGCTGCTTCATTGTCACCCTGAAAACTCAGCTTCTGAGCTTGCTAACATAGTTTTCTAAGGACTTTCCCAGGACAGTAACTGTAAACATAGATATGTGTACATTCTTTCTGTTACACGTCTTGTGATAGGCATGTCTCATGGCCAGTGCAGTGAGAAAGTGTTATCCTGACCATCCAATCCCTGGCCGTGGTCAGAAGCCTATAAATCCTGGGAGGAAAAATAAACTCTCTCTTCTTTTCACCACACCTTGACCTGTGTCTGTGTGATCTATTCATCTTCAGCGGCAACACTTCATGACTTTGGGCTGTTGCAACCACCACTGCTTTAAGATGATCTGCAGGCGTGGATCTTTAGGTTGTCTGTTGTGTACAGTTCCTGGATAGTTGAGCAGCGCAAATTGAATTGGTTCTGAGTGTCTCAGCATCTACTCAGTTTTCTACCTTTATTGGTAGACTGATATGTTCCGGCTCAGCACCACTAATTTCTACAATTCACGTTCTCGCTTTTTTGATGAGATAAGCAATTGCTTCTGTCCTCTGCCAAATACTCATAGGTGGTGCATGCGGCATAAAAATCCACTCAAGGATTGCTAAAGGTTCTGCACATTTCTTCACTGATTGCACTAACTGTACCTTCTTGGCAGGCTGCTTGGCATCTTGACAGCTCTCAGGTGGGTCTTCTCCCCTATTTTGCCAAGCAGGCCACTGAAATATGATAGCACATGGTGCAATAGGGTGGTTACAAATCAGAAGTCCTAAAGGCACATCTGGCAATTTTCTGCCTGCTAGTGTTGAAAGCAGTTTCTTCCCTAGGTATAGGAGACATTTCTTCTGTCTACCACAAAGGGTAATTGGAGTTTGTGGATCTGTGCCTTTTAAAAGTCTCATTAAGGGTGCCATCTCATCATTTCGGATACCAGTGATGGGTCATACCCATTGCAGATCTCCAATAAGTTTTTGTGCATCATTAAGGGTGCGGATCTCAGTGGTTAATTTCAATTTTTGTGGGTGGACTGACGAAGATGTCAGAATCCACCCTAGATACTTCCATGGAGCTTGTTTTTGAATCTTCTCTGGGGCAATCACCAAGCCTTTTGCTGCGAGCTGGGAGGTGATAAATGTAAGATCTTCATCTTGGAATGGATCACGTTGACAAAACAAGATGTCATCCATGTAGTGATAAATAATTGTCTGGGAGAGCTTGGCCCGCACAGGTGTCAGTGCCCAGTGCACAAACAGTTGGCACATTGTTGGAGAATTTTTCATCCCCTATGGAAGGACCACCCACTCAAATCTCTGAGACGGACTTTCTTTGTTGATTGATGGTAAGGTGAAGGCAAACCACACTGTGTCTTCTTTCTGCAGGGGTATTGTGAAGAAACAGTCTTTCAAATCTATAACTAGAAGATGCCATTCTTGTGGCAGCATTGTGGGAGAGGGCATCCCTGGTTGTAATGCTCCCATTGCCCACATCTGGTCATTTACCTTGCGCAGATCATGCAGCAATAGCCATTTCCTGGATTTCTTTGGCATGACAAAGATTGGAGTATTCCATGGGCTGAGTGATGTTTGGATATGCTTTGCTTGTAGCTGTTCTTTGGCAAGTTCATGGCCATTGCCAGCCTCTCCTGAGAGAGAGGCCACTGCTCAACCCACACTGGCTCATTAGATTTCCACTGAATCCTTGGGGTTGGTGGCCTGTCAGCAGTGGCGACTACTGAAAAAGCGATTGATTGGGAAGAGTTGATGTTGCCCCGAGCTGGCTGAGAACATCTCTACCAACGAGCCCTCCGAGGCTTCCAGGCAAAGGCATGATGTATGGACATAAGGTGGTGGTCTGTCCCTCAGGAAATCGAAACTGGATTGGGTGTACGCTTCTCAGTGGTGTGGAGTATCCTCCTCTGCCTTGTACTGATCTTAAGGCTCTGTGGAGGGGCCATTGTCTTGGCCACCAAACTCAGATGACGATGGTAACATCAGCTCCTGTGTCTAACATCATCTTGACTCTTTGCTGCTTTGATCTGTGGCACAGGGTGATTTCAACTACTGGCTGATGGTTCATTTGTTGAATGAGATTCACCACTGTGTCTCCTGTTGACCCAAATCCTCTGGCTCCACGTTTAGGAGCACTTCGAAAAATGTCTTTCTCAGTTGCCACCTTTTGAAATAACACCAATTGAGCAATTCTTGTTCCTTTTTTGATCTTAAGTGGAGGAGCTAAGGTGTAGGCACAAACTTGGATTTCACCAGTATAATCAGCATAGATGACTCCTGGGAGAACAATAAGTCCTGCAACTCCAGCAGATGATCTCCAAATCAAAAAAGCACCAAGTGCACTGGTGACAGAATAAACAGGTCCTGTAACTCCAGTTGGGATCTTATGGATGGTGCTGTCAATGAGAGTGACATCTACTGCTGCTGCCAAATCTATTCCCAGGCTTCCCCTGGTTGCTGGTGGGTTGAGCTGCTGAATAGAGTTGGGCCAGCTACTTGTGTCCCTGCGCGGTGGCTCTTCTCGCTCTTGTTCACATTTTTTGTGAACTGGCAGGCAGCAGTGGCATGACTGTCTATTTGGCATCGGTCACACCACACAGGAACTCGACAGAATTTTCAAAAGTGTCCTTTGTCGCCACATCGGTAACAGATGTTTGAAGGTGTGGTGCAAAGTTTGCGTCCATTTCCCAGTTTACTGACTGCAGCAACAAGCAGGTTTGTAGTTGATTTGATGGCTTCTGCAACAGCATTGGCTACTAGTTGCCCTTGTTGCATCTGATTAACTCGCAGGGCAATATCTTGCATGTCTCCCACATGTGCTTGTTTTGGGAATGTGGCAAGGATAGGCTTTCTTTTTGAATTAGCATTCTCAAAAGCTAATAGCTTAAACATGTTCTGTTTTGCCTCTTCAGTCATGTCATTCTGAGCTTTTAGGGCTGCTGACAGACGATCGATGAAATGAGGATACGGTTCCGTAAAGCCTTGCCAAACTGTTGTGAAGGAAGGATGAGGTTTTGAATCAGGCACAGCATTGAAGGCTTGACGAGCGAGCTGTGCAGACAAATTATGCATTGCAAGAGGGTAGTTTAACTGTACAGCCATATGACTGTAAATTCCTGAACCAGTGAGCATGTCAGGATTAAGTCCATATAATACATCATTCAGATCTCGAGGTCGATTGGCTTCTAAAACTGCTAACCTTTTCTATTCCTTCTCCCACACCATAAGCTGTGATGGCGTTAAAAGCAGACGTGCTAAATTCTGGCTGTCTGTGGGACTATTAACATCAGAGGTGAACAGACAATCCAATGCAGTGTTTGCAGCTTCAGATTTAATGCCATGCTCGGTAACTGTCTGTATTTGTTTTGGTTTAGGGTAAATTTGGCAGAAGACTTCCAGTGGGGCTCCCCCCAGGAAGCAAACTCACGTGGCCCTTTTCTCCCACCCCTCAACAGGTTCGGGAAGAGATTTTTTCTGAGAGAAGTGGAAAAAACTTGTTTATTTTACAGGTACAGCACTACCCAGCACAAAAATGAATGATATCAAATTACAAAACTTCTCGCTGTTCAGAAAGGATGACAAACTTCAGAGGGTCTCTTTCTTGTGGGTGTTCTCTTTGTTATCAGTCTTTCTGGCGCTGGAAAATGCCGCTGCCCAGGCTGGTCTCTCGGTAGTCCACGGGTGCAAGCTCCCGGTGCTCCCCCGAGTCCCCAGTCCAGAGCAGGTTCGATTCGTTTCAGAAAAAGGGAAAGAAAACAGTCCAGGAAGACCTCTCTGCTTTGGCTAGATGGAAAGCCAAGGTGATCTGAGTCTTGTTGTCTGTTTGTGTTGTAGTTAAAACTCCTGATGCGGGGGGGGAGCAAGTACAGCCTCTGATAACAGACTCGGTGCTTCTTTTTCCACTCACTTTTACTCTTAGATGAAATTTTAAGAATACAAAACTTGTGTCTGGGTTAGGTGGACGAATGGGGATACAATTTAACATCATAATCAACTCAGGACACTGTCTTTTTGGCTTGCTGCAACATCTTCCAGTTGTGCTGTTCATAGCGTGGATTTTGCTGATCATATAAAATGGGACAGGCGACTGCCCCTGATGCATGCCATTCTCCTTCAAGGATTGCATCTCGAATGATGCTGGACCACCTTTGCTGTGCTCTGTGCTTTCTGTTCTCTTCCTCCAAGGTGGTAGAGCTAGAACAAAGTTGTGGTGTTGACAGCGTTTCCAAAGGTGGAGCAGATGGTTCAGAATGCAGCATATCCTGCAGTTGCTGAACTGACTCTGCCCGCTGTCTCTGTGTTTGCTGCAGAGCTGCTTTCTCCTTTTGAGGCTGTGCTCTGTTTGCACGTAGGGTTTGTTCAATCTGAGTTTCAGCCATTGCACGAGCTGCTCTATTTGTTGTTGCCATTCCAGTAGCTCTTTCTTTGATGTATCGTTGTCATTAATTGGCTCTGCTCCTGCTAGAGGCCATCCATCATCAGAGTGCATAGAGATATCATCATCTGGGGGGAGCGGAATGTCCTGCGGTCTTCCCCAGTGAATAGTAGATAGCATCAAAGGATAGATCTTTGGTTTGCACTCTGTGGCTCTTGTTTCTGCTGACGTATCAGGCTCCGCCTGGCTGGAGTTGGCACCCGCTCCTTCCGGGGGAGCTGTCATTTCTACATCCACATTTGGCAGGGCAACTGCCGGCTTAGGCTCCGCCTGTGCAGCTGGAGCCTGAGAGGGCTCCACTGACGTGGATGCAGCCGCGTCGGAGCACCCCTGAGATTTTAAAAGTTCTGACACAGTGCTACACTGCCTCCCTGTGAGCCCCTTCGCTGGCCGAACGTGTCCAACCCCGAAAAATGCACCTAGACAGCTAATGGATTTGGCAGGAGGTGACTGCAGCGTGTCCGTCTCGGGCGGCGCCATGGCTAATAAAGCAGCGGCAGCTACCGATGACTCTGCCTTCATATCCCTTAAGGTATTTAACACAATTTTCCATACTGAACCGAGCGCTACTATGTCTTTACTCTTTCCTGTGATTGCCGTTTCCCACATCAGATTCCTGATATCCATCCATTCCTCAACTGCAAAGAGCAGTGGGGGCACTGCCAAATGCCCGTGATTTCTCACCCATATAATGAGCTTATCCAGGTCCTTTTCCCTGGCTGCTTTGCCTCGTTTAACGAGAATACTCAGAAGCAGTTTTTTAGCTGCCGCGAACTCCATTTCCATTTTCCATGCGGCTGTGGTGGGGGGAGGGTCGGGACCCCTCTTTTACGCCTCCGCATTTCGGACTCCCCCAGAGACTCACCCCCCTTTTTCCGCGGGTTGCCTATCTGGTACCGATTCAAGGCAGTGTCTATCTGCGCTCAGATCCGCTCCACCAACCTCGGTCCAAGGCCTCGTCCCACCGTGCGTGGACCTGCTGAAACCCCCCTGCCCGCCAGATCTTGAGAGACTGCCAGCTATCCACAACCCTTCACAGAAGTAAACGTGAACGCCATTTATTTCTATTCTTAACACACTTTTTATAGGGTTCTACAGGGTCCATGGGCTAAGCAAGCTACTATTGGCTAATACACACAAGTTTACATTTTTTCCCTTGTACACAATGTTATAAATGCAAAGGCAAATTCAGGTTAAAAAAAGAGAAATTTATTATAAAACAATAAAGAACAAACAACGAGAAAAAACACAATAAAATGGGCAGCGCAGCGCTGGGTGGACAGGGTCTATACCAAAGGTATAGGTGTTCCCAAATCCACACTTGAGGGTTCTCTGGCCTGGGTTTTTATAGGGATTTTGTGTCCTGAGGCTAAATTCCAAGCAGGCACCATTCACCAAAGGTCCTTGATTGTTGGATGAATGGATTTCCTGGCATTGGAGAATAGAGTTAGTAGATGTCCGGGCAGAGTCTCCTCATATGTAAAGAGGTTTTTAATGTTCCCTGATTTCAATTTTGGTTCGGGCCATCAGGATGGAGTGGTGGGATCCGGGTTGGAGCCGATGGATATCTCGGCTGGGCTTTTCCCTTTGTCCAGTCTGATTGTTTCCCCAACAGCGGTCTGCCAGGTGGGGTGTTCAGGTCTGGCGATGAATATCTCCTCCGAGCTTGTTCCTTTGTCAGCCTGATTGCTTCCCCAACAGTGGTCTGCAGGGCGTGTTCAGGTCCGGCGATGGATATCTCCTCCGAGCTCGTTCCTTTGTTAGCCTGATGGCTCGTGTCCTGCTTATTCTTTTCGGTTGATGGGCACAGGCTAGCATTGTTTTCTCCTGAATGGGAATTCGCAACTAGATCTGGGGAAGGACTTTTTGCCACACTGTTTTATTTTATATTATTACAAATATATTTATTTTGACCTTTACGAATTTTTATACATAAGTTTATCTATTGCAACAAGAATATTGTTTTGCTTTACTCTCTCTTCTGCAGGAAAGTTTCAAGGATTTTAGCCTTTAATATCACAACTCATTCCAAAGGCTGGTTTGTGCAGACAGGCTTTTACTAATATATGGTGTCCACCTTCTGCTAAAAAACTCTCTATACACTCGGACTAATCCTTCTAAGTCTTAAAGGTACATCGTTATCAACAGATCATTCGGACTAGACTTGCCTGTACATCCTTTGCAACCTGGAGATACAGGAGAACCTGGAATTTTGGACCAATCCAGGAGAAATAGAAGGGACCATATCAAGTCTTCCTGGTAACCTACACTGCACTCAAGGTAGAAGGAATCAAGCCCTGGGTTCATCATACATGGGTAAAACCAGCAATCACATTTCCCAGCTCCATTTCCCTCTCTCTTTCCCCACTGGCTGAGGTACTTGAGAGTGTGAGAAATGGCACTCACTGTTTAAACTTTCAAAGGTTTATTAAACCTTAACAAAATACAACAAAGCACTGAATAAGAAAAAATTACAGTGCTGGGAGTTTTGTGACTGGTAGCCATGTGCTCACTCACAAAATGGCTGCACCGCTTTTTATACTCCTGGTGTTACATCAGCCAACCTTGGCCCCTCCCAAAGTCTGTAAGTCTCCTTTGCTGTCCATTGGTGGAGACTACTTTCTTGCAACTTGATTGGAGGTCAAGTGTTTTTGTGCCCTGCCTCCCTAGGAACAAGACTTCCCTATCCCACCTGCCCCATGCATGGAGGAGATGTACACACCCTCCCTCCACATATCTCTGACAACTAAGGCTGTCCAACAGCAATAATACAGAGGGGGGAGAAAGGGGACTATGGGGGGAACTACACTACAATAACATAACCATACATCAATAAAAACTTCTCTTAACATACACACAGTATTCATCCCCTAGTTGCGAGAGGCAATCATCATATTACCCATCTATCACAAGAGGTACAGACTTCCCGAATCTCCTAATACAGACCCTTATCTAATGTATATCCCTCTTTTCTTTTCCTTGTGTCAATCAGTGGAATTCCTATGGAATTTATGGTTCTTCTTATTGCTTCTTTCATCTCTCAGTATCTAGCTTTATTTATCAGCAAACCCATAGTTTGTTTGTAAAGACAAATCCTTCTAATTCCTTTCAATTTGTCCTCTTATTTTCTAAATAATTGTCTTTACAAACTTTAGTTATCATTGACCTAATTTTCTGTTGCTGGGTCTTTTTTGGTTTTGCAATTATTTGCAGTGACATAATTTTCAGTCCTTTTGTAGACATTTCTGGATCTGTAGGCATAGCTATCACCTGCATCCCCTTGATCACATGCTGAATAAGTTGCACTAAGCAAGGGATCATGCATGGTAACAACTGTAATGAGGGAAGTTGGGAGTCCAACAATCTAAACCCAAAGATAAAATCCAGTCAGAAACACTTTTCTTTTCCCCATGTATGCGCCTCCTGTTCTGTGGATGCTAAATGCAAAAAGCAAGCAGGGAACAGAGCAACAGAGCCTGTGTGAAACTAAGTCACACAAGCTTCTCACTCTGGCCTGAGAAAGCATAAGAAAGAATCCAAACAGTCCTTGGTAAAGGACAACAATCTTTGCAGGTGTTGTTTAGGAAACAGTCAAGGGGTGGTGTTCCACTTAACCAATGATGGTGATGTGTTGATTTAATGACCAATGAGAGCTTTACCTCTCGGACCTTCTCGAACATGTCTATAAAAGAAGATCAAGAATAATAAACTTTGCTCTCTTGGACAATGCAGCTGAGAGAGTCATGTCATGCTTCTTGCCGTTCCTAATATAGTGCGACACTGTTCTATTTAGACAATATATGCCTCCTTCAGAAGAATGAAACCGCCAAGGAGTTCATTCTTCATCCCAAAATCCCGTTCCATTATGGACCTCACTCAGGGTGCTGACCCACTGTCGTGGTTTGACACTGGCCCAACTCCAGGCACCTACAAGAGCAGCACGGCAGAGGAGAGAAAAAAAAAATAACAAAGGGTTCGTAAATTGAGATAAGGACTGGAAGAAAACACTTCAAGTGCAAAACAGGCTCAACTTAAAGTTACAAAGTGAATTTATTACTAACAGAATCAGAGAAGGATAATGAGAAACAAAATAAGCCCTTAAAACTCCTTTTTTCCCCAAGCCCCTCCCCACCAACAGCACAGAAAGACAGTACATGAGAGTTTTGGTCAGTTCATCACTGAGATTTTCTTCTGCTGCTCTGGGTGAGGAGTCCTATTGAGAGACCACCAGCTATTCACAAGTCTTCACAGAAGTAAACGTGAACGCCATTTATTTCTATCTTTAGTACACCTTTTATATGGTTCTACAGGGTCTGCGGGCTAAGCAAGTTACCATTGGCTAATGCACACAAGTTTACATTTTTTCTCCTTTACACAAGGATATTGTTTTGCTTTACTCTCTCTTCTGCAAGAAAGTTTCAAGGACTTTAGCCTTTAATATCACGACTTATTCCAAAGGCTGGTTTGTGCAGACAAGCCTTTACTAATATATAAAATATTATCTACAGAGTCCTTCCACAGTGAGACCATGGAGTCCCTCCCATGGGAGACAGTTCTCTGTGACTTTCTCCAGCATGGGTCCACTTTCACTAGAAGCAGTCCTACCACACCTGCTGCAAAGTGAGTCCCTCCAACAGGCAAACAGTCTTCCCTAAACTGCTGTGACATGGGTCACTCTTGCACAGGGTGCAGAACTCCAAGGACAGGCTGCTCCAGGCTGCAAGCAAAGGCCCTTTCTCTCCACCAGCTCTCCTACTGGATCACAGCCTCCTTCAGGCATACACACACTTCAACATGGGCACCTCCCCCCCGGCTGTGGATGGATCTACTCATCCCCCTGTGGCTCCATGGGCTGCAGGGGGACAACCTGCTTCACCATGGTTATCACCACAACCTGTAGAGGAATCTCAGATCCTGCGCCTGGAGTATCTCCTCCTCCTCCTTCTCCACTGACTTTGGTGTCACCATGTTGTTTTCCCCCACATGCTCTCACCTCCTTCTCTAACTAGAAGAAAAACTGCATGCCCTTTGTTTTGATTTTCTTCTTAAATATGTCATCACAGAGGCATTACCACCCTCTCTCATTGGCCCACTTTTGGCCAGCAGCATGTCCATTTTCTGAACCATCAGGGATTGGCTTTGCTGGACATTTTGGAAGCTTCCAGCAGCTTCTCACAGGAGCCACCTCTGTTGCCCCCCATTACCGACAACCAGGCTGTGCAAAACCAATACACCCACCATTTGACTGGGCTGGCCACCCAAGGCCAGTCTGCAGATCCTCCTTGTCCTCTGCAGATCCAGCAATTGCTAAGGTCAAAGGTTTTTGCTACTACTTCTCCCACAACTGAAAAATTACTCTCCCACCTCTGGCCCAAACCAAAATGACAATATAAAGCTAAGATTATTAAGAAAAACATTCTAATCGTGTAACCTAATTTCTTAACCTAATTCTCTCATTGTCTTCCACATCACCTGTGGTGAGTGAAGGCACAGAAAAAATTTAACATAAAGAAACCAATGACAGCAAGGATTAGCCCCCCAATGAATGGAGTTCTGAAAGGAGGGATGCCCAAACATACTATTTCAGCAGACAGTCTGTGAGTAGGCACACGAGGCTTCCCCCAGTGTTGATGCACTGGCTGCTGCTCCCGTCCACTCCTGTGGAGTGTCAATCACAGCTTCCCGTTCTTTTCCTCCAACTGAGATGTCCAAACCTCTGGGTAGTCAGAGACTTTGGCCTGAGTGTGATCGGTCCACCAGTATTCAGCTGTCTTGATGGTTGTTTCTGTGGTCAATAACACTTGGAATGTCCACGCCACTTCGCCACCAGTGGTGCTTCTTTACACTCCCTAACTAGGACCCAATCTCCTGTTTGGATGTTCTGAACAGCCAAGTCCAAAGGCAGGGTCTGTGCCAGCTGAGCTTCCTGTCAAAGAGATTTCACAAGAGACAGTATTTGGGCCACATATTGTTTCAAATATACATCACTTATTTCCACCCCCCCGCCCCCCCCAACTAGGTTGGGAATTACAAGGGTGAGGAATTCCAAACATCAATTCAAAGGGAGATAACTGAATATGCCCCTTGGGTCTGGACCTTGTTCTTGCCAAAGCCAGTGGCAAGAGTCATACCCACGGCATCTTAGTTTCTATCACCAGCTTCAGAAGATATTTATTTCTCCATTCATTCTTTCAACCCTGCCCTAGCTCTATGGGTACCAGGGGGTATGGAGGTTCCACTGTATTCCTAAAGAAGTCATAACCCCTTGAGGAAATTTCCAATAAAATGAGTTCCCTTGAGTCGATTGCTTCCACAGTCCCATATCTTGGAATTATTTGTTGCAAAAATACTTTAATAACTGATCCTAAAGTTGCTGAAACATCTGGAAATGCTTCTGACCATCCTGTTAGCTGACATACTATTACCAGAAGATATTTAAACCTTGATACTCGGGAAATTTCAGTAAAATCCACCTGGCATCTCTGGAAGGGACGTACAGCCCAAAGCATCCCTCCCCTGGCAGTTTTCTGTCACTGTAGGACACACAATGATTCACACAGACATGGCTCCCATATGACAGAGAAAAAAGTGGTTTTATTCTTGCAACTTCAGTATTTATAGATTCTTGGCAATGACCAGGGATTGGGTAGTTCGGTTGCGACCTTTCCAATCACACTGGTCATGAGCGACATCCATCAAAAGATGTGTATCAGAAAGAATGTATACAAATCTATGTTTACAGTCACTGTCCTGGAAAAGTTCGTAGAAATTATGTAACAAGATCGAAAGTTTGAGTTTTCAGGGTGACAGTTTTCTTTATAACCCTGTTGTTGGTTTTAACACAAATCAAACAACCCTCAATAGCTCATTTTGCCAGTCAAAAGACCCGCAGTAACATACATTTTGAGTAAGGCTTCTGCAAATCTCCAAGAGCCCCAATGACTCCCTTTATGAAGTTGTTTTAACAACTCTAAGACCAGAGCTTTTGATAACCACTGCTTACCATCCCTTGTAAGCCAATTATCCCCTCTTTCCTCTGCCCCACTCTTTTTAATTATCTCAAGCTCCTCTGGTGAAAAAAACAGCTTCTCTGGCAACAGTGCAGTTACTGGGAGCAAGGGGAGGATGTTAGAGATTTCTGGCAACAATGCAGCTTTCCAAGTGTCTTCATCAGCCAGTTAGTTACCTATTGCCTCCTCTGAGCTCCCTGCCTGGTCTCCCCTAACATGTATTATTGCCACCCCTTTTGGTAAATTCACCACTTTCAATAGGTGAGAAATTAAGCTCTCATGAGGGAACATTTTTCCTCTGCAGGTTAATAAACCTCTTTCTTCTCATAATTTCCCAAATGCATGTATCACTCCATATGTATATTTAGAATCAGTAAATGTAGAGAATATTTTATATTTTAGTAAAAGCCTGTCTGCACAAACCAGCCTTTGTTATAAGTGGTGATATTAAAGGCTAATGTCCTTGAAACTCTCCTGAAGCAGAGAGAATGAAAGAAAAACAATATCCTTGTGTACGGGAGAAAAAATGTAAACCAATGTGCATTAAACAATGCTAACATGCTTAGCCCGTGGACCCTGAAAAACCCTATAAAAGGTGTGCTAAAGATAGAAATAAATTATGGTCGCCATACTTCTGCGAAGACTAGGCTGAATAGTCTGAGCGGTTTCACAATATCTGGCGCCCGAACAGGGACCCTCCGGGCAGGGGGCTTTGACAGGTCAGTGCGGGGCGAGACGCAGTCTCTGACCGAGGCTGATGGAGCAGATCCGCATGCGGAGAGAGGTGGTCTCAGATCAGTATGGGGTAGGCCGCCCATGCGCGGGGAGACGTGGTCTTGGACTGCTGGGGGAAACTGGAGGTGAAGGAGTAAATGAGGAGTCACGACCCTCCCCCCCACCGTGCGCCGCCAGCATGGAGGTTGAATTTGCAGTGGCAAAAAACTGCTTCTGAGTATTATTGTTAAACGAGGTGAAGCAGTCAGGGGAGAAGACCTGGAGAGGCTCCTTTTATGGGCTAGAGATTTTCGGTGCTGCTGCTGCTTTTTACAGTAGAAGAATGGGAAGACATGGGGGATTTGTGGAAGAAAACGATTACAGGGAGAATCAAGGACACTGTCTCTCGGTCCAACTTGGCAAATTGTAATTAATACCTTAAAAAACAGAAAAGCGAGATATGCTGAGGCTGTGAGCCCCGTAACTCTACCTGTGTCAAAGCAGCCGTCTCTACCTCCCACTGCTGGCTGAGCATTCCTATCTATGCCGCCCTTGAAGAGAGGGAGGGAGAGTCAGAGAGAAGAAAATAAGGAGAAAGAAATTCCACAGCAAACGCTGAAACAACGAACAGAATCTCTTCAGCAATGGCAGGATGTGATACATCCTGAACTATTTGCTCCACTTTTGGAGACACTTTTAACACTACAATCCTATCTAAGTTCCAAGTTTACTACCCTGGAAGAAGAGAAGCCAAATTTAAAATAGTTTCCACCTGAACCAGGGGGACATGGGGGAGCACTGAAGTGTGCGCAGAGAACAAAGGCACCCCCAGGGTCAAAGGCAGTGCAGAAAAAGCTCCAAGGCCATGCTGGACAAATATCAGCAATTACAGAAGCAGTTGAGCAGAAACAGGTGGCTCAGAGAGCTTCAAAGAGAGACAAAATAGCTAAGAAATCTCAAACTATATGGTATCTAGTTCTAAATTCATCACTGTAATTGAAAGTTGATAAGCTGCAATGGTCACCATTGTTACCACCTGGCCCTGAGAGACTTTTTTTGTAAAATCGTGCCTTTTTTCCTCTATCTGTGAACAGCGAAAAAATATTGAGAGAAAGAACTGCATTTGTTAACTTTGTGAAGTTTTTTTTCTTTCCCTCCGTTTTTCCTCTCTGTGAAAGTATGTGGGGGAGGACAAAGAAAGGTAACAGCAGTGCAGCAGCAGCAGAGTGGGCAGTTCCCCCCCCTGCTCCCTCTCTAAGAAAAAACATGGAGATAGTACCCAGTTTGTTAAAAAGTCATGATTTATTGTTTTTTTAAAATGTTTTTATATACCCTTTTAGAGTTAATTTTGTGTTTTAAGTAATTATGAATTTATGAAGTTGCAGTTATAAACAAGAGCTTGGACACTGGAGCAGGGAAAGAGAGGAAAGGAATTGCCCTTCATATCCATCTTGTTCCCTGCCTCCCAGGCAATGCTGGCTCCAGTCTGGGGTTCAGCAGGCTCCTTGTGCTGGGTGATTTATCTGTTTTACCTGTGGGGATCTGAACTGCCCAGGGAGTTCAAAGCACTCCTTCCCTTCCTCATCTTTCCCTGGAAGGTTTGAACCAGAAGTCTGAACATGGGTTCTTGGTGGCTTCCACAGAGAAGTCTGGGCGTCAGGGTGATTTGTGGACACCTGGAGAAGGCCAGGGATAGAAAGGAATGCACAAGAGGAGCTGTGGCTGTTACCACTGAGAAATTAGTTTTAAAACTTAATGTTAAAATACTGAATGATTTACAGTTGCTAAGGAAAACAACCTTCCAATTAATGTTATCTACAAAAGAGATTTAAGTTTAAAAAATAATTAGCTAGGAGAACTTCACTGTACAAGAGAAAGTTAAGTTAAAGTATATATTATCTATTTGCTTGTTTTATCCACAATTTTAATAAGGTAATTTCAATGTGAGTCCTTTTGTTATGAAAAACCCATATATAACAGCATATATACCAATTTGTATTCTGGATTTTAGAAAAATTTTGGAATTTTAGAAATTTTAGAAAATTTTAGAAAAATTTGATTTTATGTTTCTGAAAAGTGCTACAAAAGCTGAATGGCAACTTGCCAAATCCTGTGTTGTTGTGGTTTTTCTCTAGGAAAACTACACTTTAAAATCCTAATCAACTTAAGCATATACTAGGCAAATTTCTGTAATGAATGTCTTTTTAGTAACATTTGCAGTTATTGTGAGTTATTTTTAAAGCCAAATTAAATAGGATTGTGATGTATTTGTTACATTTTTATATTCTTGTCATGGGGTTTCTTTACCTTTAAGGAAGTTAAAGTTGCTGGGGACTGAAAGGAGTCTCTTCTCCTGACCAATTATTGGTCATTACTGGGAATTGACAGCAATTTTAACCATTGAAAAGGGAGATCAACTTGTGAACCCTACCTTAAGATGTAAAGTCAGGGCACTTAGGTGCTCTTTGTTTCCTGGCTGTGAAAGGTAACAGAGCCCGGCCTCTCGCTCTCTGCCCGGCCATGCGGCCGGGTGGGGGCTGGGCTGGGCCTGCCGGCTGGGAGATGGGGGGGGCCTGCGGGGCTTGCCCCGGGCTCTGGCCGGGCCAGGCCGGTCTCTGGCTCCGCTGCAGTTTTTGCCGTGATGGAATTCACCAGAAACTGCCGAGGGAAGAAGGAGAGAGGCTCTGGACCTGCAGCGGGCTGGGGCGGGGACTACACTCTCTAGAGCAGCCATGAGGAACTTTCTATCATAGACAGCTCCAGGCTCCTGCACCAGCCAAGGCCACAGAACCATCTACAAAAGCTTGGGCAAGATTTTAACTCTTTCATTACCCAGACGAGACTTGCAGATTAATCTTTTTATCCAGAGAAAAGGAGAGTGATCAACATGAAAAGAGAGACTTTATAAACTACCAGTGACAAGAAAGAAAAGAAGCTTCAGGAAAGGTAGAGAATTAAGAAGATGCTTTAATTAAGATGAAATATTTTTCTGTTAAAACTATGGAGATGGACAATGAAGTCCTGAAAAGAACTCCTTTAATTCATGATGGAGTATGGGGTGGAATAGAGTGTTCAAAGTGTAAAATTTGAGTAAAAAGTAGAGTGATTGTGATATAGTGAAGTGCTGGAAACAGTAAAGCTAAACTTGGAAGCCTTGGAGGTGGCAATGAGAAAAACTGTTTTCTGGTGAAGCTCACAGAAACAGATGAAGAAGACTTTTGTTTTTGAATAACTCATCCTTAAAAATGCCATCCCTAAACTCATGACCCATACACACTTCAGAGTGATGTGAGATGGGAGGAGTGGGCTCTGATAACAGCAGCTCTGGGAAGCTAATATCAGGGAAAAGGAAAACTATAACAAAAATAGTTTTCTTGTGAGAAACTCCATAAATTAACAGAAAGAAACTTCTGTTTCTCTACAAAGACTGGTGAAAAGACTGCAGAAGGAATTGGGACTGTTTAAACCATCAAAGTTCTAAAGTTTTTGTCTCTGTTGTCATGTGAACAAAGGAATGGTGGGTAGTAAGAGATGAAAAGGTTTTTCTGGAAGTTTATTCTGGTGTTCTTATTGTAGTTTGTTAATAAACTTTCTTTATTCCTTTTAAGTTTTGTGCCTGTTTTGCTTTTGTTCTAATCCATATCTTACGGCAAGAAATAAGCAATTTTTTTTGTTAGTTACTGGTTTAAAACCACGACAATTCTTTATAGTGAATCCATGTTACTGTTATATTGTGCTTAAAAGGTATATATCAAACTTTTAGTTGCCTTTTTGTAATAACAGAATGAGATATGTTATGTTTTTATTTAATATAGATTAAGTGTTAATAGAATTAAGAAAAGTCAAGTTTTATTATGTTAAGGCTTGAATGTTTTTAAGTTAAGTTTTATAACTTAGATATTCCTTTAAGGTAAAGTTTTGTTATTTCCTTTTGTCATAAATAATTTTTATCAGGTTTAAATATTGTTTAATTTAAATTGTTCTATGTTTTGTTAAAGATATTTGTTTAAACTGCAAAGTATAGTTATTTTCCTAGAGAGGTGAAGATGACTACAACTGAAACAGCTGTGATAGAACCCTGATGAACCTGCTTGTGAATAGAAGTGAATGCAGTCAGTGACACTTGATTTCATTGAGAGTTCTATTGGTTGTCGCAATCTCTGCAGTTTTTGTTTTTTATAGCTTTCCTATTTTTCAGTGTGTCCTGGGGTGACTTTATGATACTGGTATCCCCAATCGTCTGGTTTATGTTATATATTAAGTTCTGCACCTTTAAGACTGGCTCTGAGAGCAAGAGAGGGGGAAGAAGAAGCTGCAGTTTGTGTTAAAGAAAAACATCACTCCCCCACATCTCGCGCCTAGACTGTGGTGTCTGCAGCACAGACAGACAGCGGGACAGAGCTTCTCTCTGGCTTTTAGTTAGTTTTAGCTAGCTGAGGCAGAGGAGTTCCCTAGACCTTTGTTTTTTTCCCTTTTTTCCTGGATCGGTGCAAGCCTTCTCTGGACTGAACACCCAGCCGAACCCCGGGAGCTCACGCCTGTGGCCCACCGGGGCCTGAGCCTCGGCACTTTCCAGCGCAGGAGGAACTGATAAGAAACTGAGCGAGCCGTTCACCACATGAAAAGGACTTTTCTTCCTAGACTTGCCATCCCATCGAACAGCAAGAGGTTTTATTATTATTTAATATTACTCGATTTCTGTTAAATAAACAGCTTTTTCCACTTCTCTCCAAAGAATTTTTTTTTTTTTTTTCTTTCTTTTCCCGGACCAGAAAGTGAGGAGGGGCATTTCCCTGGGGAAATCCCCATTTGGAGTTTTCCTCCCTAATTTGCCCTAAACTAAGACACAGTGTTTCCAGAATTCCAAGAAAATGTACCATTGCTGAGGGTCAGCTGCCATGGGAGAGGCTTCAGATTGAACCAACTGCTGCATGGTTTAATTGGTCTGTTACCTAAGGCTTCTGATCATTTGCTTTGTACAAATGCATTTCAACAGTTTGCAGTGCTGTAAGCATCTCATAGCTGCTACTATTGAGAACCTTGTTTTGAAAATTAGTTAAGAGCCATCTTTCCAGTTTAAAGCCTAAGGCCCTGGCCAAGCCTTGACTTTACCTAGATAGAATGTTTGCCAACAGATCCAGATGTTTTCTGTACCAAATCAGTATTTGAGTCACTTTTTGACTCGGCAATTTGACCCTATTAATATGACAGCTGGATCAATTTTGAAGTGGGCTTGGAGAATCATTTCCAGAGGTGGTTATCCAATCCTTCACTGATTTTTTTGTTTGTTTGCAAACTATGGGATGCTGGTGCAGTGTTTTAGTGGTTAATGGTAGTTTTATATTACAAATGTTATTAATAATGTTTATGATTTAATTGATTTTTAACTGCTATAGGTTTTTATTCATTGTGTATATGGTTTTGTGTTGATGTTGATGTGTATGACAGAAGTACATCTAATTTTATTTTTTTTTTAAATGGGGGGAATTGATGCCCTAAAAGCATTTGATTAGTGTAATTCATTAACTTCAAGGAGAGAAGTGTTTGTGTTTTGTTGGCAGGTTCAAAAAGATCATTTGTTCATCTGACCAGACTGTCTGCCTCTGAAGACATGAGATCCAGTGAACAGAGATGTCATCACACCGCCTTGGTACTCCAGACAAGATTAGAAGTGGACCTGTTGGGACACAGTTGTGTCTGAAAACTACACAGACAGCTTACCAACAGAAATTTTATGTTGTTATTATGATGTTGTGTCTCTACCAATTGTTTCAGTTATTCTCTGTTTTAAGATTTAGAAACATCTGAAGAACAACCTAAACATCGATGCCTTCAGTCAGTCACCGATCAGCTGCCAGCTGACATCACGGGAGCAGTGGACGTTCCAAGACTAAATCACGTTAAATCTTTTTTTGTAAGAATTTTATGGAAGATCTAAGAAAAGTGCAGAGACTCCATCTAATTGTATATAAAGCCAATTGTAGTTGTGTACTGACCCTTTCATCAAATTGCTTTCACGCTTAGACTACATATATACCAAAGGACATGTGTTAAAAGTAGTTGGATAATAGTTTAAGATAAAGAATTTAGCCTGTGTAGTAATTGTTATATTAGTATAAAATATAAGTATTCCCCCTTCAAGAGTTAGTATAAGCATATTTGAAAGTTCAATTAACGTTAAAGCCTTAATTGTGATTCACTAAGCATTGTGTCATTTGTATGGAACAAACTGCTTATAGTAATTCTGCTGTGTATAGTCCCAGTCAACTGTCTGCTAACTAAAGTGACAAAAGTGACAGAACATATGGGTCACTCTGGCACATTTGATAGGCCAAAAATCAATGTGTCTAAGCCTAACCACACCTGGAGATCCTTTTCACACCTGTCTCATAGGAGTCCCTGAATGGGATCCTCCAGCATTTAAAGGTTTAGTTAGTAACGAAACTTGACTGAATTGATCGGCAATGTTGCAAGAGTGCAATAGTACTATAGGCCTCACATCAAGACAGTTTGAAGCCTGGTGGCAAGCGAAAATTATCGAAGTTCTTAATGTTACCATAGAGGCCCTGACAAAAAGCCATTCTAACAAAGTAATGCAGCGCTGGGCAACAGTCAACCTTATAGTTGATCTTGTTACTAACACTGAAAGCAAAGCTTTTTATTCACGGTGCAGTCTCACAGGACGATTACCAAAGTGATTACCTAGTTCCATATTCCTAATCTGGGAAGATAGAACATGGAATGGAATTCCTGCTAGCCCACATGGAGGACCCTGTTATCTTGGAAACTTACTTTGTTCCACCCAAGCTTACATCAATTGCTAAATATTGCTAACAAAATAAAAACCATCAAATGGTCAAAGCGAAGCTTAGATGAATTACAATATGATGATGTTAGACTTTTGGAATCATAGTCTAATATGGCCAGCCTCCTTCTTCATTTCAGGAGCAGCTGCTGCTAAAGGCTTAGCAACTCTAAAAAGGCTCTCTTGCTGGACTAGAAAAGAATTAAACTTAACATCAACAATGTTAAGTGAGCTTTCAGCCGATGTGAGTAGTTTATGTCATGCAGTATTACAAAATCGAGCTGACATTGACTTTTTACTCTTAGCACAAGGACGTGGTTGTGAGGAGTTTGAAGGCATGTGCTCTTTAAATCTTACTGATCATTCAGTTTCCATTCATAAGCAACTACAACAGCTACAAGGGAAGGAGGGAAGGAAGGAAGGGGGAAGGAAGGAAGGGGGGAAGGAAGGGGGGAAGGAAGGGGGGAAGGAAGGAAGGAACATCTGTTGGCTGAAAGGGTTTACCAATTCCCGAGCCCAACAGGACGTATCCTTCCCCTTTAGCCCCTTGTGATGAGTCCCCCGAGACGCCCTTTCGTCTCAGGTTTTTACAAGTGTGTAAGAGAGAACTTTCTCACAACAAATCGCTTCCTTCGCGGCCGGCCAATTCCCTCGCGGAAGGATGGAAACGCGACCTTGAAGTCCGCACTCGCTCCGTGATCAGATCACGTCTCGTACACTCGCCCGATCACCTCGCTCAACCAGTTGTACTTACAGCTATTTCCTACTTGGATATCTTCGTGCACAACAGACGTTTTATGAGCAAATCAAGCAGCGGCTTCCTGAAGGCTCCATGCCTTCCCGAGCTCTCTCCTCTGGATCCGTTTCTCTTTTATTTTGGTTTTTCTCATCCTAAATTTAGTTCGGATATCGGAACGAGCTACGGGGGCTCTCAACTCACCAGGCCGCCGAAATCAGCGGGGGTACCTGACCTAGAAAGTGAGGTTCCCCGCAGTTTTCTCCGAATCCGAGTCACGGCACCAATCTGTTATAAATGCAATGGCAAAATAAGGTCAATAAAAAGCAATTTATTATAAAACAATTTAAGCACCTGCTACGAAAGAGAAAAACCACAATAAATAGGTCAGCGCAGCGCTGGGTGGACAGGGGTCTATACCCAAAGGTATAGGTGTTCCCAAATCCACGCTGTATGAGCTGCAGTCCGGGGTTCTTATAGGGGTTTTTTGCCCTGAGGCCAAAACTCCGAGCAGTCACTGTTCAACAAAGTGTCTTGATGGTTGGTTGAATGGATTTCCTGGAACCGGCGAACTGAATCAATAGACAGTGGGGCAGAGTCTCCTCATATGTAAAAAGGTCCTGGGTGTTCCTTGATTTCATCCTGGTTTGGGCCATCAGGACGGAGTGGTTGGCTCCGGGGTTGGAGCCGATGAATATCTCGGCTGGGCTTCTTTCTTTGTCTAGTTTGATTGCTCCCCAACTGTAGCTTGCAAGGTGGGGCGTTCAGGTCCGGTGATGAGTATCTCGTCCGGGCTTGTTTCTTTTGTCCAGCCTGATGGCCCGTGTCCTGCTTATTCTTTTAGGTTGATGGGCGCCGGCTAGGATCGTTATCCCGGTGCCGGCTAGAATTGTTATCTCTAAAATGGATGTTTGCGGCTGGACCTAGGGAGGAATCCTTGGCCACACTATATTTTATATTTTCTCATGTTATTATAACTACAGATATATTTATTTAGGTCTTTACGAATTTTTGTTCATAACTACATTTATTACAACCAATATTAAGCAAGGGGCAACTGAGACTTTTATTAAGTATATTGATAAGTTAAAAGTAGCCACTGAAAAGCAGATAGAGAGCCCTCAGGTGCAAAAGGAGTTCTTAGTAAAAATAGCAATGGCCAATGCTAATCCGGAGTGCAAAGCAGTTTTGTGAGCCCTCCCACTGGACCCCGAACCAACCATAGATCAGATGGTTGAAGCCTGCATCAAACACTCCTCTGCCTCAAGTGAGAATACAGTGGCATTTGCAGTGGCTAAAGGAGTGACAGAGGGGATATCTGGAGCTTATGCTGCAGACCCCAACACAAATTGCTGTTTTAATTGTGGCGAGCCTGGACATTTTTTCAAAGACTGTCCGGAGAGACATTTTATACAACCGCCAGCCCACCAACGGTTCCCCAGACAGAATTGGCATTCGGGAAACTTCAAGCAGAGTGCGGGACGGCCCTGCGCTTCGACATCAAATCAAATGCCGCACCGTTCCACCCCTCCTGCCAAACCCACCATCCTGCCTCCACGGGGACCCCGATATCAAGCCCAGCAGGTGGAGCGCTTCAGATGGGAACCCGGTGTCAACTGGTAAATAGACTCTCTTTACATATGAAAGGTGACTGTATTTACAAAATCCCCACAGGGAAATGTGGACCACCAGGTGGTCCCTCTAACATCTTAATACTTGGGGATCCAACTAACTCTCCAGGACAAATTCATATTGTTCCTGAGGTCCAGACTATATACCCTGGAGATGAAATTTCCATCTCTCTGACCTGCATAGACCCTCCTTATTATTTAAAGGAACAGACTCTTGTGGCACAGGCCTTTTTACTTCCTAGTGACTGCCCAGATCAGGTTCCCCTCAACCCCAGTGCTATGTGGACTCAGGTTGTGGGCTCCTGCAAACCCATCGTGGACTGCAACTTATTTTGTTATGGGGAAAGAACTCAGTGCCCAGGAATGATAGACACTGGAGCAGATGTTACCATCATTGCCCGCTCCGAGTGGCCAGACAATTGGGAATTACAACCTGTGGCAAGCATGATTTCAGGAATTGGAGGGATGACAGCTTCCATGAGGAGCAAACGGAATATTGTCATTGAAGGACCTGAGGGAAAAATGGCAACCATCAGGCCATTTGTGGTGAGATCACCAATCACCCTCTGGGGATGGGATCTCCTGTCCCAATGGGGAGCTTCTCTGCGGATTCCCAGCAGGGATTTTTAGTGGGGGTCACTGAGAAGCGCGCCACGCCTACCATCCCCCAACTCACCTGGAAACAGCACCATCCAGTGTGGGTTGATCAGTGGCCCCTATCTGAGACCAAACTACGGGCACTGGAAGCCCTCGTGGAAGAGCAGCTTGCCAAGGGCCACATCACTGAGTCCAATAGCCCTTGGAACTCCCCTGTCTTTGTCCTACTCAAACCAGGCAAAGAGAGGTGGAGACTCCTTCATGACCTCCGGAAGATCAACGATGTCATTGAAGACAAGGGATCCCTTCAGCCTGGCATGCCCTCCCCTTCAATGCTCCTCCGGGATTGGAAGCTGGCTGTCATTGACATAAAGGACTGTTTTTTCAACATACCCCTCCACCCTCAGGACGCCCCCAGATTTGCATTCTCGGTTCCCTCTCCAAACAGACAAGCACCTTTAAAAAGATACCATTGGCTAGTCCTTCCCCAAGGGATGAAAAATTCTCCTACCATCTGCCAATGGTACGTGGCCCACATCCTGTCACCTGTGAGGACCCTGTTCCCAGATGCCGTCATCCTCCACTACATGGATGACATCCTGGTTTGTGCTGCTGACGATGACTATCTGCACCGGACTTTACAAAAAACTATGCAGACAATCGAGGACGCTGGATTTGAGATCCGTGAGGACAAGATCCAGCACACCTGCCCGTGGACCTACCTAGGACTCCAGATCCGTGAGCGGACCATCGTGCCCCAGCAGCTGACCATTAAAGACGACCCCAGGACCCTGTGGGACTTGCATCAGCTCTGCGGGTCCATCAACTGGATACGCCCTCTGCTTGGGGTAACAACAGAAGTCCTTGCACCCCTCTTCAACCTGCTCCGTGGCAGCGAGGCCCTCGATTCACCACGCTCCCTCACGCCGGAAGCCCGGGAATCCATCACCAAGGTCCAGGAGGCCCTGTCTTCACGGCAAGCCCACCGGTATGAGCCCAGCCTGCCCTTCCAACTGGTTATCCTGGGTAAGGCCCCACGCTTTCACACGCTCATTTTTCAATGGGACATGGCATTGAAGGATCCTCTCCTTATAATTGAGTGGATCTTTACACATAACCAGCCCACTAAGACTATTACCACTCTGCAGGAAATCATGGCTGAACTCATTAAAAGAGCTAGAGTCCGTCTCTGCACTCTTGCAGCCTGTGAGTTCACATGCATCTTCCTCCCATTGGCAACTGGAAGTTTGGACCCTTTGCTCCAAACCAATGAGAGCCTTCAGTTTGCTCTCGATAGCTATTCAGGCCAAATTTCTATACACCCACCTGGCCACAGACTTTTCAAAACCACATTTAATTTGGTACCCAAATCATTACAGAGCAAAACACCGCTCCAGGCCCTGACAGTTTTCACAGATGGCTCAGGGAAATCCCACAAGTCAGTCATGACTTGGAAGGACCCCAGGACACAGAAATGGGAGTCTGATGTCCAAGTGGTTGAGGGATCACCACAGATTGCTGAATTAGCAGCTGTCGTCAGAGCTTTTGAGAAATTCCAAGAACCTTTCAACCTGGTGACTGATTCGGCTTATGTGGCTGGAATAGCTATGAGAGCAGAACATGCAGTTCTAAAAGAGATCTCTAACTCAAATTTATACCAATTGCTTTCTGAATTAGTATATCTTATCTCCCACAGAAAGCAACCTTACTATGTCATGCATGTGAGGGCACATTCTGACCTCCCAGGTGCCATTGCTGAAGGAAACAGGAGGGCAGACGCCTTAGCCATGCCTGCTGCAGCAGCCAATGTCCCCTACATTTTCGCACAAGCAAAATTGTCCCACCAGTTCTTCCACCAAAACGTGCCTACATTGATGAGAATGTTCAGACTACCCAGAGACTAGGCTAGAGCAATAGTTGCCACCTGTCCTAATTGCCAATCGTTCCAAATACCTGTTGTTAACTCTGGGGTTAACCCCTGAGCACTTAACAGCTGCCAGATATGGCAAACCGATGTCACTCACATCCTGTCCTTCGGGAGAGTCAAATACGTACACGTCTCCGTAGACACCTTCTCTGGTGCAGTGTTTGCCTCAGCCCATGCAGGAGAAAATGCCAAGCACACCATCCGACATTTTCTCCTTGCTTTTGCTACCCTGGGAGTCCCAGAACAAATTAAAACAGACAATGGACCTGCTTACACCTCTCACAAATTAAGAGACTTTTTCAATGAGTCGGGGGTGAAACACACCACAGGCACTCCTCATTCCCCTACAGGGCAATCAGTAGTAGAGAGAACCCACCAAAACCTAAAAAGAATCCTTGATCACCAGCAGGGAGGAACAGAAATCATTCCCCCCATTGAGAGGCTCTGTAAGGCTTTATACGTCATGAACTTTCTAAATTGCTTGTCTACAGAGCCTGACCCCCCTGTAATACGGCACTTCTCTAACTCAACTCATGCCAAACTCACCGAGAAGCCGCCGGTGCTGATCAAGGATCCTGAATCACAACGGACATCAGGACCTTTCCCATTGATTACCTGGGGGATGTCCACACCATCAGGACCTAAGTGGCTCCCAGGGAAAAATGTGAAACCTTATTTAGGCCCTACAAACCCTGCACCAGATTCAGAACTTTCAAAGTCTCCTGAGACCCACACAGGTCCAGAAAAACAGCAGTCCACTGCAGCCTGGAAATGGAGACGTCGTCGGAGTCCACCGAACTGACCTGCCACCAGACCAACAACCAGACAGAGGCCAAACCGTTCTGCTACCAGGGCCGCAACGAGATGACAGCCAACGTCACACCTGACACCGTGACAGTACACAAGTCTTCTTAACTCCCTCCTCCTTCCCCTTCTTGCCCTCGTTGCCTAGCCCAAATTGCCAGTTTACACCAAAGTGCACCTCTGTGCTGCTGGTGGTGTTGGGTCATGTATCCCCAATACACAGAATAACCTTGCTTATAATTGTTTTTTTTGTTTTTGTTTTTTTTAAAGAGGGGGGAGATGGGAGAGAAAAGGAAAAAAAAGAAAATAGCCCCCCCTTCCAAAAATCAGAGCTAATCTTTTATGTCCTGTTGTAGAAAATGGAGAGCAAAACCATCCTTGAGTTCCTGATGTTCCTGATTATCTGGATGCTCCTGAAAACATCAGCTGTAGAGGCCTGGCTAGTAGCACAGCCCTAGGGATCACCCTCGCAAAGAACACATGTGCTTGTCCATGGGCAGCGCCACCAACCCTCTGTCATCCTGCCTGGTAGGGATTCTTTTAAAGCCCCATGAACATCCTTTCACAGGGAAAGAACCCAACCCAGTAGACATTTGGGATGAGTGGACAAAGATCTTGCCCAATGCAGCAGAGGAACCCCAGGAATTAGAGCTTTTGGGATCTTTCAAAGCTACCTATTGCATAAATTTTAATTATCACCCAGTAGCCAATGCATGGCCTGCCTCAAAATACCAAAAGGCAATTAAATCAAGGAAAAATGTGACTCCCAACAGTAAAATTTACAATCAGTCAAAATGGTACAATTACACCAGCAGCACAGGATCCACCTCCTCTCACTATCCCAGAGTGCTGCCTCGGGGAGTGTTCTTGATCTGTGGGGATAGAGTGTGGGCAGGAATCCCTTCCCGACTCCGGGGAGGTCCTTGCACACTTGGACAGCTTACCATCCTCACTCCAAATTCAACTCTAATACATGATTGGCTGAAAAAGAATGAATTGGCCCGCCAAAAGAAAGATCTCACCCAATTAGATGAAAATTGTGATAGCCAAATTAAAGATCGGTCCTACACAAAGAAGGTGGTGATGTCAGCATTTTTGCCGTGGGCAGCTGCTGCTAAAGCCCTTGATGAGCCTTCTCACCTGGAGTGTTGGCTTGGTAAGCAGGCCAACCGGACCTCCTCTGTCCTGAGTGACCTCCTGACAGATGAAGAGACTGTTAGGCATGCCACGCTACATAACCGAGCTGCCATCGACTTTCTGCTCCTGGCCCATGGACACGGCTGCAAGGAATCAGATGGTTTGTGCTGCTTTGACCTCTCCAGCCCCAGTGAAGGCATCCACGCCTGCATCCAGAGACTCCAACATGCAGTCCAAAAACTCCAGACTGAAAAAGAGCCCCAGTGGCTTGAAGACCTTTTTGTGAGCTGGGGACTCGAGAGATGGGTTGCCTCCGTCCTCAAGAACATTTGTTGGGTTTTCTTGATTGTTATTATCTTCCTAAGTATGTTTTCATGTTTTAAGAAGCTATTAGCTAACTCTCTAGGGGATGCCTTTTTAATAAGTAAAGAAGGGGGAGTTGTGGGTGCGGAGGAGCCCGCTGGGTCCAAGATCCTCGCTCTGCCCTGGAGACAAGATACTTCTCTGTAAGAGAGACACAATGTATCGCTCCCAGGGGTCTTTGAGTTAGATATGTTAAACTGTTGTGCCCCATTGGTGTTCCCCCCTGCTGTCCCACCCCGATACATGTATCTCGGGCTTCCCCCCGCCCCTCTCCTCTCCTATAAATATCCCGGGTTTTCCCCTGTTTGGTGGATTCGCTGTTGCTAGCTCCCTTCACCGAAGCTCTGCCTGAATAAAGGTTTGTGCTTAGCAAAACGCTGGACCAGCTTTCTCGTCCCTGCTTCCCATGTTGCCTGCCCGCTGCCGCTGAGCTGAGCTGAAATCACTCGACTGGCCGAAGCTGCTCGCACGCGCTTCGGCCCAGCCCTTCTCAGGGCTGTTTCTCTGGACAAGTCGTGGTGCTCTGGGCTTTCTGTCGCTGCGGCAGGCAGGAACCTCCCTTGGAATGAAAATGTAGACCCCCTCCCTCCAAATTATTATAATCCTGAAATCAAGAGTCTCTCAGGCAGAGATCTGAGGATAGGAATAACAGTTCTTTACTAATATTTATAACAAGGCAAACAAACAACAATAACTACAGCATTAGCAAAAAAACAGAACCAGGGACCCCGTGACCGCCTTCTCAGCCGAGATGGGAAAGGATGGAGGAGAGGCTTTGTTTCACAAACCCCCTCGAGTGGGCAGTCCCGGTGCTCCTGCAGGGCTCTGAGGAACAGTCGGCTGGAACAGCAGGGATGAGCAGAGATCCTGGGCCGGTGGCTGAGGTGTATCAGCAGCTCCGCGGCGGTGTCTGGCACTGCCACACATCCTGGCAGGACAGGGGGTGCGAGGCCACCAACGAAGAGGGAAGAAGAAGAAGCAGCAGCTCTGTCTGGGTGATGGCGAAATTCTCTTCTCCCCACCGCAGCAGCTCTGCGCCCAAAGTGTTCTTCTCTGAAGCTGAAGAAGCCCGACAAACTGTCCCAGCCCTCCCCTTTTCCTGCCCTCTTCCCCCCCTGGGCCTGGCTGAACTCTGTCTTTTTTCAAGCACCCACCAAGTACCCGCAGTTAGGTTTTTCTCTGCAACTAATGGGTAAAAATTCCACAGGCAAGCCAGAACTAAAAGGATGCCTAACCCCCAACAGCCGTAGAGAGTCTTACAGTCTTTCAACAGGAGACATAATTTCTGTTTCTCTCCACTGCTGATTAAGGACTCTTTTGATGGTTTGATGGGTTCTTTCTATGATGGATTGCCCTGTGAGATTACCAGGTATGCCCTCCATGTGTTTTATTCCACACTGGTTGAAGAAATCTTTCAACTTATGGGAGGCATAAGCAGGCCTATTATCTGTTTTGATTTGTTCAGGGACTCCCAGGGTGGGAAATGCTAGGAGAAAATGCTTGACGGTGTGTTACTGGTGGACATGAAGTAGAAGTGTGGATTCAATCACAGCAGCCAGAACGAGATACTCAGGAAAAGCTTTATTATCTGAACTTTTCAGCTTTTTATAGGGTATTACCATACAGGTTTAACCTGATTGGTAAAGGGAACACCACTTCTCTGTCCCATTGGTGGGACAAGAGAAAAACACACTAACCACAGCTGTACAGAACTGTTTTGAGAAAATGAAATTATTTACAAAAATCGTCCTTTAGCGAGAGATGTTCTCAAGAGACTTTCCCTTAGGAACAGATCAGCCACTGACAGGCCAGAACTCTCTCAGGCTCATAAAAAACAGCTCCACAATGGTGCGAGTGGCATTCTCTCCTACACAAGCTGACGCAAATACTGCCCCAGAAAACGTGTTGACCGACGTGCACATAGTTAGACCTTCCAAAGAATGGGAAGTGGGTTATGTCAGTCTGCCACAATTGGCAGCTGTTCAGGCCCCGGGGGTTTACTCCCATACCCAGAGATGGTATCTGGTAATTTTGGCAGTTCAGGCATGTTGCGACAATAGCTCTCACTTGATCTTTCAAGAGCTTGAACATTCTGATGAGGGCCGGTACATTTTGATGATAAAATGCATGTGACAGCTTCACCTGGGTGAAGATGTCAGGGACATCTGCAGTCTCTGCTGACATGGCCAGTGCATCTGCCTTCCTGTTCCCTTCAGCGATGGCACCTGGGAGATTGGTGTGTGACCTCACATGCATAATATGGTAAGGTTGCTTTCTGTGGGAGATTAAATGAACTAATGTAGAAATCAATTGCTGTAAGTTTGGATTGGAGGCCTACTTGAGAAAAGCGTGTTAAGTCCTCATAGCCATGCCAGCAACATAAACTGAATCAGTGACCAGATTAAAGGGTTTGTCTTTGAATTTCTCAAAAGGTCTGATGACGGCTGCTAGCTCGGCAATCTGTGGAGATCTCTGCACTACTTGGGCATCAGACTGTCAGTTTTGAGTCTTGGAATCCTTCCAAGTCATTACTGACTTGTAGGATGACCTTGAGCCATCTGTAAAAACAGTTAGAGCCTTGAGAGGTGTCCTATTGATGTGTAAAACGCTCACTCGAGGTGAGAGACTTCTCCTGGGTCAGGCTGTTCAGGTATAAGCAATTTAATATAAGGGTAAAGAGAGGGAGAGACCCGTGTCCGCCACCAGCCTTGGCATCCACGTAGTCAGGGGGAGGGGAGAGAGTGCGGGGAGAGCAGGAGAGGTGAGGTTGGAGATGGGGAGGGAGGGATCAAGAGAGCGAGGTTCTTGTTACAATCCATTATATGCTTTCCTATAGTGAATATTCTAATTCCCAGTAACCAATCACTACGAGATACACCCACTAAAGATTTTACATACAGCCTATAAGAATTACTACATTAACATACAGTGTTGCATTTCAAACTCTAAAAGCTTTACAAATTCTTCTCTTGCTTCTTGACCTTTGGACTTTCATCAGCAGAAGGACATTGTTTCATCAACAAGGATTCTCCTTTAGCCGGCTAGGCTGCTGTTCTTTGGTCATATAGTAACTAGTACTCAGCATCTTATGACTCAAAGCAAGCTTTCATTTCTATTTCGATTCTAGGCTTCATACCTTCAGAATCTTTTGTCAAACAATCACATTCACAAGGTTTCCCTGTTTCATCTTCCCCAACAGTGTCCTACTTTGGGTTAATTTTGGGATTAGATTAAAGACCGAATCACAATTAAAAAGTCTATGTTTCGGCGTGTGGATGGGAATTTTGCCTGGGTAGCTATCCAGGGTGAACTGGAGGTTTTCATTGGTCTGGAGTAAATGCTCCAGATTCCCAGTAGTCAAAGGCAAGTATATGCACGTGAACTCGCACCCTGCAAGTGAGTGGAGGCGAGTTCTGGCCTTTTTGCTTAGATGTGCCATTATTTCTTGAAGAGTGGTTATTGTTTTTGTAGGTTGATTGCTTCTAAAGATCCATTCAGGTATCAATAGAAGGTCTTTAAGTTGATGATCCCATGGAAAAATCAACCCATAGAAACAGGGGGCCTTACCCAGAATGGCAAATTGGAGAAGCATGCTGGGCTCAATATGTTGGGCTTGGTGTGAAGACAGGGCTCTTGGACCTTGATATCTCAGGCTTCTCACATAAGGGTGCATGGAGAATCCAAGTCCTCGCTGCCACGGAGAAGATTGAAGAGGTGGGCGAGGTCCTCTGTTGTAATCCCTAGCAAGGGACGTACCCAATTGATGGATCCGCACAAACTGTGTAAGTCTCTCAGGGTCTTTGCGTCATCTCGGATGCTGAGTTGCTGGGGTACAATGGTCCTCTCACGGATCTGGAGTCTGAGGTAAGTCCATGGGCTGGTGTACTGCACTTTGTCCTCACCAATCTCAAATCTTGCTTCCCCTATGGCTTCAATGGTCCTTTTAACAGTCATGTCCAAGTAAGTCTTTTCTGATGCACAGACGAGGATATCATCCATATAGTGGTGGATGATTGCATCAGGGAACAAGTTTTTGATGGAGGACAGAATGTGAGCAACGTACCACTGGCATATAGTCAGACTGTTCTTCATGTCTTGAGGAAGGACGGGCCAATGGTACCTTTTGAGTGGGGCCTTTCTGTTAAGGGAGGGGACGGAGAAAGCAAACCATGGGGTGTCCTGGGGGTGGAATAGGATGTTGAAGAAAGAGTCTTTGATATCTATAATGGCAAGTGTCCAGTCCCGAGGCAGCATTTATGGTGAGGGCAGGCCAGGCCGGAGGGGACCCATGTCCTCAATTACTTCGTTGATCTTGAGGAGGTCGTGGAGGAGCCTCCATCTGTGCCTTCCCAGGCTTTTTCAGCACAAAGACTGGGGAATTCCAGGGGCTTGTGGTCTTGATGATGTGGCCCTTGGCAAGTTGCTCTTCTGTCCTGATGGGACATTTGCTGCTGGGTTCTTTGCCCCCTTGGACTGAGATTGATGAGAGAGAGGCAGTTTTCTCTCGTTTGGACTTGGTTGTTTATTCTCCTTTTATCTACATTACATGTATACAGGGCAAAAGGAGCTACCTGCACTAAGATAGAAAGGTGCAAAATGGCTAACAAAGAACTTTTCCAAGGTCTTTTATATGTCTATTTAACCAATTAACAAATGCCAAGTAAATTATTTTTCTTAGTGACCCAATGACCCAACACCTCTGTGCATCACTGCAGCATTCTCTATCCAATCACTTACTACTACCCAAAAATCTCTAGAAGAAGATGAAGAAGGAAAAGAGACAATGCCCTAATTCCTCCATCTTGCCTCTTATTTTCTAAACTAGCTTAAATCTTTAACTTTTTCATCCAGTGACTTGAGAAAACTCTCTAATTTACGCACTCACACTCTTAGTTTTTCTATTTAACTTTAACAGTTGTTTTCATGGTGTTGTATGAAATTCAGTGCTTTCTTGGATGTCAGAGCCAGGTATCAGAGATAAGGGCACACACTCTGTGCCTCTGACTTCAACGCTCTTCCACTAGGTCTTCCAGTTCGTGCAATTTTACTTTTGTGAGAGGCCACTGCTCAACCCAGACTGGATCCTTGCATTTCCAGGTGAGCCAAGGGGTAGATGGCAGCGCATGTTCCTCAGTGGCCCCAATCAGAAATCCCAGCTTGGAATGAGTAAGAAAGCTCCCTATTGGGATAGAAGTTCCCTACCCAATAGGGTAGGAATGGCTGGATGGTTGCCACCTTGCCTTCAGGTCCTTTGACGATGACATTCCTCTTACTCTTCATAGACACTGTGACTCCACCAATCCTTGAAATCATGCCCGCCACTGGCTGCAGCTCCCAATTTGCTGGCCACTCTGAGCAGGCGATGATGGTCACGTCTGCACCAGTGTCCAGCATCCCTGGTTGGTGGATCTTGTGCCCCTTACAGAGTGGGCCACACTTGACAGTAGGCTTATCTGAGCCCACAATCTGTGCCCACATTATTGTAGGATTGAAGGAATGCCGTTTCAAGTTGTTCAGTGGGAGTAAAAAGGCTTGTGCAATTGGTGTTTCCTGTGAAAGATAAAAGAGTAGGTCCATGCAGCACAACTAGACAAAGATTTCTTGTCCAGGGTGCACTATTTATACTTCCGGCAAAACAAAAATTTCTTCTGGACCATGGAAAGTGTCACCTATGGTTAGAATGTCCCAAGGACCATTTTGCATCCCGTGCTTTCCCATGGGAGCACAGTAAAAACACTCATCTGTTAAGTCAATGGACAGTGCGGTTACTAGTTGGTGCCAGGTTCCCATCTGTATCTCTCCGTGTGTTGGATTCTCTTCATGTGATTTGGGATCTCCTGGGACGGTGCGCTGTGATGTCCTCCATTTGCAGGTGGGATGAACTGATATGGCTTTTGATTTGTTGTCTGCATGTGGGGCCTCACCGCTCTCCACTGGGAGTTTCCCGAGCGCTGCTGGTACCGTTGCAGTCTCTGGGGCCTTTGGTAGCTGGTGCGGGGGTCTTGGGTGGGTGACCTTTCCGGGCAGTCCTTTATAAAGTGTCCAAATTCCCCACAGTTGAAACAGCAGTCATTATCTTGGGAAGCCACCACTGCAAATGCACCAGAGACCCCTTCTGCTATGCCCTTAGCAACTGCTTGAGAAATTATGTTTTCGGTGGACTAATAGTGTGTACAGTTTTCCACCATCTGTTCTATGGTGGATTCCATGTCCAGGGGTAAAGCCCTTAGGATGGTCTTACATTGTTCATTAGCATTTGCCATAGCAACTTTACTCAGAAGTTCCTTTTGTCCCTTATAACTTTATAAATTCTGTTTCTTTTTTCTCTTTCTTTTTCTTTGATTCTGCTGTGGTTTTTTTGCACTTCTCACTCCTGGATTTCCCAGTCTCCTTTGATCTGGGCTCCTTCTGGATACTCCCTCAAGGGGAGTTCCACTTAGTTCTCTGGATCCGAAGAAAACTCCAAAGCCTGTTAAGATCTTGTTTCTCGTGTTTATTAGGATGTTATCACAAAATTTGGCAGGTCTTTTCCAGACTTTTCTTCAAATTCAATTCATCCTGCCCTTGTGGCTCACTTTGGGCTCTGAAGGCTCAAAATGGCCCCGAACTACGCAGTTCTTTTATCTTTATACTTATTCTTATCCAATTAACAATAGACACGTATATTATTTTTCTTAATGACCCAATGACCCATCACCTGTGTGCTGCATTGCAGCATTTTCTATCCAATCACCTACTATTACCCAAAAACCTCTAGAAGAAGAGCATGAAGAAGAAGGAAAAGAAACAACAGTCTAAATCCACCATCCTGTTTTCTGCTTTGTAAACTAACAAACTCCAAACTAACTTTTTCACCCAGTGACTTAAAAAACTCTCTAATCTACACACTCACACTTTTAGCTTTTCTATCTAACTTTAACAGTTGTTTTCATGTAATACTATGAAAACATGATCATAAATTTCACGTTATATGAAATTCAGTGTTCTGAATCTTAGAGTCAGGCATCAGAGACAAGTGCATACACTCTGTGTTTCAGACTCCAACAGTCCCTCTGGACTCTCTGTTTTTCCAAGGCACCCTTTAATCTGTCCTCGAATTTAATGAAACTCTCATCTACACCTTGTTTGATGTTAGAGAAATGTTGTGTAGGAACAGTCATCAGAGGTAAGGAGCAGTGATGTTTCTGCTGCAATAGCTATGTCCTACAATGCAGCTGCAGGTAAAATGTTGACTTGATCTGAGGGTTTTTGAAGCCCACCTTCTCCAGCTAATTGCTCAATGGTCAAATGTGGCCAATGGGTGTCCTTAGAATAGTTGTAAAATAATGTTTTTAAATGTCTTTTCTACTGCCTTGCCCATAGCATATATTCAGCAGGGGAAAGGGGGAAAGTAACTATGTTTTTGATGTCATGTGGCACTAGGGTATGCAGGGAAAAGGTGACTTCTAATAAGTTTCTAAAGAAATGTGACCCTCGCCCGTGTTCCTTTGCTACTTTACAATGTTCTTTGATCTCCCTGTATGGGATGGGCTCCCATGCTTTTGTATTTGAGGGTTCCCCCCCTCCTCCCTTTCCCAAAGATGACTGGGAAGGCTGAGATCTTTTGAGCCAATTCCCAGTCACCTTCCTGGGTGGCTTGTTTCTGTGTGAGAGCCCACCGATCTTCGGGTTCAGTGTCAGAACCCAATGTGCTGCCACTGTTGTCCTCAGAAGAGGATCCAGGGCGTGCCGCTCTACGCGGTGCCTTTTCGAGTGCACTGAAGGTGCCTGGAGCAGAGAAGCAAGGAACCGGGGGTGCTGTGGCCGGTCGCGGAGGGCAGCCCAGTTGCGGGAAGGCAGCAGTGGGGCGGCAGTCCTGGCACTGTCGTCTGTGCGGCAGGTGCAGGTTTCGGCAGTGGAGGGTGTCAGGTTGCTGCTGCTGAGTAGCTGGGCGCTGCTGTTCAGCTGCCTGGCAGCAGCTGTGGGCACCAGCAGAGCCAGGGAGAGCAGGCAGGAGAGGAGTGGGGGAAGGGAGAGGGCGGGATGAGCCGTGGCGCAGCACCTTACAAACTACCATGAAGAAAATTAACTGTAGCCTAGCCGAAAAGAGTACTCACTCTTGTTTCCAAGTGGGGCAGAAAGGAGGACCCAGGGAACTATGGACTGGTCAGCCTCACCTTCATCCCTGTGTTTTGGAATGCATGAAATAGAAGCCTCTGTGTCCTTCAGGAAGAGAAAGAAATGCAGAGATTGAATTAGAGCTTTTAGAGAAACTAAAATATATTAAGCCACAGACATGAAGTAGAATTGTAAGTTTTACTTTTAAGTAAGTAGAAATAGATCTTAAGTGCCTTAAGAGACTGTTAGCTAGTAAAAAGCCCTAAAGCCTAGTTTAAAGTTCAGTAGTGTTACCTTTTACAAAATTAACGTAACTCCAGACATAACAAAAACATAGTAAGAACATTGCTTGCATTTCTAGATAGAACAGAGAATCATTTGCATAAACAGATAAATGCACTGATTGGCCATGCGCCACCCGGGGCTGGGGCAGCGCCCGTGGCCACCAGGGGGGAAGGGACCCACCAGGGACCTGCCCTTAGTCCAGGCTCCCACCGCTGCAGCTGCGCCATGCCCGGGGGCTGCCGGGGTTCGCACCGTCGCCTCTCACTACAGGCCTGTGCCCAGGAAAAGAATTGCTCAGAGCTAGCAGAAGGGACAAAACAACCTTATCATTGCCCAAGAAACAAAAAGGGAATATGTCTTTCCAATTAACGTTATATACAGAAGATATTCGTGGTCTAAAAAATAATTAGCTTAGGAAAATTTCACTGAGCAGGAAGACAAAGTTAAGTTATGCAAAGTGCTACAAAAGTTGAATGGCAATTTTCCAAACCCCACATTGTTATAATTTTTCTCTAGTAAAACTGCACTTTAAAAGTCTTGATAAATTTATGCTTCCACCAAGTAAATTTCTACTATGAATATTTTCAATAATATCTACAGTTGTTATGAGTTATTCTTAAGGCCAGATTGTAGTTAATATTTTAACAGAAGGTGGGCATGATATATTAGTAAAGGCCTGTCTGCACAAACCAGCCTTTGGTATAAGTCGTGATATTAAAGGCTAAAGTCCTTGAAACATTCCTGCAGGAGAGAGAATAAAGCAAAACAATATCCTTGTGTACAGGAGAAAAAATGTAAACCTGTGTGTATTAGCCAATAGTAACTTGCTTAGCCCGCTGACCCTGTAAAACCTTATAAAAGGTGTGCTAAAGATAGAAATAAATGGCGTTCACTTTGATTTCTGTGAAGACTCGTAAATAGCCCGAGTGGTTTCTCAATACCAGATTAAATAAAATCATAATGTATTTGTCACATTTTTATAATCTCTATAGTAAATCTATGTTGCTGATATATTATGTTCAACTGTTATATACCAAACTTTCAGTTGCCTTTTTTGTAATAATAGTCAGAATGAGTTAAATTTTGCGGTATCAAAAACTTTTAAGAACACACACTAATTTTACTTTTGTTAAATTTAACTAATATTAATTGTTATAAATAGCTCACCACATTCAGGTTGGTTAATCAATAAGGCAATTTATTAATTCATTGATAAGGGACGAGGAAGCATCGTTGGGGATGCGGGGAGTCTCCGCTCCACCAACACATCTGCCTTACCCCTGGTTGTCGCCCTGAAAACTCAGCTTCTGAGCTTGCTGACATGGTTTTCTAAGGACTTTCCCAGGACAGTAACTGTAAACATAGATATGTGTACATTCTTTCTGTTACACGTCTTGTGATGGGCATCTCTCATGGCCAGTGCAGGGAGAAAGTGTTATCCTGACCATCCAATCCCTGGCCGTGGTCAAAAGCCTATAAATCCTGTGATGAAAAATAAACTTTCCCCTTCTTTTCACCACACCTCGACCTGTGTCCGTGTGATCTATTCATCTTCAGCAGCAACACCTGGTCTCTGCCTCTTTTATAGGCAGTTTCTTGTTGGTCTGTGTCATGCCTACTGTGCTGGGGTACAAGTCTGGGCAAGCCTGAACATGTTGGCTATCTCCCCAGCAGCAGTGGCTGCAAGCCCCCACTAGGTCTGGACAAAGCTTCAACATGTGGCCAGGTTACACTCCTAGCAAGCAGGTAACAGCAGTAACAAGTTTTTACATGTTCACACAAGCTCGCTGTTTCTTTATACATAAAGAGTGGGTATAATTCATAATTAAAACAATTACATAGTGGCAAAATCTAGCAATTCACAGAAAAGGGATTTAAACAAAAATAATGAAATCTTATATTTTCCGTTGTCTTATTTCCATGTTTTACTTTAAGATCAGTATTCCTGTTTATACTGATCACATGGTGAGTTTCCATAATGACACGAATCACTATGTAACATCTCACATTCATTTTCAATTCTGTTATGTTTCATTTGTTATAAATTAAATGTTAATACAATTAAGCACAGTTAAGTTTCACTGTGTTTAGGTTTGAGTAATGTTTAAGATCTCTTTCTGTCAGATTTCATCCATATCAAGTTCAGGTGTTGTTTAATCAAAATTGTCTCAAGTTCTTTTAAAAGATGCTTGTCTAAACTGTAAAGTATAGTTATCTTCTTTTAGAGATAAGACGACTACAACTGAAACAGCTGTGATGAATCACTGATAAACACCTGCTTGTGAATGGAGGGGAATGCGGTCTGTTGCACCCTTGATTTCATCGGAGGTTCTATTGTTTGTTACAATCTCTGCTGTGTTTGTTTCCTATATGTAGCATGAAAAAATAGTGACTGTTATTAATACTAAGAAGTTTAAAAGTTTTTTACTTTATTTCATTTCTTGCTATTGATACATGAATGTTTCAAAAATATTAACTTTCTCAGACACTGCTAATATATTCACTGTATAATGTGAATTTACAGATTTTTTATGATGAGCATTATTTATAAGGTAACATTATTGTATTTACAGCTGGCTTCTCATATATTTTAACATCTTTTTCTGTGATCACCTACAGGACACGTGTTGTTATTCTTAGGATCCTCCTTTTTCTTCTATAGCTGCAAAATGTACTTCTCTTAACCGGCTGTCTACCATACCCTGTGCAAGTTTCTCTCATTCTTTAGTCTCTTTTCTTGTTTGAACAGGTTTGCTATAGGCTTGATCCAGTGCAGCATCATTATTTTTCAATACTTCCAGAGTTAAGCTTCGAAGGGAACAAGCTAATGGATGTTTCGATTAGTTTTTAATTGTTAAGAACCTTGTTTTAAAAATGAGTTAAGGGGCATCCTTCCAGTTTAAAGCCTGGGTCCTGGCCAGGCCTTGACTACCTGGATGTAAGGCTTGTGTTCGGGATTAGGTGTCCTTCCTTTTGCTCTGTCTCACCTATGAAATTTTACCCATTAGTGGCAGGGAAATCTGACTGCTGGTACTTAGTGGGTGCCTGAGAAACACAAAGAGTTTGGCTGGGCCCAGCAGGGAAGTGGGGCAGTGTTGGGGAGGATGAAACAGGGAAACCTTATGTGTGTTCTATTAGGAACAGCTGGGAAGAAACGACACAGACTCTCTAGGAGTTAATCAGGAGAATTTCTCTTAGTTTATTTCTTCAGGTCTTTTTTATAGACGGATACGTGAAAAGTACAGAGAGGAAACTCTTATTGGTTAGCAAACTACTACATCACCATCATTGGTCAGTGGGGCACACCACCCCCCGACCTCCTTCTGCAAAGAAAACAAGGAACAGACAAACAGCACCTGCAAGGCTGTTTTCTGTCTCTGAGGATTGTTTTAAATCCTCCTTATGAATTTCCCAGGCCACTTTCTCAGGCAAGACTGAGAAGCTATGCGGCCTGCAACTTCTACAGCTCTCTGTTTCAGAGTTAGCATCCATACTTATGAATGTGATTGTTTGGCAGAAGATTCTGAAAATATGAAGGCTAGAATCAAGGTAGAAATGAAAGCCTGCTTCGAGTCATAAGATACAGAGTACTGGTTACTATATAACCAAAGAACAACACCCTAGCCAGCTGAAGGAGAATCCCTGCTGATGAAGCAATGTCCTTCTGCTGATAGAAAGTCCAAAGGTCAAGAAGCAAGGAAAGAACTTGTAAAGCTTGTAGAGTCTAAAATGCAACACTGTATGTAAAATCTTTAGTGGGTGTATCTTGCAGTGATTGGTTACTGAGAATTAGAATATTCACTATAGAAAAAGATATATTGGATTGTAACAAGAACTTCGCTCTCTTATCTCTTGGCTCTTCTCTCTTCTCTCTTACCCCTTTACCCCACTCTTACCTCTTACCTCTTACCTCTTAACCCTTCTCTCTTACCTCTTAGCCTTACCCCTCTCTCAGCTCCCCTCTCCCCCACTCTTAACTCTCTTCTCTCTTAGCTCTTAACTCTTCCCTCTTTCCCTCTCTTACTCTTACCCTCTTGGTTTTTCCCCCTCTTATCCTTCTCTTTCCCTCCCCCTCTCTCATAAGCCTCCCTGGTTTCCCCCGCTCTCCTTCTGTTGCTCTTACTCCCTCCCTCCCCTTTTCCAACCTCTCCTCCCCTGCTCTCCCTGCTCTCTCTCCCCTCCCCCTGACCACGTGAACGCCGAGGCTGGTGGCGGACACAGGTCTCCCCTCTCTTCACCCTTATAATAAATTGCTTATACTTGAACAGCTTGACCCTGGAGAAGTCTCTCATTTATAGACAGCAATAGGGCAGGAAAAAGGGAGGGCTGGGGGCAGCTGGGGGATGGCTGATTTCTTCAGCTTCAGAGCAGAACGCTCTCTGGGAGTTGTTGCAGCTTGGAGAAGGGAATTTGCCATCACCCAGATGGAGGTGCTTCTTCTTTCTTCTTTTTTTGTGGGCCTCGCACACCCTGTCCTGGTGGGACATGTGGCAGTTCCAGCCACCACCGCAGAGCTGCTGATACATCTCTCCATCTCTCTCGTCCACCCACCCAGGATTCCTACTCATTCCTGCCGTTCCAGATGGCTGTCCCGCTGAGTCCTGTAGGAGCACCAGGACTGAATGCCTGAGGGCCTTTGTGAAGCAAAGCCTCTCCTCCATCCTTTCCTGTCTCTGCCGAGAAGGCTGTCACAGGGTCCCTGTTTCTGTTTTGTTGTTAATGCTCTAGTTATTGTTGTTTGTTTGCCTTGTTATATATACTAGTAAAGAGCTGTTATTTCTATCCCTAGATCTCTGCCTGAGAGCCCCTTGATTTCAAAATTATAGTAATTCAGAGGGAGGGTGTCTACATTTTTGTTCCAAGGGGGGCTCCTACCCTCCCTAATAGACCCCTGTCTTCCAAACCAAGACAGATTTTGGCACCCAATGGTGGGGCCTGAGGGCACTGAAAGAAAAAGGGTGTCGGTCTATTGGGAATGGCGAGAACGACAGACTCTCTTGTGAGTTGAACAGGAGAGTTTCTATATTGTTTATTACTTCAGATCTTCTTTTATAGACCGATACGTGAAAGTACAGAAAAGTAAAACTCTTATTGGTTAGTAAACTAACACATCACCATCATTGGTCAGTGGGGTACACCACCCCACAACCTTCTTTTTCAAGAAAACAAGAAACTGACAAACAGCACCTGCAAGTCTGTCTTCTATCTCTGCGGATTGTTTTAATTCCTCCTTATGATTTCCCAGGCCACTTTCTCAGGCAAGACTGAGAAAGTTATGTGGCCTGCTATTCCACAGGCACTGTGCTCCCTACTTTATAGTGAGCATCTATAAAAGGGCAAAAAAGGAATAACAATTCTAAAATAACTGAACTTGTGTGCTGGATATAGAAACCTCATTAGATGGAACCATGTGGTCTAGCTTACCCAGGTTCAGGTGGCACGTGGCCACACTATATTTCTTCCATTTGCTGCGCTTTACCTAAACATGGGTCCTATAACTAAGGCTACTGTGGCTGTTATCCAGTTTATTTTGTGGGTTGATAAGGTGAGGAATTAATGGATGTTTAACCTCCTCTGGAAGATGGGCACATGGATTCAGAGCTATCACACACTAAATGCATGTTTTTGGGATTACTTTAATAATGGTACCTACTGTGAGGAAATGACAGCAGGGAAAATTTTCTCCCAACCTTTCACCCAGTTCCTTGGGACTACCCCACCAGTTTACAAAGGGTTAAAATATTCTCTTAATGCTAATGATATCATACAGTGGCTGGTGTTCCTGATGTGCCTGTTCTATTTAGCATTCAGAGATAAAGGAAGATTGACTTGGATAAGAACCCTGACACCTACCCCAGAGAATAGGGATGCTTCCCCAAAACCTGACAAAGCCCCAGAGCCTGCCCCTGCCCCAAAACCCACCTCAGAAATAAACTACCCAGAGTGGGTGGGGGTTCTGGTAAAGGAGTGTTGCTGCTGGAGATGAATAGGTCACATGAACACAGCTTGAGGTGTAGTGAAAGGAAGAGAGACATTTATTTCTTCTCCAAAGACTTATAGGTTTCTGACCACGGCCAGGGATTTGATGGTCAGGATAACACTTTCCCAACTGCACTGGCCGTGAGAGATGTCCATCACAAGACGTGTATCAGAAAGAATGTACACATCACTATGTTTACAGTTACTGTCCTGGTAAAGTCTTTAGAAAACTATGTCATCAAGATCAGAAGCTGAGTTTTCAGGGCAACAAAGGAGATAGGTGAGATGGGCCAGATGCTAAAGGAGTGCATTTACTCAGCTGTTGGGAAACCCTTCCCCTGACTCGAAGAGGGAAGAGTCTAATGGTGCAGCAGTGGAACCCACAGACATTACAACTGTCCAGGTTCCAGCTGAAACACAAGGGCAGTCACAGCCAGCAGCTGTTGCCCCTGTGGAAACGAGGAAGTCTAAGATCAAATCAGAGCACCCTGTTGATAAGGATAAGAAAGGAGGACCCTCACAACCCGCAGGGGAGCCAGAAGTTGTGATCATCACTGAGTCCCTGATGTATGAGAGTCTCTGTAATCTGCAAAAAGACATTGTGAGGCGGGGGCGTGAGGCTTATGCAACCTAGTTACTTTGGGTCTGTGACCATATGGGTACAGGCGTGCAACTGGATGGTGAAGAGGCAAGAAATTTGGGACCCTTGACCCAGGACTCAGGTGTGAATCAGGTATTTGTCAGGGAGCCAGGGCCCCTTTCCCTCTGGGAGCGGCTTTTAATGAGTGTAAGAGAAAGGTTTGTCCACAGAGAGAGAATGGAGGAGCGCCATCATAGAATGCACTGGAAAAACCTTGAGGAAGGGATCCAACAGCTGAGAGAAGTGGTGGTATTAGAGGTCCTTTTTGGGAGGGACAGACAGCATGATAATGTCCCCAACAAAGTCAGGTGCACTGTGCAGATGTTGTGGAATCTGGCAAATCTAAGGCCAGGTGAATACACCACCATCATTGCAACAATTAACACCAATAACAACCGAGAGACAGTGGGTTCTGTCACCACCAAGCTTAGAAATTTTGAGAGCATGATCAATGGCTCAATGCAGGCTCAGGTCTCTGCTGTGATTAAGGAACTCAAAGAGGAGGTGAGGGAGATAAAGGAGGTGAGGAGAAACAGTTCCCAGATGGTGCCAGTGAGAGTCACAAGCCCCAAAGTCAGAGCCCAATGCCCCCCAGCTAAAAAGAGAAGGTACACTGTCGCTGTCGGACACGAAATAAGTCACACGAAGGCAGATCAAGAGATGGTGAAGAAGAAGCAAACTTTATTTCTTCTCTCACAATTTATAGCTTTCTGACCATGGCCAGGGATTGGGTAGTCAGGATAACACCTTTCCAACCACACTGGCCATAAGAGATGTCCATCAAAAGACATGTAACAGAAGGAATGCATGCATATCTATGTTTATAGTTACTGTCCTGGGAAAGTTCTTTAGAAACTATGTCAGCAAGCTCCAAAGCTGAGTTTTTCAGGGCGACAGTACACCCCATGAGCTGAGCTGTGGTTCTTTCTGCGTGACCATGGGGAAGACATGAGAAAGTGGGATGGGAAACTGACTTCTGCCCTGGCAGCACGGGTGCGTCAACCCAGGGAAGGAAACACTAACCAGAAAAGTTCTGCTAAAGTGATGGTAGCCTCAACCTCCCATGACCAAACTGCCATATATGACAGAAGGGATGATCATTTGTTGGACCCCCTTGAAGGAACCTCTAACATGTATGCCCAGGGAGGAGAGGATAATCAGTGCTAGAAGGGCCTTGCCTCTAGCCAGGAAGATGCATGGGAAAACCAGGTCTTTTGGATGGTGTGGATCCGATGGCCTGGCACATCAGAGCCACAAAAATACAAAGCTTTAGTTGATACTGGTGCACAGTGTACCCTAATGCCATCAAGACATGTGGGGGCAGAACCTGTTTCCATTGCTGGGGTGACGGGGAGATGGCAGCAATTGACTCTGTTAGAAGCCGAGGTGAGCCTGACTGGGAAGGAGTGGCAAAAACATCCTCTTGTGACTGGCCCAGAGGCCCCGTGTATTCTGGGCATAGACTTCCTTTGGAATGGCTATTACAAAGACCCAAAGGTTTGACTCAGGTGGGCTTTTGGGATAGCTGCTGTAGAGGCAGAGGACATTAAGCAATTGAACACCTTGCCTGGACTATCAGAGAACCCATCTGCAGTAGGACTCCTGAAGGTGAAAGAACAGCGAGTACCAATTGCCACCTCGACAGTGCACCACCGGCAGTATCGGACGAATTGAGATGCTGTGATCCCCATCCACAAGATGAGCTGTGAACTGGAGAGCCAAGGAGTGGTCGCAAAACCCACTCACCCTTCAACAGTTCCATTTGGCCTGTGCGCAAATTTGACAGAGAATGGAGATTGACTGTAGACTCTAGTGGCTTGAATGAAGTGACTCCACCTCTGAGTGCTGCCGTGCCGGACATGCTGGAACTCCAGTACGAGCTGGAGTCCAAGGCAGCAAAGTGGTACGCCACTATTGACATTGCCAATGCATTTTCTCCATTCCTTTGGCAGCAGAATGCAGGCGTCAGTTTGTTTTCACTTGGGGGCATGCAGTACACCTGGAACTGACTGCCCCAGAGGTGGAAACACAGCCCCACCATCTGTCATGGACTGATCCAGGCTGCCCTGGAAAAGAGTGAGGCTCCAGAACATCTGCAGTACATTGATGACATCATTGTGTGGGGGAATGTCGCTCTATTAAGGAACGGCTGGGAAGAGACGACACAGACTCTCATGGAGTCAGAACAGGAGAATTTCTCTAGTTTATTACTTCAGGCTTGTTTTATAGACTGGTTCATGGAAAGTACAGAAAGGCAACTCTTATTAGTAAACTGCTACATCACCATCATTGGTCAGTGGTGCACACTACCCCCTGACTCTTTCCTGCAAAGAAAACAAGGGACAGACAAACAGCACCTGGCACGGCTGTTTTCTGTCTCTAAGAATTGTTTTGATTCCTCCTTAAAACTTCCCACGCTACTTTCTCAGGCTGGACTTGAGAAAGCTATGCGGCCTGCAGTTTCTGCAGGCTCCCTGCAGCCTGCTCCAGAGCTAGCATCCACAGGGGAACACAGCAATGGTTGTATTTGAGAAAGGAAAGAGGATCATCCAGATTCTGCTGGAAGCTGGTTTCGCCATCAAGAAGAGAAAAGTCAAAGGACCTGCTCAAGAGATCCAGTTCTTGGGGGTAAAGTGGCAAGATGGACGGTGTCAGATTCCCACTGAGGTCATCAATAAGATCACTGCAATGTCTCAAATGACCAGCAAGAAGGAAACGCAAGCCTTCCTAGGCACCATAGGTTTTTAGAAGATGCACATTCCCAAGTACAGCCAGATCGTGAGCCCTCTCTACCTGGTTACCCACAAGAAGAATGATTTCCAGTGGGGCCCTAAACAGCAACAAGTCTTTGCCCAGATCAAGCAGGAGATTGCTCATGCAATAGCCCTTGGCCCATTCAGAACAGGACCAAATGTGCAGAACATGCTCTACTCTGCATCTGGGGGCCACGGTCTGTCGTGAAGCTTTTGGCAGAAGGTGCCTGGTCAAACTCGAGGCTGACCACTGGGATTCTGGAGTTGGACCTACAGAGGGTCTGAAGCCAACTATACTCCCACAGAGAAGGAAATCTTAGCTGCCTATGAAAGAGTTCAAGCCACCTCAGAGGTGACTGGCATGGAAGCACAACTCTTCTTGGCACCCCGACTACCAGTGCTGGGTAGATGTTCAAAGGAAAGGTTCCTCTATCCACCCTGCCACCAACGCCACCTGGAGCAAATTAATTGCTCTCATCGCACAGCACACCTGTATTGGAAAACTGATATGCCTTGGGATTTTGGAGATAATTACAAATTGGCCGGAAGGTAAAAACTTCGGTCTCACTGACGAAGAGGAACAAGTGACACATACTGAAGAAGCTCCACTGTACAACCAAATGCCAGCAGAAGAAACACGTTGCGCTCTTTTTACTGATGGTTCCTGTCACATCGTAGGGATGAAACAGAAGTGGAAAGCAGTTGTATGGAGCCCAACATGACAGGTCACAGAAGCTACTGAAGGAGAGGGTGGATCAAGCCAACTTGCTGAACTCAAAGCCATTCAAGTGGCCTTGGATATTGCTGAAAGAGAGAAGTGGCCAAAGCTTTACCTCTACACTGATTCACGGATGGTAGACAATGCCCTGTGGGGATGGCTGGAGAAGTGGAAAAAGGCTAATTAGCAGCACAGAAAACAAATTTGGGCTGCTGAAGAGTGGAAAGACATCACTACCCAGGTAGAGAAACTGTCTGTAAAAATCCATCATGTAGATGCCCATGTCCCCAAGAGTAGGGCTAATGAGGAGCACCAAAACAACCAGCAGGTAGATCAGGCTGCAGAGATAGAGGTGTCAAAGATAGACTTAGACTGGCAACACAAGGGCAAGTTGTTCCTAGCTCGATGGGCTCATGATGCCTCAGGTCATCAGGGCAGAAATGCCACCTATAAGTGGGCACGAGACTGAGGGGTGGATTTAACCATGGACAGTATTTCTCAACTTATCCATGACTATGAGACATGTGCCATGATCGAGCAGGCTTAGTGGGTGAAGCCCCTATGGTATGGTGGGCGGTGGTCCAAATATAAGTATGGGGAGGCCTGGCAGACTGACTATATCACACTGCCTCAAACCCACCAAGGCAAGCGCTATGTGCTCACAATAGTAGAAGCTACCACTGGATGGTTGGAAACCTACCCTGTGACCCACGCCACTGCCTAGAACACTATCCTAGGCTTTGAAAAGCAGGTCTTTTGGAGGCATGGTACCCCTGAGAGGATTGACAGACAATAGGACTCATTTCAAGAATAGCCTTATAAACATCTGGACTAAGAAACATGGCATTGAGTGGGTGTACCATATCCCTTATCATGCATGAGCACCTGGGAAAGTTGAACAGTGCAATAGCCTGCTTAAAATCATCTTGAAGGCATTAGGTGTGGGGACTCTCAAGAACTGGGAGATTAACTTAGCAAAAGCCACATGGTTAGTGAACACGCGAGGTTCCACTAACCGAACAGGCCCTGCCCAATCTGAGCCCTTTAGAACAGCAGATAGAGATAAGGTTCCAGTGGTACATGAGAAGTATGCTAGGAAAAACTGTTTGGGTTAATTCTGCCTCCAGCAAAGACAATCCCATCCGTGGGGTTGTCTTTGCTCAGGGACCAGGTTGCACCTGGTGGGTGATGCAAAAGTATGGAGAAACCAGGTGCATACCTCAAGGGGACCTGGTTTTAGGGTGAACTACCCATGACACTGTGCTTGTATCTGTATCTGCATGTACATATATATGTAATTAAGGTAGTGGGTGTTTGTATATAATTTAAAGGTTTAAAATTTGATGTAACATTTTGGTATGGTAAAAAATTTGGGGTAGATAATGTTGGGGGTTAGGTGTCCTTCCTTTTGTTCCTTCTCAGCTATGGAAATTTTTGTCCATTATTTGCAGGGAAACTTGATTGCTGGTACTTGCTGGGTGCTGGAGAAACACAGGGAGTTTGGCTGGGCCCAGGGAGGAAAGGGGGCAGGGGAGGGGAGGCTGGGGGCAGCTGGGGGATGGCTGGTTTCTTGGGCTTGAGAATGAGACACTCTCTCAGAGCTGTTGAGACTTGGAGAAGGGAATTTGCCATCACCCAGACAGAGCTGCTTCTTCTTTCTTCTTCATTTGTGGGCCTCGCACACCCTGTCCTGCCCAGACATGTGGCAGTGCCAGCCACTACCACAGAACTTCTGATACACCTCATCCACGCACCCAAGATTCCTACTCATTCCTGCCATTACAGATGGCTGTCCCGCCAGACTGACTGCCTGAGGGCTTTTTTGTGAAGCAAAGCCTCTCCTCCATCCTTTCCTGTCTCAGCTGAGAAGGCTGTCACGGGATCCCTGGTTCTGTTTTGTTGTTAATGCTGTAGTTATTGTTTGTTTGCCTTGTTGTACATACTAGTAAAGAACTGTTATTCCAATCCCTAGATCTCTGCCTGAGACCCTCTTGATTTCAAAATTATAATAATTCGGAGGGAGGGGGTCTACATTTTCGTTCCACGGGAGGCTCCTGCCCTCCCTACCAAACCCCTGTCTTCCAAACCAAGACACTTACATAGCACTGATGCCCCTGGGAAAGCCATGAGTCCTCAGACAGTCTAGCAGAGGAAATTGTTACTCCTGAAATCAAGTAAGTTAACTCATATTTGTATTCTGCCTAAGCCTTAGAATGTGCGCAAAAATGACCATTTCTATCTGTTTTTCAGTGTTTGAAAAAATTCCAAGATTCATATTTGTTCTTCCCCTTCACTTTGGATTTCTGTACAACAGAACCCGTTTATGCTTATAGACAAGATTCACTTGATCTCTCTCAGATGTGTCTTGTTTCAAAAGGAAAAACAAAGAAACCCTTCATCCTCAAGTTGTTTCTCTTCCTGCAAAGAATTCATGCAATTGCACTTCTTATGTGCTTTAGCAGAAAAAAGTATTTGTAACAATGGGATATATTGTTACTGCATATGGAAAAAACATTAAAATTGTCAAAATGAAGAGTAGATTTCAAGATGTATTTATATCATGGCATTATAACAACCATGCACTATTAGAAAGAGAAGGGACAGGACTGAAAATCACTGGTTTAAGATAATAGTGTGTGTTTAACCTTGCCAGAGTGCCTGGTATCACTGTAACTTAATTCATTAAAGTGCCACTCATATCTCAGAAGTCCCCAAGCTCTTTAGAAGCTCATTCTTTCCTCTGCAAATGTTGGTACAACTATTTCAACATTTGGAAAGCTGGATATGGGTTTGAGAAACTTTTTAGAGTAGTGAAAGGATATCTTGCTACGTAAGTAATAACAGAAAGAAGTTGCTTTTTTTTTCCATCTCTGTTGCTGTGCATTGCTACAAGAGTAGTTCCTTATTTCCTTGTTTACTTCAGAAAGATGGATAGTAGCAGTGGTTAAGCTGGGAAAACTTTCCATCTGATCTACAGATCAGGACTGCTACCACTGCTTTCAATGAAGTGTGAAGATTTCAAGAGATTCCAATCACTGTGGGAGGGGGTTCCCACCCATAAGAACAGCTACTGCGGATCCCCTATCTTCTCCATGTCAACTGAGTTTAAGTCTCTCCACTGTCAGCTAGCAAAAAGAGTATATATATGGCCATTCAGACAAGATTTTCTGTTCAACCACCTTTACTCATCCCATAAGGAAAGATTGCAGACTGGATGAAAGTATTTCTTTAATAAGGTGGAGGCTGTTGGTTGGACTTGTTCTAAATAAACAAGTGACTGTTTTGGGTTGACCTCAGGCAGCAGCAGCTAAACACCTTCACAGATGCTCACTCTCCCCTACCCTACACCAAATGAACAGGGGAGAGTACAGGAAGAGCAAAAACAAGAAAACTCATGGGTCAAGATAAAGACAGCTTAATAGGTGAAAGAAAGAGGCAAAAAACCCCAAGTGCTGCAAAGGCAATCACTCACCACCTCCCACAATCAGAAGAATGCTCAACCAGTCTCAAAAAAACCCCCAAAACTACACCACCTTCTTCCTCTATTCCATTTTTTTTTTTTGTCGATCATGATCATGATATGCTGTGGAATATCCCTTTATCCATTTCAGGGTAACTGTCCCAGATGTGTCCTCTCCCAGGCTCTTGTCCAAGCCCAGCTGACTCTGGGTTGGAGCGGAGTGGGAGAAAAAAGAAAACCTTGACTCTGTGCAAGTACTGTCCAGCAATAGCCAAAATATTAGTGTGTTATCAATACTGTTTTAGCCACAAATCCAAAACACAGACTCTTATGGGCTTATATGAAGAAATTTAACTCCATCCCAGGCAGACTCAATACAGTGATATTCATGGGGGCTATGGGGGAAAAGACCAAGAGGAAGGAAGTGACTTACCCAAGTTCATGCAGTAATTTATTGGTAGTTAAGTTTACAACCTGTATCCTTTGATACCCTGATACACAGCTTTGCTTACTACCCATCAGTCTGTCAGACCTTGGTCTCTGAACTAATCTGAGTGATCAGACAATGTTCTTCTATGTTTTGTACAACAGCAGCTTCTTTATTCAAGTTCAGATTGGGAGATGAAGGGTCAGTTGTAGTTTTATCTGTTTCTAAAACTGGTAAATATCTTTATGTTATCTTTACACATCCTGTGCTAAGCTGTTTTATTCTTTATAGACAATGGCAAGCTTCTTCTAGTACATTTTATTTGATTAGGGAAAAACTCATTCGCCTTCAGCATGAGAAGATGTTAAAGCTGAACCAAGAAGGTTCTGACAATGAAAAGATCACCTTGTTACAAAGCTTGCTTGAGGGTACAGATTTACAGAAGAATGAATTGGAGACAGAGAATAAGTAAGAAAGTATTGTTAGCTGTTTCAGTGATTTTCCTAACAATGCTGTACACTTCTGTCTTAGTAAACTGTTGTCAGGATGTCGTGGTCTGACAGTGGCCAGATGCCAAGCATCCACAGAAGTCACTCACTCACCCTCCCCTGATATGTGGAAAGAAAACTCTATAACCCACAGAGTAAGTTATAAGAGTAGGTATGTATTTATTCAGCGCTGAGGCGCATGGGAGATAGCTCCTCCAAAAACATGCACACCCTGGAGACTTGCCCCTCTCTTCTTATTCTCTACAAACAAGGGTTGCACAATACGGCTAATACATATTCATTTCCTAACCCTGCCTGTCCTCACTTCATATTAAAATTAGCTCCACGCCTCTTTGCAGCTGCACACTACTTCTTGTTGGCCACTCTGGTGGCCGTCTGGGGGTCTTTGGGACTGAAGTAAGCAATTTTCTTCTCAGTTGAACTTTTCACCTTGTCTCCTTGTACATGCTCCTTTTAGTCCTTTTGTTAGCATTCAGGAACATACATAATCACGAATGATTATATGAAGGTGCTTTATTGAAGAGCTCTGGGTGTCAGGGGTACACATACCCAAATCTGACCCCACTTGGTTTTGAGTTGAACATGTTTTATACTCTATCGTTATATAACTTACATATTAATTATTAAACTTACATTATTCTATTGTAAGCATTGTTTTTACCCAAGCATGGATTTCTCATGATCCCCCCTAGCCCCCTAACATTGTTCCTCATGTTCTTTAAACTATAATTATATCTAATCACATCTAACAATTGTATCATTTATCATATACTGACTACACAGGTGCAGTTTGACCTGATCTTTAGCAAGCACAAGGCCTAACATTTCTCAGGGCCTACTTTTCCCAGGGCTTTCCAAACCTAACTTTCTTTCTAAGTCTCCGAAATTTCTAAGATTTTAGAACCTTTTAATATCACTTTGATCATCTTCCAGGCTTTGATACCATTTTTCCCGGCTTAGGGGTCTAAAGAATACCCTTATCCTGTGGTGCCTTTGTCCTTGCATCCTGTTTGCGCATTCTAGCTCTTTAGTTTATCTTGTAGTCTTGCTCTCTTCCTGCTCTTATGGGAGCAGTAAGCATTTCATACTGTTTTGTCAGCTGCCTTCCTCTTTTAGTCAAAGCATTTCCTGATGCTTGATTCCTAATCCTTCATTTCTCTGTTTCACCCCTGCTACAGATGAACAGAGGAGAGAAAATTTAATGAAGGGTTCATGAGTTAAAGACTGGGAGAAAACACTCCAAGGGCAAAACAGGCTCAACTTAGAGATATTAAGTAAATTTCTTACTAACAAAATCAGAGTAGGATAATGAGAAGTAAAATAAGACCTTAAAAATCCCTTTTCTTCCGCCAACACCTTTCTCCTTCCCACCGACAGTGCAGGGAGACAGGGCATGGGGATTTTGGTCAGTTTATCAACCGTGATTTCTCTCGCTGCTTGGGGAGACGAGTCCTTCCCCTGCTGCACCATGTGGTCCCTTCCCATGAAAGGAAGCAACCCTCTGCAACCTTCTCCAACATGGCTCAATCTCACTAGCAACAGTACTCCCAAAACTGCTGCAGCATGGGTCACTCATCCACGGGCTGCAGTCCTCCAAGGACACACTGTTCCAGCCTGGGAGCAAGGCCTCTCTCTCCATGGGTATCCCACTGGATCACAGCCTCCTCCAGGCATCCACCCACTCTGCATCCCCTGTGGTCCTCCATGGGCTGCAGGAGGACAGCCTGCTTCATCATGGTCCTCACCACAGGCTGCAGAGGAATCTCAGCTCCAGTGCCTGGAACACCTCCTTCCCCTTCTTCTTCACTGACCTTTGTGCCTGCATGTTGTGCTCCTCTCATTCTCACTCCTACTCTGTGTGGAATTAAAACTGCCCCACAAACTTTGCTTTGATTTCTTCTTAAATATGTTATCACACAGGCGTTACCACCATCTCTAATTGGCCCAGCCTTGGCCAGCGGCACATCTGTCCTCAGAGCCATCAGGGACTGACTCTGCCTGACATGATGGAAGCTTCTAGCAGCTTCTCACAGAAGCCACCTCTGTGGGCCCCCCTGCTACCAAAGAAACAGGCTGTGCAAAAACAACTCATAGGACCAATTTCTTTATGTAAAAAAAATGTGGTTAGCCCTATCATAAAACATCTCAACCATCCTGTGAGTATACTCAGTTATTCAATGCTGTTCCAGCATCTGGAGCCAGCAGTGTGAGTTGAAGTATTCTGTAATAGATTGCAATAAGAATGATGCCAAGGCTCACAAAAGGAGCTCTCTATTACTCCAGCTTCTCCTTCTGTAAAGCAAGTGTAACAAAAATAATCCCTTATCTTCCCTACTATCCATTCATTCCCTGTACATTTTCCATCTTCCCTTCTGTTTTCTATTTTGTTCTTTAAAAATATGTTCACAGGTGTTAGAGCTGCTGTCAAGGCGATCTAGATTTTGTAAAACTGAGTATTTTATGAAAGTTTAGGGTGATAAAAACTTTTTCATGATTTTATGTACTGAATTTTCTCTTATTGTAGTATGCAGAAGGTTTTAGCTGTCTTTCTTCATACAGAGAATACTGTGATCAGTGAGGATGAAGTCAGCAGAAAGAATCTTACACCAGTCACAGTCAGCTCCAGCTGGCTCTGCAGCAGACCCACCACAGGCCAATGATGATGATGATGATGAGCCAATCAGCAAAATTTGTGTTACCTCTGTGAAAACATATTTAAGAAAGTGCAAAAATGCTGGACATGCAGGCAAAAAGAAAAAAAAAAAAAAGAGAAACAGCAATGTGAACACCAAGGTCAGAGAAGGAGGAGGTGTTCCAGGCATTGAAGCAGAGATTCTCCTACAGCACATGAAGAATCTCATGCTGGAGCAGTTGGATATTTTCTGAAGGAATTGCAGCCTGTGAAGAAGCCATGCTGGAGCAGATTTTTCCTGAAGGACTGCAGCCTGTGGAAGGATTCACACTGGAGCTGGGAAAAAGCATCAGGAGGAAGGAGCAGCAGACAGGAATTATCATGGACTGACTGCAACCCTGCATTCCCCACATCTCCTATGCTGCAGGTGCTTTGGGGACTATCCACCTACTCTGGCATGAAGTCCTCCATGGGCTACAGTGTGGATATCTGTTCTGGCATGGTCCTCTTCACAGGCTGCAGGCAATACCTGGTCCTTTTGAATCAAAGGGTTAAAAGAACTTAGAAGCTAAAAATGTAGCTAGCAAGACAGAGGCAATATATTTTGATTAAGAGGGGTAGAAACTATGCAAAGGATTAATTATTATTAGATATACCTAGTAGAGCTAAGGCAATATATTATTTGCTTGACTTATTGTGTTTGTAGGAGACAAGAAAGATGAGCCATTGTGAAGATGAAGAAACCATAACTGCACCTCGGCCCAGAAACCAGCCAGAACCAGGATGGGGAGGCCTAGACTATGTCCAAGGGACTAGAGAGCCTGCCAACATGAAAAAGTTGAAAAGTTTAACATGAGGAAGATGTTCCTGACTTCATCTTAGGAGACCAGTGACCCATTTTGAAACCCATCGACCCATTTGAACAAAGAAACTGTGCAGGCGTGAAAGGACTTTGAACTCATTTCAATATGAAGCAGAGGTAGGCAGGGTTAGGTAATGCATATGTATAGGCATAGTAAATAATTATATGAATATATAAGATTTTTGTAGATAAAAGGGTGCAAGAGCCCTGTAGATTTCGCACATGATTGTGGGAGATTTCTCCTGGGTGTGCCTGGCATCATATTAAACATACCACTGCCTAACTTTAAGTAGTTAGAGGGTTTTTGTCCATATAATACTTTCCACTAGCTGCAGGGAAATGTCTTCTTTGACACCTGAAGCACCTGTTCTCCCTCCTTCGTCTCTGACTTTGGTGTATGCAGGATTGTTTGTCACACTTTCTTTCTCACTCCCAGGCAGTGTTTTGCTCTTTCTTAAATATGTTTTCTCAGAGGAGCCACCAGCTTCTCTGATTGGCTCAGCTTTAACTAGTGGTGGGTCAGTTGCAGAAACAGCTGGAACTGGCTGTGACCAGCACAGGACAGTCCCTGGCTTCTTCACAGATGCCCCTGCTGCTGCTCCACTCCCCCTGCTACCAACACCTTGTGTTATGATTCAGATAGTAAGAGATGTCTTTGTCCAAATTAAGGTGCAAACAAGACCATGTGCTGAAGCTGACAATATAGATTTTATGTAACAGTGAATGTGAGGTAGATAGAAAGAAATAGAAAAGAGGAGAGAGATCAAGCAGAAGATGATCACCATTCGTACATCCAGTGTCATCCCATTGGTCTTTTTCACCCTGGACTTCTCACTGGTGGAGGTCCCCAAATCGTTCTTCTGGGGGTACCACTGTTATGAAGCAGTGACGCAGAGTCCCCAGGCAGGTGCAAGAGTATTGCTGTATAAAACACTCGCTTGCGGTGAGAGACTTCTCCAGGGTCAAGCTGTTGAGGTATAAGCAATTTAGTGTAAGGGCAAAGAGAGGGAGAGACCTGTGTCCGCCGCCAGCCTCGGTGTCCACGTGGTCCTGGGGGGAGGGGAGAGAGCGCAGTGAAAGAGGGAGAAAAGAGGTTAGAGATGGGGAGGGAGGAAACAAGAGCAACAGAGGGAGAGCGGGGAAAAACAGGGAGGCTTAGGAGAGAGGGGGAAAAACCAAGAGGGTAAGAGTAAGAGAGGGAAAGAGGGAAAAACCAGAGGGAGAGAGCAGGGAAAACTAGAGAGGGGTAAGAGCAGGGAAGGGCTAAGAGAGGGGGTAAGGCTAAGAGGTGGGAAAGGGGTAAGAGCTAAGAGGGGGGTAGGAGCAGGCTAAGAGAGGGGGAGGAGCAGGGAAGGACTAAGAGCTGAGAGTAGGGGAAAGCTAAGAGAGAAGAGCTAAGAGAGCAAAGTTCTTGCTACAATACAATATATCTTTTTCTATACTGAATATTCTAATTCTTAGTAACCAATCACTACGAGATACACCTGTGGATGCTAGCTTTGGAGCAGGCTGTAGGCCCATGGCCTGACAGGCCTGCCTGAGAAGCTAGCCTGGGAAATTCATGGGAGGATTCAAAACAATCCTCAAAGACACAAAACAGCCTGCAGGTGCTGTTTTCTGATTCCCGTGTTTTCCTTACAGGAGAAGGTCAGGGGGTGGTAAACCCCACTGACCAATGATGGTGATGTAGTACTTTACTAACCAATAAGAGTTTCCTTTCTGTACTCTTCACGAACTAGTCTATATAACATGGCTGTAACAATAAACTAGAGATTCTCTTCTGTTCTGACTCCTTTGAGAGTCCGTGTTGTTCTTTCCGCCGTTCCTAATTAGAACGACATACACCCACTAAAGAATTTACATACAGCCTATGAGAATCCCCATATTAACATACAGTGTTACATTTTAAACTCTAAAAGCTTTATAAGTTATTTCCTTGCTTCTTGACCTTTGGACTTTCTATCAGCAGAAGGACATTGTTTCATCAGCAGGGATTCTCCTTTAGCTGGCTAGGCTATTGTTCTTTGGTTATATAGTAACTAGTACTCAGCATCATGACTCAAAGCAGGCTTTCATTTCTACTTCGATTCTAGGCTTCATATTTTCAGAATCTTCTGCCAAACAATCACATTCATAAGGTTTCCCTGTTCCATCCTCCCCAACACAAAAGAGACCCCTTTATTGCAAAAACCAGGCCTTTTTAAGCAGTTAGGCTGTTATCAGTTACATTCCATTTAAGCACAACAAATGTAATTCAACCAACCACCATAAACCACAATGTGAACACGTAATGGTTATATAACTTGGTTTTCTACCTCTAATTCAGCTGAGTCACTTTCCCATAGTCTTTTTCTGCTTAGCCAATGTAGCAGGCCTGAGCCATGAGTTTACAAGGGTAACATGGCCCTTAATTTGTACAGTGTTACCTATATGCAACATCTTCCCTTTTCTTTGTTTTTTGTGTGTAGAATTCATGTACCCTAATGCCAAAAAAGTCTGCATCTGTAAGGCCATTATCTTATTGTCCTGGGGTGACTTTAGGATACTGGTATCCCAAATTGCCTGGTTTATGTTACATATTAAGTTCTGCACCTTTAAGACTGGCTCTGAGAGTGAAGGGGGGGAAGAAGAAGCGCACAGTTTGTGTTGAAGGAAAACATCACTCCCCCGCATCCTGCTCCTGGACTGTGATGTCTGCAGCACAGACAGACAGTGGGACAGAGCTTCTCTTTTACAGTTAGTTAGTTTTAGCTAGCTGAGGCAGAGGAGTTCCCTAGACTTTTTTTTCTTTTTTTCGTAGATCTGTTCAAACCTGATCTGGACTGAAAAACACTCAGCCAAACCCCAGGACCTCACGCCTGTGGTCCACCGGGGCCTGGGCCTCGGCATTTTCCGGCACCAGAGTGACTGGTAAGAACCTGAGCGGGCTGAGCTACACCACATGAAAAGGACTTTTCTTCCTGGATTTGCCATCTCATCAAACAGCGAGAAGTTTTATTGTTTAATATTATTTAATTTCTGTTAAATAAACAGGTTTTTTCCACTTCTTTCCAAGAAAATTTTTTCTCCCCAAACCAGTTAGGAGAAGGAGCCGTTCGAATTTTTCTTTTCTGGGAGGACCCCATTTGGAGGTTCTCTCCCAGATTTGCCCTAAACTAGGACAAATACACTTATTAAGACTATTACTGGTCATCTGCTGGACACAAGATAAGATGCATGGAATACAGATCACAATCAATAAAAACCCATCAAAGACAACCATGCCACTGACAAAGAGACCCGCAGCATAGGAAAACAAAAAGATGGTGCCCAATGTCCCCAGGAAGTGGAAGTTAATGGCTACTGTTCCAAAGTGCATATGACTGGAGTTCAGGAGCCATGTTGTTTAGGCAGGAGGGAGTCCATTAGCTGGAAATGCTGACTTGGATATTACTTAATGTCTTTCTGGAAGCATGGAGCAGGAAATAACTGAAGAAGGTCAGCAGGAACACAATAACCTGATGGAGGGTGCACTGAGACCCAAGGCCTTGGTTGGCAGACTGCCTCTGTAAGCTTCCAGACACGGACGTGTTCCTGGCAGTCCTATCCCTGCTCCTGCCTTGGCTACAAGGGCTGGATGGTGATGAGGTCATTTTTCTTCTCACCGGGCCTTGTCTCCTCAGAGGTGATTGATGTTTGTCCAGACGAGCAGGTAACCACTTTAGACCTGTTGGCAATAAAACACATGCATACTTTCTCTCCTAGGTTAGTAAATCAGCTACGCCTTGCCATTGCACACCCAATTGTGGATCCTAACGTAAAAGCTTTTTAGAAATTGGTTCCACACATGCAAATCTTCAGAGCAGTATCGCTCTGCCGGGGATCAAAATTGATGATCTGCTTTCAAAAATTCTAGTGTAAATATTGCATTATCTATATGTTTTTGAGGACCCTTATTCCCCCTTTTTTTTTCGATAACATGAGCATCTCTCACTATGAACATGAAGGCAACATAAAACTAAGACAATACATGTGGTAAAGCAATAAACTCACAGAGCAGAAATAAGCAAGGTAATACATGTAATCAATAGTACATGAGAGAAAGGATAGTGATTTGGAACAATACATCATCAATTGCCAACTACTACAGTAGTACCATCACCCAGAGTCTGCAATAGCTGGCAAGCCCTATTTCACAATGAGGACCTAGAGAACTATTCCTAGGCAAGATTTCCAAGTGTACCTCAAAAGGGAGTCCAGCTGTTATAAGCCCAAATCCACAAGTCAAAGTGACATGAATACATTTTTAATGCAGAAACACCTGGGTCTGTTGGCATACCTCCCAACCAGCCAGGGCCAGGGCTTGGCCAGAGCCCAAGCCTTAACTGGGTCTCCCTACCATATCCTACAAACAAGCCTCTAGTAATAGCAGTTGGGAAAGCTTCTTAAAATGATACATGTCCAGCAGATAGTTACACAACGGTATGGGAAAGTTTTTTAAGCAGCTGGCTTTGTCATTAATCTTTAGCTCAGTAGTCAGAGGTACCATGAACAAACTGCAAACAACCAAAGGAATGTATATGTGTAACCCCAAATAATATCTTGTGGATAATGCCTGTTACAAAAGGTCAATGAAGTCATGCTGTGATGGCTAACAGCCAGCCTGAAGGCCTCACAGACACAAGTAACCCTGACCTTGATCAGCCTATACCCGTGAAAGAAAAGAAGTGGACATCTTTGGGGAGGAAGGCACAAAGGGTGGAAGGACTTGGCTGCAGGGAACGGTTGCTGGCCAATCTTTGGTGAGCACATACGCAGGAAGCTATTGGTCAGTGAACTGGGCAGTAACAAGTTACTAGCCAATTGGGATCTAGCTCGCGATTTTTGAAAACCATATAAGTGTGACTTGTGAACAATAAAGTTTGCTGTTGCTGCATGAACCTTGGAGTGTCAAGTTGTGTCTGTCTCAACAACAACATCACGCTATAACATTAACAAGATATTCAGAATCATTAATACAGCAGCAGTAACTGTCCTAAGAAGTCGAGATTATATTTTTCCACACATCTATGAATATATGACAATGAAGCAAAATAAAAGCGAGAAAGAAAGCACTAAACAGCTTACAATTAATAACAACCATAATTTGGAATTGTTACTCATTCCTCTCTGCTACCTATGGAAGATAAAACAGCAAAGATTATTATGAATAATTATGTTGGTTGACCAATGTAGAATAGTTATACCCATAGAATTTTCGATTAAATTAAGGATCTAATAAACTGCATCCACACATATTTTTACACAACTTCTTATATTCTTAAACAGTTGCTTACCAATTCCCCATATTAATTGCTTGTTGGTTCCACCCTATCTCTATAACAAAAGAACTGTATCTTTCAATTTAAATGATCATATTTCAACATAAACTCAGTGTCACTCAAACCTAACATCACTTAAACATAACAGAAAGTAAACCTAACAGAACTTAAAGTTAACATTACTGAAACTGAACAGAAATTTATCTTAATAGAATTTAAACTTAACAGAACTTAAAATAACAGAGCTTAAAGTTAACAACACTGAAACTTGACAGAAATTAAACTTAACAGAACTTAACCTTAACAGAACTTAAAGGTAACAGAACCTCAAATTAACAGAATGTAAACCTAACATCACTTAAATTTAACAACACTTAAACTTAAAAGAACTTAACCTTAACATCACTTAAACCTAACAGAACTTAAAACTAACATCACTTAAATGAAGCAAAACTAAAGTCAGATTTGAGAGTGTTCCTTTAAAAGTTTCAGATACAACAGAATTTAACTCATTTTGACTTCATTGTTACAAGAAAGCTACCAAAAATTTGTCATACAACAGTTAAACATCAATGAACAATATGCAGGCAAACAACTGATTCGTAAATGAGATAGCAGCAACATGGATTTACTCAAGAGATTATAAAGGTGTGGCAAATGCATTGTGATTTTGCATAATTTAGTTTTGAGAATAGCTCATGGTAAGTGCAAATATTATTGAAAGTGCCTGGTCACGGTCAGCACTGTTCTAGTATAAGCATAAGTTTGCCAGGGTTTTTTTAAAGTGCAGCTTTACTCAGAAAAATGACAACAGTGTATATCTTAGCAAAATGTACTTCAAACCTGCTCAGTTCACAGATGGTAAGAGCTTTTTGATATTGCCTGTACAATAGATTTGAGCTTGGACTACTGAAGGTAATGGGATATAAATATTTAAGGATAAAACATCAAGGACCTAGTTATGTAATATTGCCATGAATTTTGCACATGTAACTTGGGTAGGTCAGTGGGTGTGTAAAACTGACACGTATATAAACAGCTACAAAGTCATGGTTTCAGATTATCCTTATAGAGTGAGCTACTGTTTACTGAACTTGTGGTCCATCAATGTACTTAAACTGTTTTGATATTGTGAAAAAAAAGGTTCACCTTTTTGGCATAATTCTAAAGGTTTAATAAAAAGACAGGAGACAGAAATAAAGCAAATAGTTAAATTAATGAACAAATACAGCTGGGTGCCTTGGCATTCAGCTAAGAGCACACCTTATAAACAAAGGATCATTCCTTAAAAGCACTTGCCTGTTGCATATTCATAGATCCCTATGCATGATTCAAACATTCCTCTTAAGTTTTCCTCTTAAGTGTTCCTTTGCTTAGTTTCAACTCCCCCCCCCCCCCCCCAGCAGATCAATCTTCTTGTGCCTCCGTTCAGTCTCACACTCCCTGATAACAGAGGTTCAATAAATTCTTCCCCTGGAGCTCTGGTCATCACCATCTTCATCTGGATAAGAAAATCCAGGACTGCAGGGGGGTTTTCTGATTATCTTTTCATTCTCTGGGTTATATGAACAAAAGCAGTCTTTATTTTAATACCATGCTACAGCCTAAGTAATATATATATATATCACACTACTATTTCTACATTTCGTTAATACCAGAAATAAAAGAAGCTATATTAATACAGCAAAGTTTTCCAACATTATACATACAGCATTCATTTTAATATTTGCGAAGAGCCAATAATATAATATGTACTTATAACAATATCAAGTCAAATTTCAATTTATAGGTGGCAAGGAAGAATAACTACACTTGAATCACTAAATACACTGTACCTATCCGAAATGCTGTCATGTTTCTTCATGGTGAAAGAATCACAGTAAAATTACCTTATTAAAGCTGTGGGATAAAAAGCAAGCAAACAGGCAAAGCCAGCTCTGTTCTGCCTGCCTTTAGAGTGGAGAATCATGAGCTAATTATATCCAGTTCTCAAATAGCTGCTGCAGATAAAGCTCAGGGTTTGCCTTCAAGTGAGCAAAGGAAGGCCTGATTTATGAATGGCATGGGCCTCAACCACCTAATTCCTCTCTGCAACTTTCGTAAATCATGTAATGTGCTGACATTAGGCTGTAAAGTTAATTACTGAGTGTCTTATAAATATGAACTTCCCTATCCACAAACTAAAACATTAGCCACATAGTGATAAATGGTGCTTTCAGGGTACCGATTTGCAAATATTTTTCCAGGTATACAAGTTTCTAATTTTCTGGTAACAGCTAACATCATTATAACTGAGCAAAGAACCAGTATTCATTTAGTCCAATCAGACTTCTAAATCAAAATTCCTGAAAAGGCAGTATATATCGCACATGGCAAGTTTTACCAGTCATGCAATATATCAGCATTTCTGTTGAAGAATTTAGATCTTGCCAAGCAGCCTCAAAGCAAGAAATTAAGTAATGTGAACAGCTTGAGGAAAGACACTACATTCACACAGCTAGCCTTTAATCTCTCTAATAAACAGTCCTGTCAAAATCCACAGTTCACTGAAAATACAAGGTTAGTTTTAACAGAGTTCCAGATAACGGTATCACAAATATTGTGAGGATAGCCTGTCTGCATTCTGTAGTTTGAGTATGCAGCGTCACCTGTTAACTGAACAACAAACTCTCCTGTACCAAACTCTGCAGGTCTCTGATAACAGAGTAGCCTAAGTCTTTGTAAATGGGTGGGCATGCATAATAACCGACACATCTCCATGTTGCAATACGTCCTCTTGGCATTCTGACAGGGATGTGCCACAGCATCAGCATTCCATGTAGAGTATAATCTGCTGTGTGCCATGATTTATGGTTCCGAGCTATCAAGAGCCAACTGCCTCTGGGTGAATAGGGGCTGCGGAGGCCAGAGTGACTGTGGGAGGAGTGGGCAGCGAAGAAGTTGTGGTTGGAGGGGTAGGCACTGAAGGACCCACAGCAGGAGGGGTATCCCGGAGAGCAGCCGCTGTGGGGCAGGCAGTATGTGAAGAGGCCTCACCATGGGAAGCCAGAGCTGGTGGGGTTGGGGTGGGGCCCAGGGGGCCGACAAAGGCCGAGGGGACTGACAGAGGCTGAGGGGGCCTTACAAAGGCCGGGATAGAAGCCGTGGAGGGGCTGGCGTTGTGGGGGCAGCTGGTGAAGGAGCCACTGCGGGGGGAGCTGGCAGCTGAGAAGCCGCTTGCATGGGAGGCACCATGCAGAGCAGCCTGTAGAGTGGCCACAGCAGGGGGGTTAGTTGTGCTCCGGGGGAGCTTTGCTAGTGCCGGCAACATCGTGCACTAAATTGAGGATTGTTCCGTTCTGTGCATCCGTGCCCTGGATAGGTACCCGGATTCATTATCAGTAGCCTTTCCAGCAGTCCCTGCCACAGCTGTAAGCAGTTTTTAACAGTGTGAAAAACGAGGTTCACATTTTTTTATATAAAATCTAAAAAGTATAATAAAAAGACAATTAGGAGACAGACATAAAGCAAAATTAACAAATATGGCTGGGTGCCTCAGCATTCAGCCAAGAGCACAACTTACTAACAAAGGATTGTCCCTTAAAAACACAAATTCTTATACATGATTCAAACATTCCTCTTAAGTTTTAGGTGTTCCTTTTTTTAGCTTCAACTCCTGCCTCCCCAATAGATCAATCTTCTTGGCTCCATTGAGTCTCACACTCCCTGATAACAGAGGTTCAATAAATTCCTCCCTTGGAGCTGTGGTCATTGCAGTCTTCATTTGGATATGATAATCTAAGAATCCAGGGGGGGGTTTCTGACTATCTTTTCATGTCACACTATATTAGGAATGGCGAGAGTAATTATATAGTTCCTAGCTAACTCAAGTTTTTTTCCTATTAGACAAAACACATTCCTAGGCCCCTATCCCAATCTTGGTTCTTCAGAGAACCAAGGATGAGCTACCCTTCCAAGATACTTTCCCATAAACAACTAGCAAAAGGGGGACTCCAAAAGAGGATTGTAGTGGTTTAGATTTGTCAATTTCGTTTTCCGGCTAACGCACTAAATAAATGTCGTGGTTCTAAAGCAGTAACTAAAAAATTACTAGAAAACTTACTTATTTCTTGCTGTGAGATATGGATTAGAACAAGAGCAAAACAGGCTTAAAATATAAAAGGAACAAAGGAAGTTTATTAACAAAAACTATAGAAATAAGAAAACCAGAATAAAACTTCCAGAAAACCTTTTTCTCCCCCACTACCCAAGCATTCCCTTGTTCACATGACAACATAGTGACAAAAAAACTTTGGTGGTTAAAACTGTCCCAATTCTTGCTGTAGTCCTTTCATCAGTCTTTGTAGAGAAACAATTTTTTTTCTGCTAATTTATAGAGTTTCTTACAAGAAAACTAATTTTCTTCATAGCTTTCTATTTCTCTGATGTCAGCTGCCCGAAAATCTGTTATCAGTTGTCTCCTCCCATTTCACATCACTCTGAGGTGTGTTATGGGTCAAATGAGTCTAGGGATGTCATTTTTAAGGATGAGTTATTCAAAGGCAAAAGTTCTCTTCATCTGTCTCTGTGAGCTTCTCTGGAAAACAGAAGTTTTCTCTTTGCCTCTACAATGGCCCCAAATCTTCAACTATTACTTCTCCCCTCTGTTCCAGCACTTCACTGTATCACAACTACTTCACTTTTTGCTCAAAATCCACACTTTGAACACTCCATTCCTCCCAATATGTTCTGTCATAAATTAAAGGAGTTTTCTTCAAAACACTATTGTCCATCTCTATAGCTTTAACAGAAAAATATTTCAGCTTATTAAAGCATCTCCTTATTTTCTACTTCCTCTGAAGCTTAATTCCTTTCTTCACTGTTTCTGATCGTTTATAAAGTCTCTTTATATGTTGATTACTCTCTCTTTCTCTCTCTGGAAAAAAGGATTAATCTGCAAGACTCATCTGGGTAATGAAAGGGTTAAAATCTTGCCCAGGCTTTGTAGATGGTTCTGTGATTTTTGCCGGAGCAGCGGCTGGAGTTGTCTGCGATGGAAGATTCTTCATGGCTGCTCTGGAGAGTGTGGTCACTGTCTCAGCCCACTGTAGGTCGAGCTTTTTTCTTTCCTTACTCGACAGTGTCTGGTGAATTCAGTCAATGCAAAAACTGCAGCCGAGCCAGGGACCGGCCTGGCCCGGACAGAGCCAGGCGGAAGCCCCACAGGCCCCATCTCCCGGCCGGGAGCCACATCAGGCCCAGCCCAGCCCCTGCCCGGGCCGCATGGCCTGGGCAGGGGAACGGGAGGCCAGCTGGAGCTCTTTTACCTTTCACATCCAGGAAACAAAGAGACAAAGAAAATCCCAGGCTTAGGTCTTAAGGTGGTGTTCACAGGTTGATCTCACTTTTCAATGGTCAAAACTGCTGTCAATTCTTAGAAATGGCCAGTTGTTGGCCGGGACAAAAACTCCCACCAGCCTCCAGCAATTTTAACTTATTTGAGTGTTTCTCTTTGTTTTCTTAAATGCCAATCTATCACAAGGATTGAACCAGAAGAGGGAATTACCTCATTACCTGTGCTTCTAATTGGGGATTCTTGTCAATTATGATAATTTGCTAAACTTATAAAAGTGTCAAAGCCCTATATCACATGGGCATTTCTCCATATTTGCCCCTGGAGGCCTCCAATTAAAAACCAGCTTTTATATTACTTCCTACATTAATATTATCTCAAAAGTGTGTTATTTTGTTTCTAGATTTTTAAGGCATCAGTTCCTGGCATGAGCAGATGGGATGTCTAGGACCCTGTGGCCTCTCAGGATCGTAATTGCATCCTGCGAGGATTCTTTTTAGCCGGGAATGTCACAATATCAAAGAACTTCCTGCAGCAATCTCAGAAGGATCGAGGTCCTAAGAACCCCACACGTACGGAGATAACATAAAAGCAGCTTTTCTCGCTAATTGTGTACTGTGTAATTGTGTATTGTGTAATTGAGTAATTTCAATAATTGCTAGCAATTTATTTGTTTGTCTGTTTTCCGGAAAATTTGGGTCTTTAGGAACCAAATTGTGATCTTTTGTGAGATCCCATTGGCTTGGTATACATCATCCCCCTGGGCAGTGCAGCTTCTACTGCTGCAGGGAGCAGAGGCAGAGGCAGGGTTGAGCCCCTCGAAGAAGCTGATGTCACTTTTGTAGGCAGGAACACAGCTTCTATGATGGACAGCTCTATTGTGGTTTCCATAGTAACGAATTTCATTTTGGAGAGATGCAGAAGTGGCTGTGAGTGGCAGGTGCCAGGCAACAGGTAGTTCTCATCTGCACTGCCAGACTCTGGTCAGAGCAGCTGCCCCTACCCTGTTGTGTGGATCTATGGGAATGGCGCTACTCTATCTGCCCCTCTCCTCTTTTTTACTCAAGAGAGAAACATTGGGCCCAAAGACAAAAAGCCGTATTTCAGGCTTCCTTAGAACAGGCTGTAAGCAGAGTCCTGTTTTAATGAACACCTTAGAAGGGAAACCAAGTCATGGTACTATAAGAACTATTAGTGCCACAGGAGTAAGTGAGATAAGACCTTTCTTCCAACCGTTAAAATATGAATTTGGAAAACACTGGGTGATTCATCAGTTTCTCTATTGTCCAAATTCTCTTAAAAAGGATCTATTGAAATTTTGCAAAGAGAGAAGAATAACAGATAATTTAGGATCTTTTATTATATTAAATTTTAAAAATACCTTCTCCTGCATTCCTGTGAATAAGACAGACCAAGGACTCTTTGCTGTTAAGTGGAAGAATCCTGAAAGAGGGAGAAGGAGCCAGCTCGAGACAGTCCTGCCTGAGGGTTTAAAGAACAGCCCAACTATATTCAGAAATCAGCTGGCAAAGGAACTGTAGAAGGAAGCAGCTAAAAATTGCTGCAGTCAACCAACAGCCAATAATTGCAGCATCCAACAGTTGCATCCAACTCACTAAGTTTGTTCTGTGAACACTGACAACATGTACCTCATTCCATGTTACTGGAACAGGGTAATGTTACTCAGAAAACCTGTGCTGTCAAGCCTGGTATGTCTCTGTTCCCAACACTGATAATATATCTAAGTATGACTGTTTGCAGACCATAGAAGACACCTATTCTAGCAGACCAGAACTGAAGGGCATGCTTCTAGAAGACCCAGATTGGGAGCTGTATACAGATGAGAGCAGCTTCATGCGAGATGAAAAATAGATGACAAGTGATGCGGCTGGGTGTAGCAGTCAGGTGCCACAACTATCTGAGGGATGAGTCCCAAGAAGAGGATGTCCTGGAAGCCCAGGAACCTCTGCAGCTGCTTCTGCGATTCCAGCTCTGAGCCCTTAGAAGGGCTTTTGAGTGAAATACAGCTCTTCAAGGCGACACAGAAGAAAGAGACAGAGCTATCATAATAGATCTCTCAGGAGGTTTTTAATCAGCTCTTTCCTCCAAGAAATCCAAGAATGAATAGCTAGGTGTCTCGGTTTTGGGAGACAGGTGTCTGCTAGGGAGGGCAGGAGCCTCCCTTGGAACGAAAAATGTAGACCCCTGTTGCCGCTGAAGATGAACAGATCACACGGACACAGGTCGAGGTGTGGTGAAAGAAAGAGCAGAGTTTATTTTTTCCTCCCAGGATTAATAGGTTCCTGACCACAGCCAGGGATTGGATGGTCAGGATAACACTTTCTCACTGCACTGGCCATGAGAGATGCTCATCACAAGATATGTAACAGAAAGAATGTACACATATCTATGTTTACAGTTACTGTCCTGGGAAAGTCTTTAGAAAACTATGTTAGCAAGCTCAGAAGCTGAGTTTTCAGGGCGACAGACCCCCTCCCTCCGAATCATGATAATCCTGAAATCAAGGGGCTCTCAGGCAGAGATCTGGGGATAGGAATAACAGTTCTTTACTTGTATTTATAACAAGGCAAACAAACAACAATAACTACAGCATTAGCAAGAAAACAGAACCAGGGACCCTGTGACAGCCTTCTCGGCCGAGACGGGAAGGGATGGAGGAGAGGCTTTGCTTCACAAACCCCCGTGGGCGGGCAGTCCCGGTGCTCTTGCAGGGCTCTGAAGAACACTCAGCTGGAACAGCAGGGATGAGCAGAGATCCTGGGCCAGTGGCTGAGGTGTATCAGCAGCTCTGCAGCAGTGCCTGGCACTGCCAGATGTCCCGGCAGGACAGGGGGTGCGAGGCCACCAACGAAGAGGGAAGAAGAAGAAGCAGCAGCTCCGTCTGGGTGGTGGCGACATTCTCCCCACCGCAGCAGCTCTGCACCCAAAGTGTTCTTCTCTGAAGCTGAAGAAGCCCTCCAAACTGCCCCTGCCCTCCCCTTTTCCTGCCCCTTTCCCCCCTGGGCCCGGCCAAACTCTTTGTCTTTTCTTAAGCACCTACCAAGTACCCGCAGTTAGGTTTTTCCCTGCAACTAATGGGTAAAAATTCCACAGGCAAGCCAGAACTAAAAAAAGCACACCTAACCCCCAACACTAGGGATTCAGAGAACACAGAGGTTTTTACCCCTGAGGGCCAGGGGCAGGGCAGAGGGGAAGAACCAATGAGATACCTAGAATCTACAGGGGCTGCAAGCATGCTGGGAGGCGACTTCTTTTGCCCACCACAACTGTGAGTGCTATTAACCAGGGTTTCTCCCCCGGGGGGTGTGTGGAAAGATGAATCCTAAGGGCTTTCCCTCCAGGGGAGAGTGCCCACACTGCTTGTCAGCCCACCACCCTCCACAGCAGTGAGAACCACAAACAAGGTCATCAAGCCAAAGGCCTTGGCATTGAATGTATCATCACAGAGAGCTGAACCTATTGCATCAATGAAAAATCTGGAACTGAGTGAAGGAAAGAAGGTTGGTGGGGGGTGCTCCAACTTCCTGCACACCCACAGCTGCTTCTGTGATTTCTGCTCCTATCCCTTAGAAGGGCTTTAGAGTAAAAACTCCAGCTCTCCGAGGTGGCACTGAAGAAAGAGACGGAGCTATTGTAATAGATCTCTCAGGAGAATTTAATCAGCAAGAAATCCCATAACGAATAGCCAGGGATACAGAGAAAATAGAGGGTTTTATCCCTGGAGGCCAGGGGCAGGGCAAAAGGGGATAACCAACGAGGAACCACAACTGTGAGGGCTATTAACCAGGGTTTCTCCCCCAGGGTGGGGGTGAAAAGCTGAATCTTAAGGGCTCTCTTCTCTCCAAGGTAGAATGACTGTTGTAGTTTAAGGCCTGGCGATCTGAAGATCTCGGGATGTAACAGAAAGTTAGTAAATCCCCCCCTCTCTGTTAGGATAGTAAGGCCCCCTGCAATTAGCCAATAGCACCTAGGTGTGACGAAAGCAGATGGGAGTAACACAATGACCCTAGGTTATAAAATGTTAAATTTCCCTGCATTAAACACCATTTTCGCCATCCATCACATTGATGTCTTGTGGGTAAATGGTCCGTGTGGCCAAGGGAGGCCACTGTGCTGGCTTCTAATTCAGGGTGCTTGCCTTGCTTGAAAACCTACATATGGTGCCCGAAACCCGGGAAGAAAAGCGGGATTCAAACCCAGAAAGAGAGGATTCCCTGGATTACAGAAGCAGCGGCCAGGACCACCTGGATTCTGGGGAAGGGAGACGTCTCTGCATCCTGAACGAGGATGGAATCACTGATAAAGGTCAGATTGCAATTAAGTTGTAAACTTAATTCGCTTGCTATTGCAAGGCTTTGGTTTATTGGTGTAATAAATTAATCTGTAAATAAAAATTCGTAAAGGTATAAATAAGATATGTATGTGTTGAAATAATATAAAATCCAAAATGTACAAAAAACCTTTCTCCAAGTCTGGCCGGGAGTTTCCTCCAAAAGGCAACGGATTGCAGCCAACACCCAGATAACGAACATCAGCTCGGAAAATAGACAGGACGAGGGCCATCAGGAAAACAAAAGAACTAGCTCGGAGGAGATACCCATCTCCGGACCTGACCAACGTCCCTGCAGATCTCTGTTGGGAAACAATCAGGTCGACAAAAGACAAACCTCGGAAAGAGTAGTCGTCGCTAGACCTGAACGCCCCACCTGTCAAACCAGTGTTAGAGATGCAATCAACGGAAACAAAAGGAAAGACTCTGCCAAGATACCCATTGGCACCTGTTGCCGCCCATATTGCTTGGTTTTATTAAGTTCAGAGGTAGTTTACCCCAGTTGCTCCCCGGTCATAAAGAATGGTTTGTCCCCAGGTGCCCATCATGGTAAACCCTTCCCATTTTTCCAGATTGTTCCCCATCCATCACCCTAATCCTGCCCCTAAGCCCTGTCAATCTATGTGAACCCCCACCTTTTGTTCCAGTTCTTTCCCTGCCTATCATCCCTTCCTCGACGCCCTATTGATTGTACAGTTGCTTTCCCCCCCCCGGGTCCCTACCATTGGTCCTGCATATTGTAATCCCCACCCTTAACCCCTCCGTTGCTGTTGTCCCATTGGTCACCATACGAGCCGCCCACGGTCCTTAAAACCTGGCGCATGGGGGTGCCCAGGGTCTCGGCTCAGACCTCTCCCCTGTGGTCCCAGCTCTGCACCTGTTGGAATAAACTTGTTCCTGGGAAATCGGAGGAGTTTGAGCACTCTTTCTCCCTTCGTCACAACCTGTGTCGCCCTGTAAGCCTCAACGCCAGAGCGCAGAGGAGCTCTGGAGGTTCCAGGTTGAGCCTCGCAGTGCTTGCCTGGTTCCCCACTCCTGCCGCTGACATCGGCCACAGCTAGCCGAGGCAAAAGAGGCCGATTCGGGCAGCGACAGATGACGCTCAACGCGGGGCCTCTCGTGAAGCGTGGAGACCCCCGGAGAAGTCGGTGAATCTACGCACTTGTGTGGATTTTACAAAAGACTGTGAGCGGCAGCTATCCCCGGTAGAGCAGACTCATTTTTGTCGAGTGCTGCTCCCGGGGATCGAGGTGGCAACCGTCGACGTGCCGACGATCGCCTCGGGGTTTGTGGACGTCTCCTGCAGCACCGGTTCGGACTTGGGTGAGTAGCCCCACGTGGGGGACGAGGGGGTGTGCAAGTGTGTGCAGCTCCCCCTGCTGTGTGTTGGTGTGCAGCTTCCCCTGCTGTGTGTTGAGAATCCCTCGGGGAGGGAGTGTGGGGTAGCCCGGTTCAGACCCGTACTTTGTTACGTGTGCCTTTAGCTGCAGGGGGTGGTGGGAATTGCTGTGCTGGGGTTCAAAAGATGGGCGCACGTCTGTCAGCACAGCAAAAAAGAGTTTTCTACCAAGTTGTGACTACCCTTGAAGGACAGAGTAGACGGTTTTCTCGTGAGAGGGTGAAACAGTTTGTGAGATGGCTGTTCCTGCATTTCCCCAACTTCACCCCAGACAGAGCAAACACCGTAGAGTTTTGGAATGAAGTCGGAATAAAGTTAACAGAGTTAGTAAATGAAGGAGATACATCGGCTGACAAATTTGTAACATTGTTTATCTTAATTCAGTCTGCCGTAATAAAAGAAAAAAATTTGCAGGAGCAGCTGCCACAGACTGCCCCGGTTTCCCCAGTTTCCCCATCCCCGTGTTCCTCTCCCCCTGATCCCGAGTTGAGGGAGACCTGCGGAGCGACCTGCAGGGCAAATTGTCCTGTTCAGGGTTCCCCCAAGGGTAACAGGACCCCTGGCCCCCCACGTCTCTCCCAGAACCCCTGCCCTGGTAGCCCTGGCCAAGTTACCAGAGCACTTTTCGATTCCCCCGTCTCCCCAGTTACAAACCCTCAGCTAAACATTTCCCAAGTTGCAAGTCCCCAGTTTTCACCCTCAGACCCCCGTGCCTCAGTTTCCCCCAGTTTCCAGTGTTCCCCTGTGTTCCCCTACCCCTCTCCTAACCCTCAAGAGGGCTCCCGGAGGGCACAAAATGGCGGGGACCACATGGCTGGGACCTTCCCTTGTGCCTCTTCTCCCCATAATCCCTTTCAGACCCCCATGAACAACCCTTTCCTCCCTAGCTCCACCCCTTCTCCCTACCCTAACTCCACCCAGTTCCCCTCGAAAACCTCCTCCTCCTCAGGGGCGGGCCCCTCTGAAGTCATGCACCTAAACCCCGCCTTTTCTGATTGCCGCTCCTCCCCCTTGCCCTCCTCCTCAGTCGGTCCTCCAGTCCCGCCCCCTCCGGCTCCTGGTTCCCACGCCCTTTCTTCCGGTTCCCACGGTCCCACACCCGGTTCCCATGCTTTGGGAGCTAGAGGTGGTAAGCCTGGAAGCCAGAACCCGGAACAGGTAGAAATCCCCCTTGCCGCACCGGTGACTTCTAGTGGAAGGGGGGGGCGGTCCCGGGAATGGGAAGCCCTCTCCTTCCAGACTAAGAGAGAGCTGTGCAAGGCACAGAAGGAGTTTGGGAGAGGTAGTGAATATTTTAAAGGTCTATTAAAAGCTACCTTTTCTGCGAACGAAATGGTGCCCAGTGATCTGAAGGAGCTGTTTTCCTGCCTCCTTTCCACAGCTGACTTCAGGTTGTGGAAACAGGGGTGGAAGAGATCATTAGAGACCATCCTTCCAAGCCTCTTGCACAGTATTGATAGATGTATAGATGGAGTCCCTCTGACTTTAGATCACTTGTGCGGTGAGGGAAATTGGGACAAGCCAGAGGAGCAGGCCAGGGTATTACCCCGGCCTGTCCTGATTAAAATCATGGAGGCCGCAGAAAAGGTTTTCAATACATTACCTGAGGAGGGACCCCAGATAAATTTAATGAGTATTTTCCAGCTCCCTAATGAACCTTTTAATAAGTTTATCAATAGATTGCAAGCCCAGGCAGAGAAGCAAGTAGAAGAGGCAAATCTACAAGAACAGCTTGTATTAGAAGTGGCAAAAGCCAATGCCAATGACATTTGTAAACAGATAATTTTCAGTTTGCCTCTCTACCCAACCCCGACACTAGACATCCTCATCGAAGCCTGCTCCAGGAAGGTGCCGATGATGGGGATGTCCAGAGCCATCCCACCGCAACAGTTGAGACGAGCGCCTACGGCAGCAGTGATGCAGTTTCCACCATCACCAGCGCGTCAACCACTGTGTTTCCGCTGCAGGCAACCTGGACATCTAGCTAGGGACTGCCCGGCAGAGCATCCTAGCCAAGGGAGCAGTGCGGGGGCGAGGGCAAACAATACAATAATAAAAAAAAACTAGGGGAGCTGCGCGAGCCTGCCCCGCGCGAAGCGATAAATGGGGCAGGTCTTGCGGGGGAGGGGGGCTTTTCACATCAGGCTTGGACACCCAACCGGACGCGACATCTAACCACCACCAAGGACATCCTCTTTCAAACCCAGCACTGGACAGTAGTTGCTGTGGATCCACTGGAGGGAGGCAAGAAAAACACTGGATGTGACTGTAAGTACATCGCCATCGGGGACACTAAACACACACCCCCAGAGATTGAGATCTCCCCGATCACCTTCCCAGAGGGTCCGGAAGATCTCCTCCTCTTAGCGCGCTGCATTCACCCACCATATTTTCTCCCAAAGGGGCAAATCATAGCCCAATATGTTCCTGTCCCGGAGGGAGTCCCAGTGGACGACCACGCACCAGGCGTCTACTGGACAGAAATAGTGGGTGAGGACAAACCCATCATCGATTGCAGCATCAAGCAGGGTGCGGAATCTGTCCATCTGAAGGGTCTGCTTGATACGGGGGCAGATGTGACGATCATCCCCCAGAGGAGATGGCCGTCACATTGGGAGCTGCAACCTGTGGCAGGGAAAATTCAGGGTATAGGGGGTACTCAATTAGCGCAAGTATCAAGGAGCGTAGTGCAAATTATGGGGCCGGATGGGCAATTGGCAAATTTACGCCCATTCATTGCGGATTTCCAGGTTCCCTTGTGGGGGAGAGACCTTATGTCACAATGGGGGGTAAAGATTGAAATCCCGAAAACCCCTCGGGATTTTTAATAGCGGCCACTGTAGAGCGCCCCTTCCAAAAACTTGATTGGACCACTGATGAAGCAATCTGGATTGATCAGTGGCCGCTTCGAAAAGACAAATTAAGAGCGCTCAACGAGCTCGTGGAGGAGCAATTATTAAAAGGTAATATTGTAGAGACTACCAGCCCTTGGAACTCCCCGGTATTTGTTATCCGGAAGCCGGGGAAAGACAAGTGGCGGCTCCTTCACGACCTTCGTGCCATCAATAAAATCATTGTTGACATGGGACCCCTCCAACCAGGGATGCCTACTCCAACGATGCTCCCCCGAAATTGGAATCTGGCCGTAATTGATATAAAAGACTGCTTCTTTCAAATTCCCTTGCACCCTGATGACGCCCCACGGTTTGCCTTCTCGGTGCCCACCCTCAACCGAGAAGCCCCAATGAGGAGATTCCACTGGCGGGTGTTGCCACAAGGCATGAAGAATTCACCCACCATCTGCCAGTGGTATGTCTCCTCATTGCTGTCTCCCGTGCGCAAAGAGATGGGGGAGGTCATCATCCATCACTATATGGATGATGTCCTAGTGTGCGCCCCCCATGACGATCTACTCACCCGATCACTTGACCGAGTGGTTAAGGCTTTAACATCTGCAGGCTTTCAACTCCAGGAGGATAAAGTTCAACGGATGCCACCCTGGAAGTATCTGGGTCTGCGGATTGCTGAGAGGACCGTTGTGCCTCAAAAATTGGCAATAAACAGCAATCCGAAAACCTTGTCAGACCTTCACTCGCTGTGTGGGACCTTAAACTGGGTCAGGCCTTGGCTGGGCCTTTCCACTGAAGACCTAGCCCCCCTCTTCACACTTTTGAAGGGGGAGAAAGAGCTGAGTTCTCCCAGGACCCTGACCCCAGAAGCGAGGAAAGCCCTGGAGAAAGTAGAAGAGGCCCTTGTTGAAAGACAGGCGCATCGGTACGAACCGACCCTGCCTTTTGAGTTTATTGTGCTCGGGAGAATGCCACACCTCAGTGGGCTGATTTTTCAGTGGGACCAGGACTCAAAGGATCCCCTCTTAATCATAGAGTGGGTTTTCTTGAGCCATCAAAGGTCCAAAAGTGTCACCCGGCCACAGGAGCTGATGGCTCAGCTCATCGGGAGAGCTCGGGCCAGGCTTCGGGAGATGGCTGGGTGCGACTTTGCATGCATTCGGGTACCAGTCAGCTTGTCTCGGGACAAAGAGTCCCCAAATAAGCTGACAAAAGAGATGTTTAATCAGTTACTTCGGGAAAATGAGACACTCCAGATTGCTTTAGATAGTTTTGAGGGCCAGGTCTCTGTTCATGCCCCGGCCCACAAATTTTTCAATTCCAAATTCGAACCAATTCCCAAAGAAGTACGGAGCAGGAAGCCCCTCAAAGCCCTGACTGTGTTCACTGACGCATCCGGGGCATCTCACAAGTCGGTGGTGACTTGGAGAAATCCTGAGACTCAGCAGTGGGAAGCAGATGTTCAATATGTGGAGGGATCTCCACAGGTTGCTGAGTTGGATGCAGTCGTCAGGGCCTTTGAGAGGTTCTCTGAACCTTTCAATTTAGTCACTGATTCGGCCTATGTTGCAGGGGTGGTTGCCAGAGCAGAACACGCTGCCCTGAAGGAGGTCTCTAACCCAAAATTGTTCGAGTTGCTTTCTAAATTAATATATACTGTTTCCCACAGGAAGCAACCATTCTTCGTGATGCATGTGAGGTCGCACACAGATCTCCCCGGCCCAGTAGCCGAGGGAAACCAGATGGCTGATTCCCTCGCTGCCCGTTTCCATGGCTCAGCTCCCCGATCGGTTCCAACAAGCTAAGCTGAGCCACCAAATGTTCCATCAGAATGTGCCTGGCCTGGTCCGCCAATTCCACCTGCGGCGGGATCAGGCCAGAGCCATTGTGGCCACATGCCCCCATTGCCAGACCACTGTCATGCCCTCTCTAGGGGCGGGGGTGAACCCTCGAGGCCTGGGGAGCTGTGAGGTGTGGCAGATGGATATAACTCACATTCCCGAATTTGGCGGGCTGAAGTTCGTACATGTATCCATAGACACTTTCTCAGGGGCAGTCTTTGCTTCTGCCCACACAGGAGAGAAAGCCGAGCAGGTCTGCAAACACCTCTTGCAGGCTTTCTCTGTGCTGGGGGTCCCCAAAGAGCTAAAGACAGATAATGGCCCAGCATACATTTCCAGGAAACTGGAAGAATTCCTGCAGAGTTGGGGAGTGACACATAAGAGAGGCATCCCACACTCCCCCACCGGCCAAGCGATTGTAGAGCGAGCCCACCAGTCGCTCAAACGCGTCCTAAAACGTCAATGGGATTCAATGAAAGGTTGCGCCCCTCAGGATAGGCTATCAAAGGCGCTGTTTACTATCAATTTTCTGAACTGTACTGATACTAATCCCAATCCTCCAGTGGCACTGCACTTTAACTCCACCAGCAACTACGAGCTCCAACATCGCCCTCCAGTGCTGGTCCGAGACCCAGAGACCCAAAAGATCATGGGTCCATTCGATCTGGTGACCTGGGGGCGAGGTTACGCTTGCGTCTCCTCGCCCCAGGGACTAAGGTGGATCCCACAAAAGTGGGTGAAACCTTATGTCCCAAAACATCCTACCAGGCCACCAGATGAGCAAGAGGATGTCGCTGCGTCCGTGCAGGCCGCCCCAGTAACCCCCGAGGACGACGAGGAGGAGGAATGTCTCGAACCCCTTTTCTCTATTGATTTTTTGCTCTCCCTTTATGTTAACTGAAGTATTTGTTTTCCTTTAATTTTAGAGAGCCATCAGAAGGATGACCACCCCGAACGTCGCACTAGCCACCGTGCTCCTGCAGGATGGGGTGTCTCCGGATGGCTCTCTTCTGCTATAAGAACCATATTATAGATTGTTTTTGTGAATTTTATTAGGTACATTCGCGGTGTTGCGGAAGTGTTTAATTCAATTTATCCTTTCTTTGTTATTCCCCCCACGGCAAGTTGACTATGTTGATGTAAACCCTCTTTCCCCTCCTCCTCCTCTTCCCTCTCCCACTCCTGAATGGTTTGCTGTACCCTCTGCTCCCCTAGACCCCACGCCTTCCTCTGTTTCTTAAAAGGAAAGGGGGAGATGTTGCCGCCCATATTGCTTGGTTTTATTAAGTTCAGAGGTAGTTTACCCCAGTTGCTCCCCGGTCATAAAGAATGGTTTGTCCCCAGGTGCCCATCATGGTAAACCCTTCCCATTTTTCCAGATTGTTCCCCATCCATCACCCTAATCCTGCCCCTAAGCCCTGTCAATCTATGTGAACCCCCACCTTTTGTTCCAGTTCTTTCCCTGCCTATCATCCCTTCCTCGACGCCCTATTGATTGTACAGTTGCTTTCCCCCCCCCCGGGTCCCTACCATTGGTCCTGCATATTGTAATCCCCACCCTTAACCCCTCCGTTGCTGTTGTCCCATTGGTCACCATACGAGCCGCCCACGGTCCTTAAAACCTGGCGCATGGGGGTGCCCAGGGTCTCGGCTCAGACCTCTCCCCTGTGGTCCCAGCTCTGCACCTGTCGGAATAAACTTGTTCCTGGGAAATCGGAGGAGTTTGAGCACTCTTTCTCCCTTCGTCACAACCTGTGTCGCCCTGTAAGCCTCAACGCCAGAGCGCAGAGGAGCTCTGGAGGTTCCAGGTTGAGCCTCGCAGTGCTTGCCTGGTTCCCCACTCCTGCCGCTGACATCGGCCACAGCTAGCCGAGGCAAAAGAGGCCGATTCGGGCAGCGACAGGCACCGATCCCGGATCACACCACTTTTGCCTTAATAACCCAAATTGAAATACATACAGAGTCTCTTTACATATGAGGAGACTCTGTCCGGACACTAGTTAGTTCTATTTTTCCATGCCAGGAAATCCATTCACCGGACAATCAAGGACACTTGGTGAATGGAACCTGCTTGGAATTTTAGCCTGAGGACTTAAAATCTCTATAAAACCCCAAGCCTGAGAACACTCAGACGTGGATTTGGGAACCCTGCACCTCCGGTGTAGACCCTGTCCACCCAGCGCTGCGCTGACCATTTTTATTGTGGTTTTTCTCGTTGTTTGCTCTTTGTTGTTTATTAATAAATTTCTCTCTTTGATTTTATCCCGAAATTGCCTTTGCATTTATAACATTGGGGTCATAAATCAGCTTGTAAAGTTTATCCACCCTAAGGTGTGGGACAGATGTACTAAAACCCTTGCCGAAGAAATTTGGGGAGCGGCAAGGAACTGTATGTTGGCCACCCTGAAATTTAGGGTCAGAGCGGCCACTCAGATTTCACAGCCCCCAGACAGGAGAAGCTCAGCTGAGCCGGGGGGGGGCCGGGAGTCCCCTCGGTCCCCAAATCCTTATCTGCTCTCAGAGAAACAACGGAGAGCAGGAGATTTTTTGGAGAAAGTTAACAGAAGAAGCCAGATATGTGGCAAAGAAAGTAAGAGGAGAAACATCCCCCCAGGGACTTAAAGATGGCGCTGAGAAAAGAGTTACAGAGCAGGAAAAAAATGTCTTTAACAAAGAACAAAAGCTGGCCTTGAGAGATGGGCACAGTTGGGAGGTTGAAAGAGATAAGAAATGTGGAGAGGAACACGGGGGATGGGTACAGAGGCACAGAGACTGGAATGTAACAGAGGAAGGAGGGGGGAGCAGAAGGCGGAGTGAAAGGTGGGGTGAAAGGCGGAGTGGAGAGTGGACCAAAAGGCGGGGAGAACCAGGAGGGAGGGAACAGCCAGCCCACAGGGGTGGCAGGAGGGGCTGGAGCCCAACAAAAAGGCACGGAAAACAGGAAGTAGCCAGCCAGTTGAACTCTGACTCTGACCAAGATACTAGCGACGAATGGTCAGAGCCCGAGTCCTCAGAAGAGGAAACAATAAAGATAAGCAAGAACATCACCCCCCCCCCCCCCCCCCCCCGCATTAAAAAAGAACTGAGGATACCCCGCTCACAGACTAGGGTCAGATAAGAACAGAGTCGCAACAGCGGAGCGGGCGGTTCACCCCCCCGCTCCCTCTCTGGGAAGAAGCGCCGGGATAATACCCAGTTTGTTACAAAGTCATGATTTATTGAGCTTTCAAAATGTGTTTATATACCCTTTTGGAGTTAATTTTGTGTTTTAAGTAATTATGAGTTTATGCAGTTGCAGTTGTTAGAGTTTTACTAGCGAAATTATTGTGATTCTTTGAAAGTTTAAAAAGCCCCTTTCAAAAAAAAAAAAAAAAAAGATGTTTAAAGTGAATATTAACAGAAGTTACCTTGCAATAATTAGTTTTAAAACCTAAGGTTAAAATATGGTGTGATTTACAGCTTCTAAGAAAACCTTCCAATTAATGTTATCTACAGAAGAGATTTGTGATTTAAAAAAGTGTTAATAAAATTAAAAATAGTCAAGTTTTATTATGTTTAGGCTTGAATGTTTTTAAGTTAAGTTGTATAACTTGGATATTCTTTTAAAGTTAAGTTTTGTTATTTCCTTTTGTCATAAATAATTATTGTTAAGTTTAAATATTGTTTAATTTAAATTGTTTTATGTTTTATTGGAGACACTTGTCTAAACTACAAAGTATAGTTATTTTTCTTAAAGAAATGAAGATAACTACAACTGAAACAGCTGTGATAGAACACTGATGAACATCTGCTTGTGGACAGAAGTGAATGCAGTCTGTGACACGACTTCATCGGGAGTTCTATTGGTTGTTGCAATCTCTGCAGTTTTGTTTGTTATAGCTTTCTTATTTTTTAGTGTTTCCAGAATTTTAAGATGTACCATTGCTGAGGATCAGCTGCCATGGTGGAAGCTTCAGGTTAAACCAACTGTTGAATAATTTAATTAGTTTGGTACCTAAGGTTTTTGATCATTTGCTTTGTACAAATGCATTTCAACAGTTTGCTGTGCTGTAAGCATCTCAAAGCTGCTACTATTGAGAACCTTGTTTTAGAAATGAGTTAAGAGGCATCTTTCCAGTTGTCTTGGTTCTAGAAGACAGGTGTCTGCTAGGGAGAGCAGGAGCCTCCCTTGGGATGAAAGAATGTAGACCCCCTCCCTCCGAATTATTATAATTTTGAAATCAAGGGGGCTTTCAGGCAGAGATCTGGGGATAGGAATAACAGTTCTTTACTAGTATAACCAGGTAAACAAACAAACAATAACTACAGCAATAACAAGAAAACAGAACCAGGGACCCCGGGACAGCTTTCTCGGCTGAGACGGGATGGAGGAGAGGCTTTGTTTTCACAAACCCCTCGGGCAGTCAGTCCCGGTGCTCCTGCAGGGCTCCGAGGAAACAGTCAGCTGGAACAGCAGGGATGAGCTGAGATCCTGGGCTGGTGGATGAGGTGTATCAGCAGCTCCACGGCGATGCCTGGCAGGACAGCGGGTGCGAGGCCACCAACCAAGAGGGGAGAAGGAGAAGAAGCAGCTCCGCGACCCAGCGCACGAACGTCCTTCTTCCCCGAAGCCGAGGAAAAAGCCAGCTAAAAACTGGCCCCACCCTCCTTTTTCTGCCCCCTTCCCCGCCACCCTGGGCCCGGCTACTCTTTGTCCTTTGTGAGCACCCTTAAGTACCGGTAGTTAGGTTTCCCAGCACATAATGGGTAAAAATTCCCACCTAACCCTGAACACTATCCACCCCGAATTTTTTCCCATACCAAAATGTTACATCAAATATTAAACCTTTAAATTATACACTAACACGTACTACTTTAACTATATACATATGTACATGCAGATACAGATACAAGCACAGTGTCATGGGTAGTTCACCCTAAAACCAGGTCCCCTTGAGGTATGCACCGGGTCTCTCCATCTTTTTGCATCACCCACCAAGTGCAACCCGGTCCTTGAGCAAAGACAACCCCACGGATTGGATTGTCTTTGCTGGAGGCAGAATTAACCCAAACAGTTTTTCCCAGCATACCTCTCATATGTACCACTGGAACCTTATCTCCATCTGTCGTTCTAAAGGGCTCAGATTGGGCTGGGCCTGCTCGGTTAGTGGAACCTCGGGTGTTCACTAACCATGTGGCTTTTGCTAAATTAATCTCCCAGTTCTTGAAAGTTCCCCCACCCAGTGCCTTCAAGCTGGTTTTAAGCAGGCCATTGCACCGTTCAACTTTTCCAGCAGCCGGTGCATGGTAGGGGATATGATACACCCACTCAATGCCATGTTCCCTAGCCCAGCTGTTTATAAGGCTGTTCTTGAAATGAGTCCCATTGTCTGACTCAATCCTCTCAGGGGTGCCATGCCTCCAAAGGACCTGCTTTTCAAGTCCCAGGATGGTGTTCCTGGCAGTGGCATGAGGCACAGGGTAGGTTTCCAACCATCCAGTGGTGGCTTCTACCATCGTGAGCACGTAGCGCTTTCCTTGGCGGGTTTGGGGCAGTGTGATGTAGTCAATCTGCCAGGCCTCCCCATACTTGTATCTGGACCACCGCCCACCGTACCAGAGGGGCTTTAACCGCTTGGCCTGCTTGATCGTGGCACATGTCTCACAGTCATGGATAACCTGAGAAATACTGTCCATGGTTAGATCCACCCCTCGGTCTCGTGCCCACTTATAGGTGGCATCTCTACCCTGATGACCTGAGGCGTCATGGGCCCATCGAGCTAGGAACAACTCTCCCTTGTGTTGCCAATCTAAGTCTGTCTTTGACACCTCTATCTTTGCAGCCTGATCTACCTGCTCCTTCAGTGGCCTCTGCGACCTGTCGTGTGGGGCTCCATACAGCTGCTTTCCACTTCCGGTTCATTCCTACGATGCGACAGGAACCATCAGTGAACAGAGCATAGCGTGTTTCTTCTGCTGGAAGCTGGTTATATGGTGGAGCTTCTTCAGCCCGTGTCACTTGTTCCTGCTCCTCTTCATCAGTGAGACCAAAGTTTTCACCTTCAGGCCAGTTTGTAATTATCTCCAAAATCCCAGGGCGATTTGGGTTTCCAATACGGGCGCGCTGCGTGATGAGGGCGATCCACTTGCTCCATGTAGCGTCGGTGGCGTGGTGAGTAGCAGGAACTTTTCTTTTAAACATCCACCCCAGCACTGGCAGTCGGGGTGCCAGGAGGAGTTGTGCTTCTGTGCCAATCACTTCTGAGGCGGCTTGAACTCCTTCATAGGCAGCTAAGATTTCCTTCTCTGTGGGAGTGTAGTTGGCTTCGGACCCTCTGTAGCTTCGGCTCCAGAATCCCAGTGGTCGGCCTCGAGTCTCCCCAGGCACTTTCTGCCAAAGGCACCAGGACAAGCCATTGTTCCCAGCTGCAGAGTAGAGCACATTCTTCACGTCTGGTCCTGTCCTGACTGGGCCAAGGGCTACTGCATGAGCAATCTCCTGTTTGATCTGAGCAAAGGCTTGCTGCTGTTCAGGGCCCCAGTGGAAATCATTCTTTTTTCGGGTAACCAGGTAGAGAGGGCTCACGATCTGGCTGTACTCAGGAATGTGCATCCTCCAAAAACCTATGGCACCTAGGAAAGCTTGTGTTTCCTTCTTGTTGGCTGGTGGAGACATTGCAGTGATCTTATTGACGACCTCAGTGGGAATCTGACGCCGCCCATCTTGCCACTTTACTCCCAGGAACTGGATCTCTCGAGCAGGTCCTTTGACTTTGTTCTTCTTGATGGCAAAGCCGGCTTCTAGCAGAATCTGGATGATCTTTTCTCCTTTCTCAAATACTTCCACTGCTGTGTTCCCCCACACAATGATATCATCAATGTACTGCAGATGTTCTGGAGCCTCACCCTTTTCCAGTGCAGCCTGGATCAGTCCATGGCAGATGGTGGGGCTGTGCTTCCACCCCTGGGGCAGTCGGTTCCAGGTGTACTGCACTCCCCTCCACGTGAAGGCAAACTGAGGCCTGCATTCTGCTGCCAAGGGAATGGAGAAAAATGCATTGGCAATGTCAATAGTGGCGTACCACTTCGCTGCTTTGGACTCCAGCTCGCACTGGAGCTCCAGCATGTCCGGCACGGCAGCGCTCAGCGGTGGAGTCACTTCATTTAATGCACGATAGTCTACAGTCAATCTCCATTCTCTGTCAGACTTGCGCACAGGCCAGATGGGGCTGTTGAAGGGTGAGTGGGTTTTGCTGACCACCCCTTGGTTCTCCAGTTCTCGGATCATCTTGTGGATGGGGATCACAGCATCTCGATTTGTCCTATACTGTCGGCGGTGCACCGTCGAGGTGGCAATTGGCACTCGCTGTTCTTCCACCTTCAGGAGTCCTACTGCAGATGGGTTCTCTGATAGTCCAGGTAAGGTGTTCAATTGCTTAATGTCCTCTGCCTCCACAGCAGCTATTCCAAAAGCCCACCTGAGTCCCTTTGGGTCTTTGTAATAGCCATTTCGAAGGAAGTCCATGCCCAGAATACACGGGGCCTCTGGGCCAGTCACAATGGGATGTTTCTGCCACTCTCTCCCAGTCAGGCTCACCTCAGCTTCCAACAGAGTCAATTGCTGCGATCCCCCCGTCACCCCAGCAATGGAAACAGGTTCTGCCCCCACATGTCCTGACGGCATTAGGGTACCCTGTGCACCAGTATCAACTAAAGCTTCGTATTTCTGTGGCTCTGATGTGCCAGGCCATCGGATCCACACCGTCCAAAAGACCCGGTTTTCCCGTGCCTCTTCCTGGCTAGAGGCAGGGCCCCTCTAGCACTGGTCATCCTCTCCTCCCTGGGCATACATGTTAGAGGTTCCTTCAAGGGGATCATCCTCTTTTCTGTAATATCTGGCAGTTTGGTCACGGGAGGCTGAGGCTACCTTCACTTTAGTGGAACCTTTCTGGTTACTGGTTCCCTGCCTGAGTTGACGCACTCGTGCTGCCAGGGCAGAAGTGGGTTTCCCATCCCACTTTCCCATGTCTTCCCCATGGTCACGTAGAAAGAACCACAGCTCAGTTCGTGAGGTGTACCCTCTCTCTCTAGCTGGGGGACGTGGGGCTTGGAGTTTTGGGCTTGTGACCCACACTGGTGCCATATGGGAACTGCTCTTCCTCATCTCTTCCCTCATTTCCCTCATCTCCTCTTTGAGTTCCTTAATCACAGCAGAAATCTTAGCCTGATGTGGGCCATGGACCATACTGTCATAATTTCTAAGCCTGGTGGCAACAGAACCCACTGTCTCTCGGCCGTTATCGGCATTAATCGTTGCAATATAGGTGGTGTAGTCACGTGGCCCTAGATTTGCCAGACTCCACAACATCTGCCCAGTGCACCTGACTTTGTCGGGGTCATTATCATGCTGTCCACCCCTTCCAAAAAGGACTTCTAATATCGCCACTTCTCTCAGCTGTTGGATCCCTTCCTCAATGGTTTTCCATTCCCTTCTATGATAGTGCTCCTCCATTCTCTCTCTATGGACAAACCTTTCTCTTACACTCATCAAAAGCCACTCCCAGAGGGAAAGGGGCCCTTGCTCCCTGACGAATATCTGATTCACACCTGAGTCCTGGGTCAAGGGTCCCACATTCCTTGCCTCACCACCATCCAGCTGCACGCCTGTACCCATAAGGTCCCAGACCCGAAGTAACCAGGTGGTATAAGGCTCACGCCCCCGCCTCACAATGTCTTTTTGTAACTTACGGAGACTGTCATATGTCAGAGACTCAGTAATGATTTCAACTTCTGGCTCCCCTGTGGGTTGTGAGGACCCTCCTTTCTTATCCTTATCAGCAGGGTGCTGTGATTTCATCTTAGACTTCCTCGTTTCCACAGGGGCAACAGCTGCTGGCTGTGACTGCCCTTGTGGTTCATCTGGAACCTGGATTGTTGTAACATCTGTGGGTTCCACTGCTGCACCATCAGACTCTCCCTCTTTGGGGCAGGGGGAGGGTTTCCCAGCAGCTGAGGAAATGCACTCTATCTTCTGGCTCATCTCACGTATCTCCTTCACCAGAACCCCCACCCACCCTGGGTGGTTCATTTCTGAGGTGGGCTGTGGGGCAGGGGCAGGCTCTGGAGCAGCACTCCCTGTCTCTGGGGCAGGGGCAGGCTCTGGAGCACCACTCCCTGTCTCTGGGGCTGTGCCAGGTTCTGGAGCAGCACTCCCTGTCTCTGGGGCAGGGGCAGGCTCTGGAGCAGCACTCCCTGTCTCTGGGGCAGGGGCAGGCTCTGGAGCAGCACCCCCTCGCTCTGGGGCAGGGGCAGGCTCTGGAGCAGCACCTCCGATCTCTTTCCCTTTGTCTCTGAAGGCTAAGTAGAACAGGCCTATCAGCAACACCAGCCACTGTATGATGTCATTAGCATCCAGAGAAGATTTTAACCCTTTGAAAACTGGCGGGGTAGGCCCAAGGAACTGGGTGAAAGGTTGGGAGAAAATTTCCCCAGCTGTCTTTTTCTCCCAGTAGGTACCATTATTAAAGTAACCCGAAAACCATCCAGTTAGTGTGTGACAGCTCTGAATCCATGAGCCCGCCGTCCAGAGGATGTTAAACATCCATGAATTCCTCACCTTATCAACCCACAAAACAAGCTGGATAATAGCCACAGTAGCCTTAGTTATAGGACCCATATTTAGGTAAGGTGCAGCAAATGGGAGAAATATAGCTGTGACCACATGGCCCACGAACCTGGGTAAGCTAAACAACATGGTTCTACCTAACAAGGTTTCTAAATCCAGCACACAAAAGTTAGGTTATTTAAGAACTGTTATTCCTTTTTTGCCCTTTTTCTCTCAGTGCCCCACGATGGGCGGCCAAAATCTGTCTTGGTTCTAGAAGACAGGTGTCTGCTAGGGAGAGCAGGAGCCTCCCTTGGGATGAAAGAATGTAGACCCCCTCCCTCCGAATTATTATAATTTTGAAATCAAGGGGGCTTTCAGGCAGAGATCTGGGGATAGGAATAACAGTTCTTTACTAGTATAACCAGGTAAACAAACAAACAATAACTACAGCAATAACAAGAAAACAGAACCAGGGACCCCGGGACAGCTTTCTCGGCTGAGACGGGATGGAGGAGAGGCTTTGTTTTCACAAACCCCTCGGGCAGTCAGTCCCGGTGCTCCTGCAGGGCTCCGAGGAAACAGTCAGCTGGAACAGCAGGGATGAGCTGAGATCCTGGGCTGGTGGATGAGGTGTATCAGCAGCTCCACGGCGATGCCTGGCAGGACAGCGGGTGCGAGGCCACCAACCAAGAGGGGAGAAGGAGAAGAAGCAGCTCCGCGACCCAGCGCACGAACGTCCTTCTTCCCCGAAGCCGAGGAAAAAGCCAGCTAAAAACTGGCCCCACCCTCCTTTTTCTGCCCCCTTCCCCGCCACCCTGGGCCCGGCTACTCTTTGTCCTTTGTGAGCACCCTTAAGTACCGGTAGTTAGGTTTCCCAGCACATAATGGGTAAAAATTCCCACCTAACCCTCAACACCAGTTTAAAGCCTAGGCCCTGGCCAAGCCTTGACTTTACCTGGACAGAATGTTTGCCAACAGATCCAGATGTTTTCTGTACCAAATCAGTATTTGAGGCACTTTTTGACTCAGCAATTTGACCCTATTAATACGACAGCTGGATCAATTTTGAAGTGGGCTTGGAGAATCATTTCCAGAGGTGATTATCCAATCCTTCACTGATGATTTTTTGTTTCTGTTTGTTTGCTAACTCTGGGATGCTGCTGCAGTGTTTTAGTAATTAATAGTAGTTTTATATTACATATGTTATTAATAATGTTTATTATTTAATTGATTTTTAACTGTTATAGGTTCTTATTAATTGTGTATATGGTTTTGTGTTGATGTTGATGTTTATAACAGAAGTACATCTCATTTTTATTTTTTTTTAAGAAAAACGGGGGAGATTGATGCCCTAAAACCATTTTGATTAGTGTAATTCATTAACTTCAAGGAGAGAAGTGTCTGTGTTTTGTTGGCAGGTTCAAAAAGGTCACCTGTCCATCTGACCATACTGTCTGCCTCTTAACACATGAGATCCAGTGAACAGAGAAGTCACCACACAGCCTTGGTACTCCAGACATGGATCAGAAGTGAACCTGTCAGGACACAGTTGTGTCTGAACACTACACAGACAGTTGCCAACAGAAATTTTACCTTGTTGTTATGATGTTGTGTCTCTACCAATTTTTCAGTTATCCTTTGTTTTAAGATTTAGAAGGATCTGAAGAACAACTTGAACATCAAAGCCCTCAGTCACCGATCAGCTGCCAGCTGACATCACGAGAGCAGTGAACATTCCAAGACTGAATCGTGTTAGAGAAATTCTGTAGAAGATCTAAGAAGTGTAGAGACTCCATCTAACTGTATATAAAGCAAAGTGTAGTTGTGTGTTTACCCTTTCAGCAAATTGTTTTCCCGCTTAGACTACATATATACCAGAGCACGTGCCTTAAAAGTAGTTAGATAATAGTTTAAGATAAAGAGTTTAGTCTGTGTAGTAATTGCTATGTTAGTATAAAGTATAAGTACTCCCCCTTCAAGAGCTAGTGTAAGCATCTTTGGAAGTTCATTTAACGTTAAAGTTTTTGCTGTGAGTTTGCAAGTATGGTGTCATTTACATGGTAAGCTGTTTATAGTAATTGTGCTGTTTATAGTCATGACCAACTGTCTGCTAACTAACATCCAAAAGTGACGGAACATATGGGTCACTCTGGTATATTGAACTGGCCAAAAGTCAATGTGTTTTGTTATGAATGCACTCAAGAGAATGATATGGTTCAATCAAAGAAAAGTTTTATTAATTACAGCAAGCAAGCAATAAGCAAAAGATCAGCGCTGGGCGACAGGGGAGAAGGGGAATTCCCTCTCCGCTAATTTCGGGATTCCCCCTTTTAAGCTATCCAGCTTCCGGGTTACGTGTCCTTTCTCGAATGTCACTGCGCATGTCTCTCCGGCTGTTCAGAGGTCTTTTCCTGCCTCCTGGTGGTCGCGATATGAAGATCCAGAGTTTTCCTCAGTCCTCCCTTTGACCTTTTCTCACTGTTTTTCTTTTTAAGGCTTATCTCTGGAATTCAAGAAAGCTCGCAAGGGCACTAATAATTTATGCAACTGTTAGAAACAACCTTCAACCTCATCCTTATTCCACAAAGAAATGCTTTGCAAAGCATCGTATCTTGATCGTATCTTGTATGTTTAGGCGAACAAAAGGGTCTCTACTTACACAATCATTACATGTTTGAACCCAGCCACCAACCCAGGCAAAGACTACTGCCACCAACTAGGATATTGGTTTTGTGGCTATTGGGGGTGCGATCCGACTCCCAGTCATAACACCTGAAGCAGTTGGCCCCAACCTTGTGGTACAGGCTAAGAACCCACGATCTAATAGTCTAGCCCTTGCATTTATACCCAAAGCTTTAATTCCTCTGTTGACTTTTGTGTATTAGCTGTTATCATCCCCAGGGTCTTATACCACTCCAAAGAAGAAGTGAACCAGTACCTTGAGCGAGCAGGCCGCCTTCAGAAAAGGGAGCTGTTGACAGGACTGTCAATAGCAATGCTGCTCGGCTTGGGAGCGACCGAACAGGCGAGGTCTCGACCTTCTATTCATGCAGCAAGGAGGCCTCTGTATCGCCCTGAAGGAGGAGTGCTGCTTCTACGCAGACCACACCAGAGTAGTGAGAGACACCGTGGCAGAGCTACGAGACAGGCTGTCTCAACGAAAGGCAGAGAGAGAAGCTCAGCAAAGCTGGTTTCAGTCTTGGTTCAACCAATCTCTGTGGCTGACCACCCTGGTGTCTACCCTGATTGGACCAGTTGTGATGATTTTACTTGTGTTAATCTTTGGACTGTGTATTTTAAATAAGTTTGTGTCTTTTGTTAAGAGCTGACTAGAAAAAGTTAACATTTTGTTTATAGAAAGGCAACAGATGCTCTAAAAATACATTTAGTCACGGCATGTGCCTCATATTTACTAATGAAAACTGTAGTATCCATTTTATAAGCTTTTAGCTTTTTAGTTAAGTATAGTATATCCTATATTTTACTCAATTTTATATTATCCATTTTTAAAACTTGTATAATATAGATAAGTTAGACAAAGTGTTTAGAGATACGTGTATAGAAAATAACATTAGAATTTTTTAAAAACTAATACACCTTATATTTTAGCAAATTAGTTATTCATAGAGAGAGGGGAATATGTTGTAGTTTAAGGCCTGGCGATCTGAAGATCTCGGGATGTAACAGAAAGTTAGTAAATCCCCCCCTCTCTGTTAGGATAGTAAGGCCCCCTGCAATTAGCCAATAGCACCTAGGTGTGACGAAAGCAGATGGGAGTAACACAGTGACCCTAGGTTATAAAATGTTAAATTTCCCTGCATTAAACACCATTTTCGCCATCCATCACATTGATGTCTTGTGGGTAAATGGTCCGTGTGGCCAAGGGAGGCCACTGTGCTGGCTTCTAATTCAGGGTGCTTGCCTTGCTTGAAAACCTACAAATGACCACATTGCTGGCCAGATCCCTGGCCACTACAACTCCCCACTTTTTACTAATTATGAATGCTTCCCCAACAACCTTTTTAAAACAATGTAAAAAACATGAAAACATAATCAACACAATAACAATAACCAAAAGAATCCACAACACACTGTTAAGGAAGGAGGCAACCCAGCCTCTTTGACAGAAGTATCCCAAAGAATTTGTAAACCATTTGGGGTTTGTCATGGCCTGAAGCTCTTTGATGTCTTCTTTGAGCAGCTGGATGTTCCTGGAGATGGACTGGCTTTGCTCTGACAAGTTAAAGCAGCAGAGGCCTTCAAAGTCCTGGCAGCTGTGTCCATGGACTAACATGAGAAAGTCAGTTGTTGCATGGTTTTACAAGGTGAAAGAAATTGGCCAGGAGACAAGACTCTTGTTTGATGCCTTTATTAGGATTCAGCTCTTGAGGTGGGGGGGGCGAGGAGTTGCTTGCACCACGGCCGTTCCCTCACTGGCAGCTCCAACGAGGAGGCACAATTCAGCTTTGCAGCACACACTGCAGAGCTGGGGCTTTCGTCCTCATGAGAGTAGCCAGGAGGCCTGTTGTTCTTGCTCGTTGTCTGGGGGGGGGGTGGGGGGGATTCAGTCCTTTCCAGTCCTCTTTAGGTCATGGTGATGCAGGAAGATGGTTTCTAAACAGGCTTAGGTGATGCAGGGAGATGATCTTTCATCATAGCTTGCTAGAATATGTTTCCTTGTCCTTTTATTCCCCTGTTAGCTTGTTGTTTTGGTGTCCTACATGCCTTAGTTTGCATATTACTCTGTTGCACAGCTTCCTGGGAGTTTCTTTGTTCTAGTCCGTGGGAGTTGCTTAATTCTGTGGCATACCTTTCTAATGGGTTGCTTTTGTTAGTCTGACCCAGCCCCCATGGGAGCAGCTTTGTTACATAGTAGCAAGGAAGTAAGGGAAAGGGTTGAAGAATGTCTCATAAGAACCTTTAAAACACTTCAGAAACTGGTAAGTAATTAACATTACTAATAACCATTGGAGTAAACAAGGGGTACAAGGTTTACAAAGGGGATAAGAACATTAACTGTACATAACTAAACACAGTATTTTAACCAGGGTGGATTTCTTGAGAGATTTTATTCATGACACAAGGTGGCGTGTCTGGTTGTATCTTCATCTTTGAGGAGGGTGCTGAGTGCCTTAGATGTTCTGTTGGCCTGCTTAGTAAGCCAACACCCCAGATGTGAAAGTTCACCCAGGCCTTTTGCAGTGGCCACCCATGGGAGGAAGATGGACACTGCGACCTGTTTATTCTTTCGCCAATCAATAAATTTAGAATCACAATTTTCATCAGATCCTGTGAGAGTATGTTTTTGGTGTGCCAGTTTGTTTTTCTGTGTCAAATCTTGCATGAGGGTGATGTTTGGGGTGAGGGTACTAAGCTGTCCAAAAGTGCAGGGACTTCCCCTGAGACGTGAGAGAACTCCACCCCAGGCCCTGTATCTGCAGAGGAGAAACACACACCCGGGGGGAGCACTCTGAGAAAGACGGAACTGGAGGAGTCAAATGAAGTCTCAACTGTGTAGTTGCACCATTTGGCCAAATTGTAAATGTTTTTGGTTGGGGTTACATCCTTAATGTAGTTAACTGAAGGGTTAAGGAAATAAAAGTTAAAGCAAAAACTGGTTTTGGGTGACCCAAACAAATCAAATTCTCTAGGTTCTTCCAGTGCCTTAGGAAATTTCTCCATCCACGTGTTCCATCCCTCCATAGTGCTCTCCATCGGGTTGGGCCACATCCCTGCAAAGTGGTTTTCGCTGGGCCTAAGGGGGATCCCCACCAGACAGGACTGCAGCGGGTTATCGACTGAGCCCATGGACAGGCATATATTGTCCTGCTGGAGGGTCCTAGCTGGGATGACCCACACGTTGTGGCTGACTTTGCTGACTATCCAGCTGAGGGCATGCTGTGCCATCAGGAGCAATCAGATGATCATCTCAACAGCACTATGGAGAGTGGTTTTCATTTTGGCTGATAACTGGAGCTTCTGTAATAAACATAGGTTATTATCTTTTGGAGGAAGGGGGGGGTATCTCTCTGCCTTTTATTTTTCCCCTCTACTCTTCATTCCCCCTTAATAAACTAAACTTGAAGGTATAGGTGGTTTTAGGGAAAAGGGAGAGGGACTGAAAAGGGGAAGGTGGGTATGGGGAAGGAAAGTATAAAGGAAAATAGGAATTTAGGGGGTAACTGGAGTTAACAGTGAACTTGCTAGGATGTTCCTAGCCTTTTGGCATTGCTGTCTTTTCTGGAGTTCTGTTTGGCCTGGGACCTGGTGACAGGGTGGTGTACGCTCTGCAGGAGCCATGTTTAGTGGTGTTTCCATCTCCAGGTGGCTGCTGTCTTATTCTGCGGTTCTGTGGTAGACTTGGAGTAAATCTTGTTATTTTTGTCAGAGGCAGTGTTTGTAGGTCCTAAATACGGTTTGATGCATTTCCCTGGAAGTCATCTCAGGCCAGAGGGAGCTGACACACAGGCATATCCCCTCCCCCAGGTTATCAGTGGGAAAGGCCCTGTTATTTGCTGGGTCTCAGGATCTTTGATCAGCACTAGCGGCTTCTCCTCGAACTTAGCTTGGGTAGAATTTGAGAAATGCCGGAGTACAGGCGGGGCTCAGCTCTGAAAATGAGCAATTTAGAAAGTTAATCACATAGAGAGCTTTACAAAGCCTCTCAACTGGAGACAGGGTCTCTGTCCCTCTCCACTGCTGGGCAAGGACCCGTTTGAGGGTGCCATGGGTCCTTTCCCCTACTGACTTGCCTGTGGGATTATGAGGAATGCCTGTTGTGTGTTTCACTCCCCACTGATTGAAAAAGGTGTTTAATTTGCGGGAGGTGTAAGCAGGTCCACTGTCAGTTTTTATTTCCTTGGGGACTCCTAGGGTGGCAAAAGCAAAGAGGAAGTGCCGGATAGTGTGCATGGCATCCTCTCCTGCATGGGCCCAGGAAAACACTGCTCCTGAAAAGGTATCAACAGATACATGAATGTATTTTGACTTTCCAAAAACTGGGAAGTGGGTAACATGTTTGCCAAACCTGGCAGCTATTGAGGCCTCTGGGGTTTGACCCCAGAGCCTAGGGATGGCAACTGGTATGACTGGCAGTTTGGACAGATGGCCACAATAGCTCTGGTTTGTTCTCGTGAAAGATGGATCATCCACATGAGGGCTGGGACGTTCTGATGAAAAAATGCATGTGACAATTTGGCCTGTGCAAAGATGTCTGGCACGTTTGTTGTTCCAGATGTCATGGCAAGAGCATCTGCTCTCCTGTTTCCCTCTGCGATGGCACCAAGGAGTTCGATGTGTGACCTCACATTCATTATATGGAAAGGATACTTTCTGTGGGAGATGAGATAAATCAGTTTAGAAGGCATCTTGTACAAATTTGGGTTGGAGACTTCTTTTAAAAGTGAATGTTCTGCTCTCATAGCTACCCCTGCATGTGGAATCAGTTACCACATTAATAGGTTCCTGAAATCTCTCAAAGGCTCTGATGACGGCTGCCAACTCTGCCAGTTGTGGTGACCCTTCCACCACCTGGACATCAGACTCCCACTTATGCATCTTGGGATCCTTCCACATCATCACTGACTTGTGGGAGGACTGTCACGATCCGCTAACACAAGCAGGAGTTGTGAGAGGTTTGTTTGATCTCAGAGTGCAAAAAAACCACCAAGGGATTTCAGTTTCAATCACAACAGCAATAATGCACCTTTATTTTAGTGCCAGCAACATGGGTTATGCAATAGATGAGAGGGAGATAAAGAGAGAGAGAGAGAGAGAAGGCTAAAGAGGCAAAGTGAAAAGAGAAAAAAAGGGGGGGTTATAGATACCAACGGACGAGATGGAGTTGCCGGTGTCTTCTTCCATGGGGAAATCTCTCTCTCCAAAAGTAACTTAGAAAGTCACTTTTATAGTCTGTTTCAAAGTGAGGGGCAGTTGGCCAAGAGGTGGGAAGATTCACAGGCCATTGTGATAAGACGGGTTGCTTTGGGAAGCAGGTGTAAGGAAGGTACAGAACAGGATACTCCCTACAAGTCCCTGCTCACCAGCAGGAATGAAGGCAGTGTACAGCGGCAGCACAGCAAGCACAGCTGCAAACAATCACTCAGCAAGCATCCACCTCAACCAGGCCAGAACCCCTGCACAAAGTCCCTTGGGGTCTTCAGGGTCTTAGTCTCTGTTCTTGCGAAGGTCGTGAGGCAGATGAGGGAAACTTCGGACTGTCTCTTACAGAGGACCCCGAGCCGTCAGTAAAAATGGTCAGAGCTTTGAGGGGTGTTTTGCTTTGGTGGAATTTAGGGACTAAATTAAAAGTCAAATTGAATAATTTATGTTTAGGAAAATGAATTGAGACTTGGTCTGGATAGCTATCTAGGGCAAACTGAAGACTCTCATTAAACTGAAGCAAATGCTCCAACTCTCCAATTGTTGCCAGAGGCAGGTGAATGCACGTGAACTCACACCCTGCAAGAGAGCTGAGGCAGGCTCAGGCTTTTTGATCAATTCTGCCATTACTTCTTGTGTGGTAGTAATTGTTTTGGTTGGCTCGTGATGGAGGAACACCCACTCGAGGATAATTAGGAGGTCTCTCGAGCGAGTGTCCCACTGAAAGATAAAGCCGTGAAACCGGGGGGCCTTACCTAAAATGTCCAGATTGAAGGGCAGGCTGGGCTCATATTGGTGGGCCTGTCAAGAGGACAGGGCCTCCTGGACCTTGATGATGGAGCCTCGGGCCTCAGGCGTGAGGACGCATGGTGAGTCCAGGTCCTCGCTGCCTCAGAGGAGATTGAAGAGGGGTGCCAGGTCCTCTGTCGGGATTCCCAGCAGCGAACATACCCAGCTGATGGACTCACAGAGCTGATGGAGGTCCTGCAGGGTCTTTGGGTCATCCCAGATGGTCAGCTGCTGTGGCACAACGATCTGTTCCCAGATCCAAAGTCCAAAGTAGGTGAAGGGGCTGGTTTGATGGATCTTGTCCTCCCAGATCTCAAAACCTGCTCCCTCAATAGCTTTTATGGTTCTCTTTAAAGTCATGTCCAGGTAACCGTCAATGGGAGCACAGACTAAAATATTGTCCATGTAGTGGAGAATGACTGCCTCGGGGAACAGTTTCCTGATGGGGGACAGGATGTGGACCACATATCACTGGCAAATCATAGCAGAATTTGGCATCCCTTGTGAGGCGACAAGCCAATGATATTATTTTAGAGGGGCCTGTCTGTTAGGGGAGGGAACAGAAAAAGCAAATCTAGGCCTGTCGCCCTGAAAACTCAGCTTCTGAGCTTGCTGACATGGTTTTCTAAAGACCTTCCCAGGACAGTAACTATAAACATAGATATGTGTACATTCTTTCTGTTACACGTCTTGTGATGGGCATCTCTCATGGCCAGTGCAGTGAGAAAGTGTTATCCTGACCATCCAATCCCTGGCCGTGGTCAGGAGCCTATAAATCCTGGGAGGAAAAATAAACTCTGCTCTTTCTTTCACCACACCTCGACCTGTGTCCGTGTGATCTATTCATCTTCAGCGGCAATATAGGCCCATCTTGGAGATGGAGTGGGATAATAAAGAAGCAGTCTTTAATATCTATGATGGCAAGTTTCCAGTCCCAGGGCAGCATAGAGGGTGAGGGCAGGCCTGGCTGAAGAGGACCCATGCCCTCAATGATCTCATTGATCTTTCTGAGGTTGTGGAGGAGCCTCCACCTGTCTGCCTAGCTTTTTAAAAACAAAGACAGGGGAGTTCCAAGGGCTATTAGGTTCTACAAGGTGGCCCTTGAAGAGCTGCTCCTCTACAAGGGCTTCTAAAGCACGCAATTTCTGATTGGAAAGGGGCCGCTGATCTGCCCACACTGGATTTTCCTGTTTCCGGGTGAGCTTAGGAATGACAGGTGTTGTGCGCTCCACAGTGGCCCGAACTAAAAATCCCTGCTGGGACTCAATAGAGAGGCCCCCCATTGGGACAATAGGTCCCTGCCCCAAAGGGTAATTGGTGCTCTGACCACAAATGGTCGAATGGTTGCCATTTTTCCCTCAGGACCTTCTACAACATTTCTCTTGCTTCTATATGAAACTGCCACACCTCCAATCCCTGAGATCATGCCTGCAGTTCCCAGTTGTCTGGCCACTCAGAGCAAGCTATGATGGCAACATCCGCTCCAGTGTCCAGCATGCCAGGATGGCAGATCTTTTCACCCCTACAGAACAGGCCACACTCTACGATGGGTTTATTTGAACCCACAATTTCCACCCACATGGGGGTAGGGTTGAGGGGAACCTGTTCTGGATAGTCAGGTGGTAGTAAAAAGGCCTGTGCAATAGGAATCTGTTGGGATAGGTAATATGAAGGGTACATGCATGCCAGAGAGACAAAAATTTTGTCCCCTGGGTATACAGTCTGAACCTCAGAAGTCACATAAATTTGCTCAGGTGAGTTGAACAGGTCACCAAAAATTAAAATGTCCCAAGGACTGTCCCCTGGTCCATATTTCCCAGTTGGTACCTTCTGAATGCACTCATCAGTCAAGTTAATGGCCAGTTTGCTTACCAACTGGTGCCTGGTTCCCACCGGAACCCCTCCGTATGTAGGGTCTGCTCCAGCCATGCTGGCAATGGAAAAGCACTCGGAGCTGGTGTCTGGCTTCTCATGTGCTCTGGGAAGGTAGGCAGAGCGGAGTGGCATGGCTTCTGATTTGATGTTGTGGCACAAGGCGATCCACACTCCCTTGGTAGTTTTTTGGGTGCCGGGTGTCAGGAAAATTAATCAACAAACACCAGAGGTTTATGTCCAAAAAGGAGACAGAGGAGTCCTTTTACTTTATTTGAATAAAGGGAGAGGCCATGGGGCATTCCCCTGCGGTCTCAAATTTTTGGAGGGCACAGCCTCCTTTCCTGGCTGCATGTCCCTTCTCTCTTTCCCCATTGGCTGAGGTACTTGAGAGGTACAGACTTCCCAGAATGCCTAATACCTAAGATCCCACTCTAATGTATAACCCCACTCTTAATTCTTAACTCTTGTGGAATTTATGGTGTTTCCTCAGTGTCCCTTTCATCTTTCAATGGAATCCATCCCATTATTTCTGTTATCTTTCAGTGATAGTTTCATCTTATCAGCAGACCCACAGCTTGTTTGTAAAGACAAACTTGTCATTCCTCTCACGAGGGGTAAGGCAGGAGTGGTTGTGGCCATGCATGGTGTTTGCGAGAGTCCATTGGTACACCTTGCCAGGGACAGTATTTAAAGAAATATCCATTCTTCCCCACAATTAAAGCATTTTTGGTTATCTTTTGCTACTGATGCAAAAGCTCCAGTCACTCCTTCTACAATCCCTTTTGACACAGCCTATGCTACAGTATTTTCTGATGAAGTTTGCCTGGTGCATGCTTCTACCATTTGTTCAATGGATGGTTCTGGATCAAGTGGGAGAGCTCTTAGAATTGCCTTACATTGGGCATTGGCATTGGCTCTAGCCATCTTATTTCATCCTTCTGGACTTTCAATTTGTTTTTCCAATGCAGTTCTTAATCTGTCGACAAATTTAATGAAGCTTTCATCAAACCCCTGCTTTATAATAGTAAAGCTTTGAGTGGGGGTACTAACATCACGGGTGAGAGAAAGTGTGGTTTTTGCAGCAGTTGCAATGTCACATTGTAAGAGACGGTCCAAAGATTCCCTCATCTGCATCACAACCATCGCAAGAACAGAGACTAAGATGTTGGAGTCTGGAATACAGAGTGTGTGCCCTTGTTTCTGATACTTAGTTATAAGATCCAGAAAAACACTGAATTTCATATAATATGAAATTCATGAGCATATTTTCATGGTGATACATGAGAAAAACTGTTAAAGTTAGAAAAAGCTAAAAGTGTAAGTGTGTAGATTAGAATTTTTTTTTAAATCACTGTGTGAAAAAGTTAGTTTAGAGAACAAGAGACAAGATGATTTAGGGTGTTGTCTCTTGTCCCTTCTTTCTTCTTCATGTTCTTCTCCTAGAGGTTTTTGGGTAATAGTAAATAATTGGATAGAAAATGCTGCAGTGCAGCACAGAGGTGATGGGTCATTGGGTCATTAAGAAAAATAAGATACGTGTCTATTGTTAATTGGGTAAAAATAGGTATAAAGATAAAAGAACTGCGTACTTCGGGGCCATTTTGTGCATCAGACACGAAGTGTGCTACAAGGCCTTGTTTGTACCATCAGAAGAAGGAAATGTACCAGATTGCAAAGATATAACCTTGTGTAGCCAGCCTGGAGAGACCTGCCAAGTTTTGTGATGACCTTTTAATAAACACGAGAAACAAGACTCTAACGAGCTTGGAAGTTTTCTTCAAATCATAAGAACTGAGATAAGCAGGGCTCCCCACGAGGGAGGATCCCAAAAGAATTGAGTCCAAAGGAGGCTGAGAAATCCAGGAAGAGAAAGAAAAATACAGAAGAAATGCAGCAGAATAAGAGAAACGGAAAAAAGAGTTTTTAGAGAAAAGTTACATAAGACCCTGAAGACCCCAAGGGACTTTGTGCAGGGGTTCTGGCCTGGTTGAGGTGGATGATTGCTAAGTGATTGTTTGAAGGTGTGCTCGACCTACACCACAATAGTGATTGTTTGCAGGTGTTTGCTGTTCTGCCATGGTACACTGCCTTCATTCCTGCAGCTGAGCAGGGACTGGTGAGGAGTGGCCTGTTCTGTACCTTACACCTGCTTCCCAGAGCAACCCGTCTTATCACAAGGGCCTGTGAATCTTCCCACCTCTTGGCCAACTGCCCCTCACTTTGAAACAGACTATAAAAGTGACTTTCTAAGTTACTTTTGGAGAGAGAGATTTCCCCATGGAAGAAGACACCAGCAACTCCATCTCGTCCGTTGGTATCTATAATCCCCCCTTTTTCTCTCTTTACTTTGCTTCTTTATCCTTCTCTCTCTTTCTCTTTCTCTCCCTCTCATCTATTGCATAACCCATGTTGCTGGCACTAAAATAAAGGTGCATTATTGCTGTTGTGATTTAAACTGAAATCCCTTGGTGTCCTTTTTGCACTCTGAGATCAAACGAACCTCTCACGACTCCTGCTTGTGTTAGCGGATCATGACACACGTAAAGCAGCCTCAGGCAGATGTCGAGCCTGATCCGAGGGTTTTAGAAAGTTACCTTCTCCAGCCATCTGTTCAATTGTAAATTGGGACCTGTTTGGATCTTGGGCATAATTATCAGCTAATGCTTTTAAATGTCTCTTCCCATGCCTCTCCCATAGCATATACTTAGCTGGGGAAAGGAGACAATTTATAATATTTTCTATATCATGGGGCACCAGGGTGTGGGCAGAGAAAGTAGCTTCCACTAGATTCTTAAAGAAATGTGAACCTCTCCTGTGTTCTTTTGCAGCTTTACAAAGTTCTTTTAACTGACTGTAGGGTACAGGCTCCCAGGTGCTTTGGGTTCCAGCCATTCTCCCCCCTTTGAAAACAACTGGGAAGGCAGAGTAATGGAAAACCACTCAGACTATTCACTGAGTCCTCATAGAGGTATAGTGAATGTAATTTATTTCTACCTTTAGCACACTTTTATAGGGTCCGACAGGGTTTGCGGGGCTTAACAAGCTACTATTGGTTAATACATATTGTTTTACATTCTTTTCCAAGTACATAATGTCATTGTTTTTCTTTATTCTCGCTGTTCCAGGAGAGTTTCAAGGATACTGCCTTTAATATTGTCGCTTGGATTTAAAGGCTGGCTTGGGCAGACTGGCTTTTACTAAAATATCATGCTTTTACTCTGTTAAAATGTTTCTCTACAGCAGAGATTCTGTTTGCCATCTCCCAGTCCCCTTCTCTGGTGGCTTCCCTTTGGGTTTTAGCCCATCGGTCCTCAGACTCAGAACTGGAGTCTGAGAAATCACTGCTGTCCCCATCTGAGAAGGGGGATTGCCGGCTGGCCATGCAGAGCCGTTCCGGGCGGCCCGGGGCTGCCGCGTGATGCTTCTCTCTGGGCACCGCCTCTGCCCGCAGCTCCGCTCCAGCTGCCGCCGCTGCTGCCCCCAGCCCCAGCAGTGTGGGACCTGGAGGGGGGGTCAGAGCAGGAGGGCGAGCGCAGTCTATGGTAGCAAGGGGAGCGGGTCCAGTGGCGCCGAGAGCAATTTCCGCGGCAGGGGGGCTTCAGCAGGGGTGGGAAAATCCCGGTGCTGCTACTGCGAGCGGTACAGGGGGAAAGGGGAGGGTCCGGGCGCCCGGTGATGGCAGGGGAGAAGCGGGTCCCAGCAGGCTTACTCTGAGCAGTGCGGGGAAGGGAGGAGGAGGTGGGTACCGAGCAGGTAACGGGACTCGAGCGTACTCGGGGGGCGCGGGAGTCACCAGGGCGGGGGGAGGAACTTGGAAAAGGATGAAAAACTGCATGGCTAGTCATGTGACCAGCGCCATGTTGTAGGGGGGGTGAAAACGGACGGGGGTGTAGGAAGGGGCTTCTGGGAAGAATCCGGGACAGCAGAGCTCTCACTGTCCTGACAGGGGGTGAGTGAGAGTCTAGAGATGTTGAAACAGAGAAATTAAGAATTAGGAATCATTTATAAAGAAATGCCTTGACTAGAAGGGGCTACAAAACCCATGTGAAATGCTGACTGCTCCCACAAGAGCAGGAAGAGAATAGAGACTGCAAGATGAGATAAGGAGCTAGAGTGCATAAACAGGATGCAAGGATAAAGGCGCCATAGGATGAGGGGGTTCCTTGGTTTCTTTGGACCCCTAAGCCAGAAGAAATGGAAAGGGGGGGGGTCAAAAGAACTGAAAGGAGTATGCGCAAGAAGACAAGGTGAAACGTTCAGCTGAAGGAAAATTGCTGACTTCAGCCCCAGACCCCCAGATGACCACCAGTGACCAACAAGGAGCAGTGCGCAGCTGCAAATAAGCGTGGAACTAATTTTAATATGAAGTGGGGACAGGCGGGGTTAGAAAATGAATATGTATTAGGCGTACTGTGTAACCCTAGTTTGTAGAGAATAAAAAAGGAGAAACACATCTCCAAGGTGTGCATGTCTTAGGAGGAACGATCCCCCATGCACCTCAGTGCTGAATAAATTCATACCTGCTCTCATAACTACTCTGTGAGTTATAGTTTTCTTTCCGCATATCATTTTGACAAGCCAGCCAGGAGGATCTCTGGCTGCGAGAGCGGCCGAGGAGAGGATTCCCTGGCGCGCCCCCAGGACTTTCCTGGGTGGGACCCCGAACCTCGGTTCGCTCACTGCAGGGACAGACAACGACCTGCTGGCCTTGCGGATAAAGGTATGTATTAAGTATCAGGAAACGGGCAGCTGATAAGTTGTGCAGAGACGTCTGATGCATAGCATAGTCCCGGTGGGCTTGCAAGCAGTCGGCCAAGGAGGGGCCAGAGACAGAGGGAGAAGGATCGATCTCTGGCCAATAGGGCGGCCGATGGGAAGGGGTCTCACTGAGGTGATAGAGCAGCCCGCTAGCGACTCTGGGGGTGAGTCGAGTGAACCCTTGTTTTGCTGCTATTTTGTGTCAATGCTAAGTCCGGACACATTGAGTCATTAAGTGTGTTCAGTGAGTGAGTGAGACGCACCAGAGGGGGCGGAGAAAAACGAAGTGACTGGGGTCAGTGTGGGGCAAACCCAAGTATGAATGAGGAGTGTTGTGCTTGAGTGTGGTTAACATTTGTTTTAACTGTGGATAGACAAATGGACAGAGTCTTCCCTCAGCAGCGGTTTGGGCTTGATCCCTGGGAATCGATTGATCGAGTGAATCATTGGATAGAAGGAGGGAATGAACGGGTCTATCTAGAAGGAATATACGAAACCTCTGCGGGGAGGTTGGTGGCCTTGGACTGGGAACAACCCGCAGTACAGACCCTGAGTATTCCAAGGGAGGTGAATGGGATAGCTTGTCTTTGTGGGAGATTTAGACCTGTCAGAGGAGCAAGGGATTGGCATCTGGTGTGGGTTTTATTGCAGTGTAGAGATTGTGGAAGACATTGGTATTGTCGCTCTAATAACCAGCAGGGCATATGCCCCACGTGTGAAGTGAAAACTCTGTGTGTGGAAAGTCATTGGGTGCCTGCAAATTGGGATTGTGTGTGGCAAGAATACTGGGAAGAGACAGTGAAATTGTGTGAGGAAAAGTTTGGATGGAAACGGGACAGAGCAAGAAGGAGGAGATAATGGGAACTGGACAAAGTAAAGAGATCCCTAAAGCGAGTCCACTAGGCTGTATTATTGCACAGTGGGAAGACATTGCTGGGTGTGGGGGAACCGAGAACAAGAGAGATCAGGTTCTGCAAGGACTAGTGGCCACTATATAAATTGGATGATGGAGCGAGGTGGCCACCTAATGGAACTTTAGATTATAACATGCTATTGCAACTCATGCTATTTCTTAGGAGGGAAGTGGACAGAGGTATCATATGCTGATATGTTTTTCTCCCTTTGAAATCACCGGGAATGGCAGAGACACTGTGGGATCAGGGCTCCATCTGACCCTCTGGTATTTTCCCTGGAGAAGGAGAATAAAATTAAGAGAGGAAGGCTTTAGCGGTGTTGTTCAGCGTGTAGTATAGGGAAAATATCTACAAAATTGAATTAGGTTTACCAGCCTGTGGCCCAAGAACAAGATCTAGCAGCTGATTTTCTCAAGCCTCCCCTCATAATACAAGAAAGGGATGAGGAGGAGGATGTAGACTCAGAGGATACAGACACCCCTCTGATTGCGCACCGGACTAGACAACAGACACACATATTACAGGTTCCTCTGCATGAGGCAGTGGGACCAGAGGGAGGAGTGGTATTGGTTAAAGTTCCCTTCTCCACAATCGATTTGGAGGCATGGGAAAAGGTTGCTAAAAATTACCGCAGTGATCCAGTTAACACAGCTAAACATCTGTGATATATAATAAAACAACACAGTCTGGATTAGAGTGACATGCAATTATTATTGGATGCACTGACTGAGACAGAAAAAACAATTAATTATAAAAATGGCAGGGGATCTGGCAGAAGATTATTATAAAACCCAACAATTGGATGTGAAAGATTATTTCCCACTCCAAAACCCACAGTGGGATCCAAACAGATTAGCAGAATTGAAAAAATTTGAAAGCTATCAGGAGTGGATTGCAAAGGGGATGGAAAGAGCCATTCCCAAAACTATAAATTGGTCAGCCTTATATGCAATCAAGCAAGGGCCTTCTGACTTGCCATCTGAATTCCTCGAAAAATTAAGAGATGCTATGTGTCGTCACACATCACTGGACCCTGGGTCTGAAGTAGGAATACAGCAGTTAGTTAATTTATTCCTGGGACAGTCTATAAGTGACATAAGACGTAAACTTCAAAAGATTCGGGGAACAGATGGGAGGAACTCAGAGACTTGGTTTGATGAGGTGTGGAAAGTCTTTAGTAACCAGGAAGAAGGATATAAACAAGGAATGAGGAAGGTTGTAGCAATTTTAAGTGAGAGAGAGGAAAACGTGGACAGGGACCACCTAGACAAGGCCCGTCCTGGCTGGGCAGAGACCAGTGTGCGATCTATAAGAAATATGATCACTGGAAAAATCAGTGCCCAGAACGAAGATGGGGTGGACTTCAGGAAAAGGGAGACTGGGAGAAAGGAAAAGTGATTGCATATGTGAAAGAAGATTAAGGAGGACCGGTAGATCTCACCCCAGAAGATCCACTGGTTATAAAATTAACATTGGGGGGAAAAGGGAAAGAAGTGGAATTTCTGGTTGACACAGGGGCAACATATTCAGCCTTGAATAAGACTTTGTCACCTGTGGGGAAGGATTATGTTACAGTAATAGGAACAACTGGCCAACCTGAAAAAGCATATTTTTGCAAACCATTAAAGTATAAGCTTGGAAAGCAATGGGGCATTCATAAATTCCTCTATCTGCCCAGCTCCCCAAGACACCTTTTGGGGAGGGACTTGTTAGAACAATTACAAGTAATCATTAAATTTAAAGATGGGGAGGTTATTCTGAAAGTAAATGATGAACAGTACATAGAGGCATTGAGTTTAATGTTGACAGCTGTCCACACAGAAGGGGAAATTAGTGAAGAAATAATAAATCAATTATTTCCTGGAGTGTGGGCCTCCAATGTACCAGGGAGAGTGAAAAATGCACTTCCAATATTAATCAAACTAAAGGAAGGAAGACAACCAGTTAGAATTAAACAGTATCCCCTGAAAAGAGAAGATAGGGAAGGAATTAGTCCCATAATTGAAAACTTTTTGCAGTTAGGCTTGTTAAAAGAGTACCCATCTGAGTTCAATACTCCCATTTTGCCAGTCCGAAAACCTGATGGGTCATACCGGATAGTACAAGATCTAAGGGCTGTTAACAAAATAACTGAGGATCTCTATCCTGTAGTCGCAAATCCATACACTCTACTAATGTGCCTGACACCCGAGCTAACTTGGTTTACGGTTTTAGACTTGAAAGATGCCTTCTTTTGCCTCCCTATCCATGAGGACAGCAAGAAAATTTTTGCATTTGAATGGGAAAACCCCAAAAGTGGGCGCAAATCCCAGCTCACCTGGACTGTGTTGCCTCAAGGATTTAAAAACTCTCCTACTCTGTTTGGAGAGAAACTTGCCAAGGATCTGGAATCCTGGGAGGCTCCCCCAGAAGAAGGAAAGATATTGCAGTACGTGGATGACATCCTCATAGCCACCCAGACAAAAGAGGCATGCATAGCCTGGACTGTAAGCCTGCTAAACTTTCTGGGACTTCAGGGATACAGGGTATCAAAGAAAAAGGCCCAGGTAGTGAAGCCAAAGGTAATTTATCTGGGTTATGAGATCAGTGCTAGACAGCGGACTCTAGGGCAAGATCGCAAAGAAGCGATATGCCAAACCCCAAAACCTCAAACAGTGAAGGAGCTGCGAACATTCTTAGGAATGACAGGATGGTGCAGAGTATGGATACACAGCTATGGGTTGCTTGTGAAACCTCTGTATGCGCTCATTACAAGCGGGAACAGAGAACTCCAGTGGACAAAAGAGGCCACACAAGCCTTCCAACAGCTGAAGAATGCCCTAATGTCAGCTCCAGCGCTTGGACTCCCAGATGTAAGTAAACCGTTCTTCCTGTTTTCCCATGAGAAGCAAGGAATTGCCCTGGGAATACTGGCCCAGGACTTGGGTCCATACCAAAGAGCAGTTGCTTACTTCTCCAAACAACTAGACACAACAGCCAAGGGATGGTCAGGATGCCTTAGAGCTGTTGCTGCAGTGGTGCTGAATATTCAGGAAGCACGCAAATTCACCCTGGGCCAGAAAATGACTGTATTGGTGTCTCACACAGTGTCTGCAGTCCTAGAAGTAAAGGGCGGGCACTGGCTTTCCCCACAAAGGTTCCTGAAATACCAAGCCATCATGGTAGAACAAGATGATGTAGAGATAGTTGTAACTAACATTATCAACCCAGCTTCTTTTCTCAGTGGGAATCAAGGGGAACCAGTGCACCACGACTGCCTGGAGACTATCGAAGCTTCCTACTCCAGCCGCCCAGACCTGAAAGACACCCCGCTGGATGATGCAGAAACCTGGTTCACTGATGGGAGCAGCTACATCATCAATGGAAAGTGACACGCCGGGTATGCAGTTACCACCTGCAAAGAGGTAATAGAATCTGGACCCTTGCCAACAGATACCTCTGCACAAAAGGCAGAGATCATCGCTCTAACCCGTGCCCTGGAGATTGCAAAGGGAAGGAAAATAAGCATTTATACAGACTCGAGATAAGCATTTGGGGTTGTACATGCACATGGAGCCATCTGGAAAGAAAGAGGACTGTTAAATTCACAAGGGAAAAACATCAAACATGCGCAGGAAATATTGCGGCTACTGGAAGCAGTCCAGCTACCTGAGCAGATAGCAATTATGCACATTAAGGCACACCAGAAGGTGAGCTCAGAATTGGAGGAAGGGAACAAGCTGGCAGACAGAGAGGCAAAAGAAGCAGCAAAAGGTGAGATAACAATTGAGGGAGCCTTAATTCCTGATGGACAGATCTCCTTTGAAGGTAAGCCAGTATATACTAGAAAAGATAGAAAACTAATTCAAGATCAAGGGGGAAAATATAACCAAGAGGGATGGGCTATCACTGCAGAAGGGGCAATAGTCATCCCTTCTCATTTGTTATGGTCACTAGTAAGAGAAGAGCACCAGAAAACACACTGGGGAATAGATGCCCTGTATAGCTATCTAATTGAAAAGATTACTGCCAGAAATTTATACTCTACTGTCATTCAGGTAACTCGACAGTGTGACATTTGCCTCCAGACTAAACCTAAGAATACCCCCAAACCAAAACTCGGTCAAATTGGAAAAGGCCATGGGCCTGGACAACAATGGCAAATTGACTTCTCAGAACTCCCAAGAAAAGGGGGGTATCAATATTTGCTAGTTTTAACAGATACCATTTCAGGGTGGCCAGAGGCTTTTCCCACCAGGACTGCCAAAGCCCAGGAGGTAACCAAGGTATTGCTACAAGAAGTAATACCACGCTTCGGGGTTCCAGCCACAATATCTTCAGATAGGGGGCCACATTTTATCTCAAAAATAGTACAACAAATCAGTCGACATCTGGGGATAGATTGGGAGCTCCATACCCCTTATTGCCCCCAGTCAAGTGGCCAAGTAGAAAAAATGAATAATTTAATTAAACAGCAAATTGTGAGGCTGGGACAAGAAGCTAATTTACCTTGGCCCCAATCTCTCCCACTGGCATTGATGCGGATCCGAACCAAGCCCAGAGCCAAAGAAAAACTAAGTCCCTTTGAAATGCTTTATGGGAGACCATATGGTGTGCAAAAGGGATTGTCTACCCAAGTGGGGGAGGAGAGGCTGACTGCCTATATGATAGCCCTAGGCAAACAGCTCAAAGCAATTGAGAAACATGTGGCTGGAACCCGGAGCAGAGGGCTGGATGGGCCAGTGCATGACATACAGCCTGGAGATTATGTGTATGTTAAGTCTCTTACAGAAAAAACTTTAGAACCACAGTGGGAAGGACCGTTCCAGGTGATCCTCACCACCTTCACTGCAGTTAAGATCAAGGAACAGAGGGCCTGGATTCACCATTCTTGAGTGAAGAAGGCTCCAGAAGCCCCTTGGAAAGTAACACTGGGTGACAATGAACTGAAACTAAAACTTACTAGAGCAAAATGAGTACATTGCAGTTGGGAGCATTCCATGAAAACCTAGTCAATAAAGTCAGTCTGTTTGTTTTACTTGTAACCACAAGTGTAATTCAAGAACTGGAAAGCACCTCTAGCCAGAAAAATGCTGAATGGCCTTGGTCCCAAGCTTTCATTCAATCCACTGTATTCATGGGAAAACACTCTGATATAAGAGATTTAAACCTATCAACTGTAGTTATGCATGAAAACCAGATATATAAAAAGCGAGAATGGCAATAACAAAGGTTATGGACCCTTCAAGGGACTATCGGAGAAGTAATCAGGGTAGGATGCCGGATGATTAATGGGACTAACTATGAAAAGGCAGTCCAAATTAGTGTTTCAGCTTCTCCTACGAGCAAGCACTGGGAAGTTTGTGACCGTTTAAGTAAATTGGATTGTTGGTATAATTTTACATTAGTACAAACAGTGGATGTGGTCTGCCTCTGGGGTCATGGGGATAAAGGGCTAACATTCAAATTTAGAATGAAAGCCATGCCTATTGCAACAACCAAATCAACTGTAACCCAAGCTCAGACCACACCATCTAAAGTTAAACCTAAGATTGAACTTAAAATTTATGAAGTTGGTCCATATGTAATAAGGAATACAGGACAACAACAACTGTTATTTAATCCAGAGTGGTCTCTCAAGCGTATTGAATTACTAATGCAAATTAACATCTCTGAGATTCAGCCAGCCTACTCCTCTTTCCTAAAGACATCATCTGAGGGCTGGGCAACATGGTTACAAAAGCAGATACACGTCAGGAGCAGAATGAGAAGAGACTTAACTGGAATATTAGGAACAGGGTTAGGAGTATTAAATGGAATTGATTCAGAAATATTAATGAATAAATTAGCTGCTGCAACAAGTGATTTGACGAAACTAAAACAGCCCCTACAATCCTCTTTATTAGCACTAGGAACTAACCAATGGGAAGTTTCTAAAATATTACCAAGGTGGAAAGATGCTGGGGACCAAGACCACAAGCTAATAATAAAAGCACTAAATATTGCCCAAAATAATGTGTCATTAGCCCTTAGCTGCATACAGGCACAATTATGGATGCAATCAATAGTTGCTTCAGTAATAAGAGAAGGAAGTGAAGGTGCTTTTCCAAATGAAATTAGGAAAATTGTCTGGGACAATGCAAACAATTTAGAAAGAAAACTTCAGTCTTGGTGGACTCTGGTAAATTTTACTTATGACCCTACCACTGAAATAGCTACTGCCTTTGTGCTGACTATACGCAATGCCACAATTTACAATATCCACCCTATTATTTCATTAAGATTATGTTGCTATATTTTATATATTATTAAAGGCCTGTATGCACAAACCAGCCTTTGAAATAAGTCATGATATTAAGGGCTAAAATCCTTGAAACTTGCATTCAGAAGAGAGAGTAAAGCAAAACAATATCCTTGCGTGTAAGAGAAAAATGTAAACTGTGTGTGTTAGCCAATAGTAGCTTGCCTTGCCCGCAGACCCTGTAAAACCCTATAAAATGTGTACTAAAGATAGAAATAAATGGCGTTCACAATTACTTCTGTGAAGACTGATGAATAGCTGGCAGTCTCTCAATATTTGGCGCTCGAACGGGACACCCTGCGGGCAGGGGGGCTTCAGTGGATCCACGCACGGTGGGACGGAGCCTTGGACCGAGGTTGGTGGAGCGGATCTGAGTGCAGATAGATGCTGCCTTGGATCGGTACCAGATAGGCAGCTCGCGAATCAACGGGGGCGAGTCGCTGGGGGAGTCCGAAGGCAGGGGCGCTGTAGAAGGCTCGCAACCTTCCCCCCTGCTGCGGGCCGCTAGCATGGATGTGGAATTTGTGGCGGCGAAAAATCTGCTTCTCTGCATCCTCGTTAAACGAGGCGGAGCAGCCAGGGAAAAGGACCTGAATATGCTCATTATACGGGCTAATTGTCATGGGCATTTGCAGTGCTCACACTGCTTTTTGCGGTGCAAGAACGGACTGATATATCGGCTCTGATATGGGAAACGGCAATTACGGAAAAGAGCAAGGACACTGTGTCTCTCGGTCGAACTTGGCAGATTGTAATTAATACCTTAAAAACCAGAAAAGCGACATATGCTGAGGCTATGAGCCCCGTAATTCTATCTGCGTCACGGCGGCAGATGCCTTTATCTCCCACTGCTGGGCAAGCTCTCCTATCTATGCTGCCCTTGGAGAGAGGGAGGCAGAGTCAAAGAGAAGAAAATAATGAGAAAAAAGTTCCACAGCGAACGCTGAAACAACGAACAGAATCTGTTCAGTTATGGCAGGATGTGATAGATCCAGAAATATTTGCTTCATTTTTGGAGTCACTTTTAGCACTACAACCTTATTTAAGTTCCATCTTTACTATCCTGGAAGAAAAGAAGCCAAATTTAGACTGGTTTCCACCCGAACCAGGGGGACATGGGGGAGCACTAAGGTGGGTGCAGAGAACAAAGGCACCCTGGGGGTAGAAGCAGTGCAAGAAAATTCCAAGGCCACGCTGATAAGCTGCAATGATCGCCGTTGTTAGCACCTGGCTGTGAGAGACTTTTCGTGTAACATCGCCTGCTTTTGTAAAATCGTGCCCTTTTTTCCTCTATCAGCAAACAACAAGAGAGATTGGGAGAAAAAACTGCATTTGTTAAAGTTAACTTTGTGAGGTTTTTTTTCTTTCTCTCCGTTTTTCCTCTCTTGGAGAGTATGTAGAGAATGTGAAGAAAGATAACAGCAGAGCTGCAGCAGCAGCGGAGCGGGCAGTCAACCCCCCCGCTCCCTCTCTAAGAAAAAGCACCAGGATAATACCCAGTTTGTTACAAAGTCATGATTTATTGGGTTTTCAAAATGTTTTTAATTTTGTGTTTTAAGTAATTATGAGTTTATGCAATTGCAGTTTTTAGGATTTTACTAGAGAAATTATTGTGGTTCTTTGAAAGTTAAAAAAAAAAAAAAAGAAAAAAAAAAAAGAAGTGTTTAAAGTGTTTAACAGAAGTTGCCTTGCAATAATTGGTTTTAGAACCTAAGGTTAAAATATGGTGTGATTTACAGCTTCTAGGAAAACCTTCCAATTAATGTTATCTACAGAAGAGATTTGTGGTTTAAAAAATAATTAGTTCAGAGAACTTTACTGTACAAGACAAAGTTAAGTTAAAATATATATTATCTATTTGCTTGTTTTTTCCACAATTTTAATAAGGTAATTTTAATATGAGTCCTTTTGTTATATAAAACACATATAACTGCATATATGCCAATTTGGATTTTAGTTTAAGAATTGGACTTTATGCTCCTGAAAAGTGCTACAAAAGCTGGATGGCAACTTGCAGAATCCTGCGTTGTGGTTTTTCTCTAGAAATACTGCATTTTAAAATCCTAACCAATTTAAGCATATACTAGGTAAATTCCTGTTATGAATAAGTATTTTTAGTAACATTTGCAGTTATTGTGGGCTATTCTCAAAGCTAGATGACATAGAATTGTGATGTATTTGTTATATTTTTATAATCTTTATAGTGAATCCATGTTACTGTTATATCGTGTTTAAAAGGTATATATCAAACTTTTAGTTGCCTTTTTGTAGTCAAAGAATAAGATTAAGTTATGTTTTTATTCAATATAGATTAAGTGTTAATAGAATTACAAATAGTCAAGTTTTATTATGGTTAGGCTTGAATGTTTTTAAGTTAAGTTTCATAACTTAGATATTCTTTTAAAGTTAAGTTTTGTTATTTCCTTTTGTCATAAATAATTATTGTTAGGTTTAAATATTGTTTAATTTAAATTGTTTTATGTTTTCTTGGAGACACTTGTCTAAACTGCAAAGTATAGTTATTTTTCTAGAGAGATGAAGATAGCTACAACTGAAACAGCTGTGACAGAACACTGGTGAACACCTGCTTGTGGATAGAAGTGAATGCAGTCTGTAACACCCTTGACTTCACCGGGAGTTCTATTGGTTGTTGCAATTTCTGCAGTTTTGTTTGTTATAGCTTTCTTATTTTTCAGTGTTTCCAGAATTTTAAAAATATGTACCATTGCTGAAGATCAGCTGCCATGGGGGAGGCTTCAGATTAAACCAACTGCTGAATGGTTTAATTGGTCTGGTACCTGAGGCTTCTGATCATTTGCTTTGTACAAATGCATTTTAACAGTTTGCTGTGCTATAAGCATCTCAAAGCTGCTACTATTGAGAACCTCGTTTTAGAAATATGTTAAGAGGCATCTTTCCAGTTTAAAGTCTAAGGCCCTGGTCAAGCCTTGACTTTACCTGGACAGAATGTTTGCCAACAGATCCAGATGTTTTCTGTACCAAATCAGTATTTGAGGTACTTTTTGACTCAGCAATTTGACCCTATTAATATGACAGCTAGATCAATTTTGAAGTGGGCTTGGAGAATCATTTCCGGAGGTGATTATCCAATCCTTCACTGATTTTTTTTTTGTTTCTGTTTGTTTGCAAACTATGGGATGCTAGTGCAGTGTTTTAGTAATTAATAGTAGTTTTATATTACATATGTTATTAATAATGTTTATGATTTAATTGATTTTTAACTGGTATAAGTTCTTATTAATTGTGTATATGGTTTTGTGTTGATGTTGATGTTTATAACAGAAGTACATCTCATTTTTATTTTTTTTAAGAAAAACGGGGGAAATGGATGCCCTAAAAGCATTTAATTAGTGTAATTCATTAACTTCAAAGGGAGAAGTGTCTGTGTTTTGTTGGCAGGTTCAAAAAGGTCACCTGTCCATCTGACCATACTGTCTGCCTCTGAACACATGAGATCCAGTGAACAGAGAAGTCACCACACAGCCTTGGTACTCCAGACATGGATCAGAAGTGGACCTGTCAGGACACAGTTGTGTCTGAACACTACACAGTTGCCAACAGAACTTTTATGTTGTTATTATGATGTGTCTCTATCGATTTTTCAGTTATCCTTTGTTTTAAGATTTAGAAGGATCTGAAGAACAACTTGAACATCAAAGCCCTCAGTCACCGATCAGCTGCCAGCTGACATCACGGGAGCAGTGAACATTCCAGGACTGAATCGTGCTAGAGAAATTCTGTAGAAGACCTAAGGAAAGTGTAGATACTCCATCTAACTGTATATAAAGCAAAGTGTAGTTGTGTGTTTACCCTTTCAGCAAATTGCTTTCACGCTTAGACTACATATATACCAGAGCACGTGTGTTAAAAGTAGTTAGACAATAGTTTAAGTGTTTAGCTTGTGTAGTAATTGTTATGTTAGTATAAAGTATAAGTACTCCCCCTTCAAGAGCTAGTGTAAGCATCTTTGAAAGTTCATTTAACGATTGGAGTTTTAGCTGTGAGCTTGCAAACATGATGTCATTTGCATGGGACAAACTGCTTATGGTAATTGTGTTGTGTATAGTCCTGACCAACTGTCTGCTAACTAACATCCAAAAGTGACAGAACATATGGGTCCCTCTGGCACATTGAGCTGGCCAAAGGTCAATGTGTCTAAGCCTAGCCACCCCTGGAGATCCTTTTGCACCTGTCTCGTAGGAGTCCCTGAATGGGATCCTTCAGCATTTAAAGGTTTAATTAGTAATGAGACTCGACTGAATCAATTTGCAATGTTGCAAGAGTGCAATCGCACTGTTGGCTTCACATTAAGACAACTTGAAGTCTGTTGGCAAGCAAAAATTACCAAAGATCTTGATGTTACCATAGAACCCCCAGAAGAATTAGATTTGTTATGTTCCACCAATACCTCAAGTGGATGGATAATGTTTGAGGCCCTGACAAAAAGTCATTCTAACAAAGTAATGCAGCACTGGGCTGCAGTCAACCCTATATCTGATCTCGTTACTGCCATTGAATGTAAAGCCTTTATTCGTGGTGCAATCTCACAGGACAATTACCAAAACGATTACCTAGTTCCATATTCCTAATCTGTGGAGATAGAGCATGGAATGGAACTCCTGCTAATCCACATAGCAGATATTGGAGTGTATAAATTCTCGCTCGCGGTGAGAGACTTCTCCAGGGTCAAGCTGTTCAAGTATAAGCGATTTATTATGTCTTAGTTTAGGGCAAATTAGGGAGGAAAACTCTGAATGGGGATTTCTCCAGGGAAATGCCCCTCCCCACCAACCGGTCTGGGAAAGGGAAAAAATTTCTTTGGAGAGAAGTGGAAAAAGCTGTTTATTTAACAGAAAATTGAATAATATTAAATAATAAAACCTCTTGCTGTTCGATGGGATGGCAAATTTAGGAAGAAAAGTCTTTTTTATGTGGTGTAGCTCGGTTCGCTCAGTTTCTTATCAGTCCTTCCAGCGCTGGAAAGTGCTGAGGCCCAGGCCCCGGTGGGCTACAGGCGTGGGCTCCCGGGGTTTAGCTGGGTGTTCAGTCCAGAGCAGGTTTGCACAGATCCAAGAAAAAGGAAAAAAAAACAAAGGTCTGGGGAATTCTTCTGCCTCAGCTAGCTAAAACTAACTAAAAGCCAGGGAGAAGCTCTGTCCCGCTGTCTGTCTGTGCTGCAGACAACACAGTCCAGGAGCGAGATGTGTGGGAGTTATATTTTCTTTAACACAAACTGCGGCTTTTTTTTCCTCCTCTTTTGCTCTCAGAGCCAGTTTTAAAGGTATAGAACTTAATATATAACATAAACTAGACGATTGGGGATACCAGTATCATAAAGTCACCCTAGGACATTCCACCCTTTATCCCCATATCGTCAACTTATTATCAAAATTAATATATATATATATTTTAACTTTACAACACATACATTATACAGACAAGGGAATTAATTCACGATTTTCACCTAACTATTAGATTTCTCTGAGGTACACATTGTGTTGTTCTATCTTTCTGCATTATTCACCATGTGCAACTTGGTCCCTGAGCAAAAACAACCTCACGAATGGGTTTGTTTGCACTCGAAGTAGAATTGATCTAAACTGTCTTTCTTAACAAACTTCTGAGATGTACCGCTGGGACTTTGTCTCCGTCTACTATATACAGGGCTTCGGATTGGGCTGGGCCTGCTCGGTTGGTGGAACTTCGGGTGTTAACTATCTAGGTGGCCTTTGTTAGATGCTGCTTTTAATTTTTGAAAGATCCTCCACTCAATGCTTTCAAGGTAGTCTTTAACAGTCTATTGTATCTCTCCACTTTCCCTGCAGCAGGTGCATGGTAGGGGATATGGTACACTCACTCAATGCCATGTTCTCTAGCTTAGCTGTTTATAAGGTTATTCTTGAAATGAGTCTCATTGTCTGACTTAATCTTTTCAGGGGTGCTATGCCTCTAAAGGACCTGTTTTTCAAGTTCCAGGATGGTGTTCTGGGCTGTAGCATGAGGCACAGGGTAGGTTTCTAACTATCCAGTGGTGGCTTCTACCATCGTGAGCACGTAGCGTTTTCTTTGGCAGGTTTGGGGCAGTGTGATGTAGTTAATCTGCTAGGTTTTTTTATACTTGTATTTGGACCACCGCCCACCGTACTAGAGGGGCTTCAACCGCTTGGCCTGCTTGATTATGGCACATGTCTCACAGTCATGGATAACTTGGGAAATACTGTTCATGGTTAGATCCACCCCTCGGTCTCGTGCTCACTTATAGGTGGCATCTTTACCCTGATGGCCTGAGGCATCATGGGCCTATCGAGCTAGGAACAACTCTCTCTTGTGTTGCTAATTTAAGTCTATCTTTGACACTTCTATCTTTGCAGCCTGATTCACCTGCTCATTGTTTCGGTGCTCTTCATTAGCTCTACTCTTGGGGACATGGGCATCTACATGACGGACCCTCACAGACAGTTTCTCTACCCTGGTGGCAATGTTTTTCTACTCATCAGCAGCCTAGATTGGCTTTCCTCTGCGTTGCCAGTTGGTTCTTTTCTACCTTTCTAGCTATCCTCACAGAGCATTGGCTACTATCCATGAATCAGTGTAGAGATAGAGTTTTGGCCACTTCTCTCTTTCAGCAATGTCCAGGGCCAGTTGAACAGCTTTGAGTTCAGCAAGTTGGCTTGATCCACCTTCTCTTTCAGTGGCCTCTGCGACCTGTCGTGTGGGGCTCTATACGGCTGCTTTCCACTTCCGGTTCATCCTTACGATGCGACAGGAACCATCAGTGAACAGAGCGTAGCGTGTTTTTTCTGCTGGAAGTTGGTTATATGGTGGAGCTTCTTCAGCTCGTGTCACTTGTTTCTGCTCTTCTTTATCAGTGAGATCAAAGTTTTCACTTTCAGGCCAGTTTGTAATTATCTCTAAAATCTCAGGGCGATTTGGGTTTCTAATACGGGCGCGCTGCGTGATGAGGGTGATCCACTTGCTCTATGTAGCGTCGGTGGCGTGGTGGGTAGAGGGAACTTTTCTTTTAAACATCTACCCCAGCACTGGCAGTCGGGGTGCCAGGAGGAGTTGTGCTTTTGTGCTAATCACTTCTGAGGCAGCTTGAACTCTTTTATAGGCAGCTAAGATTTCCTTCTCTGTGGGAGTGTAATTGGCTTCGGACTCTCTGTAGCTTCGGCTCCAGAATCCCAGTGGTCGGCCTCGAGTCTCCCCAGGCACTTTCTGCCACAGGCTCTAGGACAGACTATGGCTTCCGGCTGCAGAGTAGAGCACGTTCTTCACATCTGGTCCTGTCCTGACTGGGCCAAGGGCTACTGCATGAGCGATCTCCTGTTTAATCTGAGCAAAGGCTTGTTGTTGTTTAGGGCCCCACTGGAAAGTGTTCTTTTTGCGGGTGACTAGGTAAAGAGGGCTCACAATCTGACTGTACTCAGGAATGTGCATCTTCTAAAAACTTATGGCACTTAGGAAAGCTTGTGTTTCTTTCTTGTTGGCTGGTGGAGACATTGCTGTGATCTTGTTGATGACATCAGTAGGGATCTGACGCCGTTCATCTTGCCACTTTACCCCTAGAAACTGAATTTTACGAGCTGGTTCTTTAACTTTGCTCTTCTTGATGGCAAAACCGGTTTTCAGGAGAACCTGGATGATTTTCTCTCTTTTCTTAAAGACCTCTTTAGCCGTTTTTCTTCAAACAATGATGTTATCAATGTACTGCAGATGTTCTGGAGCCTCACTTTTTTCCAGGGCAGCCTGGATCAGTCCATGGCAGATGGTGGGGCTGTGCTTCCACCCCTGGGGCAGTCGGTTCCAGGTGTACTGCACTCCCCTCTACGTGAAAGCAAACTGAGGCTTACATTCTGCTGCCAGGGGAATGGAGAAAAATGCATTGGCAATGTCAATAGTGGCATACCACTTTGCTGCCTTGGACTCCAGCTCGTACTGGAGCTCCAGCATGTCCGGCACGGCAGCGCTCAGCGGTGGAGTCACTTTATTCAATGCACGATAGTCCACAGTCAATCTCCATTCTCTTTCAGATTTACGCACAGGCCAGATGGGGCTGTTGAAGGGTGAGTGGGTTTTGCTGACCACCCCTTGGCTCTCTAGCTCTCGGATCATCTTGTGGATGGGGATCACAGCATCTCGAGTTGTTCTATACTGCCGGCGGTGCACCGTCGAGGTGGCAATTGGTACTCGCTGTTCTTCCACTTTCAGGAGTCTTACTGCAGATGGGTTCTCTGACAGTCCAGGCAAGGTGTTCAGTTGCTGGACACCCTCTGTCTCTACAGCTGCTATCCCAAATGCCCACCTAAGCCCTTTTGGGTCCTTAAAATACTTATTTCGGAGGTAGTCTATGCCTAAAATGCATGGGGCCTCTGGGCCAGTCACAATGGGGTGTTTCTTCTACTCATTTCTAGTCAGGCTCACATCAGTTTCCACTAAAGTAAAGTCCTGTGATCCCCCTGTCACACCAGCAATAGAAACAGATTCTGCCCCTACATATTTTGATGGGATTAGGGTGCACTGGGCACCAGTGTCAACTAAGGCCTCATATTTTCGTGGTTCAGATGTGCCAGGCCAACGAATCCACACAGTCTAAAAGACACGGTTTTCCCTAGCCTTTACCTGGCTAGAGGCAGGGCCCCTCTAAGTTTCGTTATCCTTCTTTCCTTGGGTATATGTCTTGGAGGTTCCTTCAAGAGAATCAGACATGTCATCATCATACTTGTCAGTTTGACTACAGGCTACTGGAGCGGCTTTCTTTTTAGTGGAGTATCTCCCCTGAGTCTTGCTGTCTTCTAATTTATGCACCCGTTGTGCTAGAGCACCAGTAGATTTTCCATCCCATCTTTTCATGTTTTCTCCACAGTCACGTAGGAAAAACCACAGCTCAGCTCGTAGCTTTTTCTCTCTATCTGGGGAATTTCTGCGTTGAGTCTCGGGGCTCTTGGACTGTACTGCCGAGACTGGAAGAAGATCTTCCTTGAGTTTCTTGAAATTCTCTTCCATTTTGTCTTGGAAGTTTTGCATATCGGTTCTCACAGCTGCAATTGTTGCCTGCATGGGGCCATGCACGGTATCTGCATATGTTCGAAGTTTCTTCGCCATATCCAGCACAGTCTCCTCTCGGTCATCCCGCTTCATTGTTGCTAAAGCAGAAGCGTATTCTTGTGGCCCAAGTCGAACAAGTTTTCGCCACATCACAGATGTACATGGCACCAAATCTGGATTTCTAGTACCTAAGTCACCTACGAAGACAATTTCTACTATTGCCATTTCTCTCAAGCGCTGAATCCCTTGTTCTATGGTTTTCTAACGAGTTTGCTGTATATAGAGATCGTCTGCACACAGATATCTTTGTGCCACACTTCTTAGGACCCGTTCCCAGAGACTGTAAGGGTCAGCCCCCCTCATCACTTCTTGATCGATAACCGGATCATGTGACAGGGATCCCAGATGCCTCGCTTCAGTGCCATCCAGAACTGTAGCTTCACTTGCAGCATCCCACAGACGGACTAACCAACTAATTATAGATTCATCAGGTCGTCGAGTGTAATCTTTTCTCAGGCCACGAAGGTCTTTCAGGGAGAAAGGTTCACCAGCGCCTTCTGATTTTTGATCAGTTGCTGGTCTTGAGGGTCCTTCCCCCGCATCGCCATTATCTTCATTTACTGGCCGATCGGTTTTGGTTTTGAATTTCATACCTCTCGTGGTAGGAGCAACAGACACTGGCTTAGGTTCACTGTCTGGTTTGGCTGCTGGCTTAGGCTCACTGTCTGGTTTGGCTGCTGGCTTAGGCTCACTGTCTGGTTTGGCTGCTGGCTTAGGCTCACTGTCTGGTTTGGCTGCTGGCTTAGGCTCACTGTCTGGTTTGGCTGCTGACTTGGCTGCAGCCTGAGTGACTGGGGTAGCTGCTGATTTATCTGCCTGCCCTACAGTATCTAGCAGCGTGCGATAAGCATACACTAGGGCCCAGCTTATTGTAATGAAATTTTTCTTCTTAGAATCATCACAGCAATTCTCTTCCAGATATTTCCCTACTTCATCTGGGTTCTGAATTTGTTCACGTGAAAATTCCCAGGCTGGGGAATCAGAAAATTCCCCCAGAGTTCGGCCAATTCTCTCTCATTCTTTACTCCACTCAGGATTTTTCACACCTGAGCTTACTTCTGGGACAGGGGTTTCATTGGCTCCTCTGGATATCTCAGCCCTCACTCTAGAGAAGTTACAGGCCGTATAGAGGAAGCTTAACAGCTGAACTACCAGGAAAGTGGTATCCTTAACACTCAGGGGAAACTGGATATTCTCAAAGAGGGACATAACAGATTCAAAGGAGAAAAAGGAAAGAAAAGGCTGAAAAGCCTCATCCCCTGCTCTTCTTCTAACAAACTGGGTACAATTACCAATAAACTCCCAAAATGTGCTACTGGGACTGGGAGGCAGGGTCGGGCGAAGAAACCATAAGCCAAACATACCTGACAGAAACTTCAGTAGTTCTATAAACTTCCTACAAATAATTATCACTAAGCCCAGCACAATAACCATTCTAATCCATGCCCCTCTATTTTGAAAGAGGGAAAAGACAAGTATTAAAACTTCAAAAAATTTTAGGGACCAGATCGACATGAAGGCTTCCACCCCGAGAGATATTATGTATCCAAACAACATGGCTACTGACTGCTTTATCTTAACACAGAATAAATACAACCAAAAATACAACCAACAATCAGTACAGGTTTTTCCACTTTCTCTCGCCCCACGTTGGGCGCCAAAAGCTGTATATGTCTTAGTTTAGGGCAAATTAGGGAGGAAAACTCTGAATGGGGATTTCCCCAGGGAAATGCCCCTCCCCACCAACCGGTCCGGGAAAGGGAAAAAATTTCTTTGGAGAGAAGTGGAAAAAGCTGTTTATTTAACAGAAAATTGAATAATATTAAATAATAAAACCTCTTGCTGTTCGATGGGATGGCAAATCTAGGAAGAAAAGTCCTTTTTATGTGGTGTAGCTCGGCTCGCTCAGTTTCTTATCAGTCCTTCCAGCGCTGGAAAGTGCTGAGGCCCAGGCCCCGGTGGGCCACAGGCGTGGGCTCCCGGGGTTTAGCTGGGTGTTCAGTCCAGAGCAGGCTTGCACAGATCCAAGAAAAAGGAAAAAAAAACAAAGGTCTGGGGAATTCCTCTGCCTCAGCTAGCTAAAACTAACTAAAAGCCAGGGAGAAGCTCTGTCCCGCTGTCTGTCTGTGCTGCAGACAACACAGTCCAGGAGCGAGATGTGTGGGAGTTATATTTTCTTTAACACAAACTGCGGCTTCTTTTTCCCCCTCTTTTGCTCTCAGAGCCAGTTTTAAAGGTACAGAACTTAATATATAACATAAACCAGACGATTGGGGATACCAGTATCATAAAGTCACCCCAGGACATTTTATAAGAGTAAAAGGAGGGGAGACCTGTGTCTGCCACCAGCCTCCGCGTCCACGTGGTCCGGGGGAGGGGAGAGAGAACAGGTAGAGCAGGGGAGGAGAGGTTGGATGGGGGAGGGAGGGAGTAAGAGAGCAGCAGGGGGAAAGAGGGAAAAGGCAGAGGGAGAGAGCAGGGAAGATGAGAGGGGTAGGAGCAGGGAGAGGGGGCTGAGAGTTAGGAGTGGGGGAGGGGGTAGAGGGGTAAGAGTTAAGAGAAAAGAGCGAAGAGGTCAGAGTAAAGAGAGCGAAGTTCTTGTTACAATTCAATATATCTTTTTCTATCGTGAATATTCTAATTCTTAGAATCCAATCACCATGAGACACACCCACTAAAGAATTTATATCCAGCCTATGCGCTTCCCTATATTAACATACAGTGTTGCATTTTAGATTCTACAAAACCTTACAAGTTCTTTCCTTGCTTCTTGACCTTTGCATTCTTTATCAGCAGAAGGACATTGTTTTATCAACAGGGATTCTCCTCTAGCTGGCTAAGCTATTGTTCTTTGGTTAACCAGTACTCAGTATCCTATGACTCAAAGCAGGCTTTCATTTCCACTTTGATTCTAGCCTTCATATTTCCAGAATCTTTTGTTAAACCATCACATTCATAAGGTTTCCCTGTTTCACCTTCCCCAACAAGCAGACCCTGTTATCTTGGGAAATTTACTTTGTTCCACCCAAGCTTACATCAATTGCTGAATGTAGCTAGCAAAATGAAAAACATCAGTCAAAGCGAAGCCTGAATGAATTAAAGCTTAGCAACTCTAAAAAGGCTCGCTTGCTAGACTAAGTGTCCTGGGTTGATTATGATGTTAAATTGTATTCCCATTTGTCCACCTAACCCAGAGACAGGTTTTATATTCTTAAAATTCCATCTGAGACTAAAAGTGAGTGGAAAAGAAGCACCGAGTCTGTTATCAGAGACTGTACTTGCTCCCCCCGCATCGGGAGTTTTGACTACAGCACAGACAGACAACAAGACACAGATCGCCTTGGCTTTCCAACTAGCCGGAGCAGAGAGGTCTTCCTGGACTGTTTTCTTTCCCTTTTTCTGAAACAAATCGAACCTGCTTTGGACTTGGGACTCGGGGGAGCACCGGGAGCTTGCACCCGTGGACTACCGGGAGCCCAGCCTGGGCAGCGGCATTTTCCAGCGCCAGAGGGACTGATAACAGAGCGAACACCCACAGGAAAGAGACCCTCTGAAGTTTGTCATCTTTTCTGAAGGGCGAGAGGTTTTGTAACTTGATATCATTCATTTTTGTGCTGGGTGGTGCTGTGCCTGTGAAATAAACAGGTTTTTTCCACTTCTCTCAGAGAAATCTCTTCCTGAACCGGTTGGGGGGTGGGGGAAAAGGGCCACGTGGGTTTGCTTCCCGGGGGGGGGGGGGAAGCCCCACTGGAGGTTTTCTCCTAAATTTGCCCTAAACCAGGACACTAAGGAAGGATTGAACTTAACATCCACAATGTTAAGTGAGCTTTCAGCCGATGTGAGTAGTGTATGTCATGCAGTATTATGAAATCAAGTTGCAATTGACTTTTTGCTCTTAGCACAAGGACATGGTTGTGAGGAGTTTGAAGGCATGTGCTGCTTGGATCTTACTGATCATTCAGCTTCCATCCATAAGCAACTACAACAGCTACAGGATGGGTTACATGCCCTGAAAGAAGATAGTGACCCCACTGGAAGTTGGTTCGCCAGCTGGGGCATCACTGGATGGTTGAAGTCTCTTGTGCTAGAAGGGGGACGGACTTATAGTGTTAATTGGGATGACAGTCTAAGTTGTATGTTATCTTATCCAAAGCCTGGTTTGTGCAAAAAGAGAAAGGGGGAATTGTTGATATATTTTATATATTAGTAAAGGCCTGTATGCACAAACCAGCCTTTGAAATAAGTCATGATATTGAGGGCTAAAATCCTTGAAACTTGCATGCAGAAGAGAGAGTAAAGCAAAACAATATCCTTGTGTGTAGGAGAAAAAATGTAAACTGTGTGTGTTAGCCAATAGTAGCTTGCCTTGCCCGCAGACCCTGTAAAACCCTATAAAATGTGTGCTAAAGATAGAAATAAACGGCGTTCACAATTACTTCTGTGAAGACTGGTGAATAGCTGGCGGTCTCTCAATAGGATTAAATCATGAAGGGGCAGTTCTCTACCCCTCGGAGCATAGAGCATGGGCCCGGTTGATGAATGGGGGGTGGCAAACTGTGAATTTGGAATCTTGTGTTACCTGGGAATAACAAGGGTTTATCTGTGAGGCTAACACGATTGATGCACAAGACATATGTTTAGACACTGAGCAAAGCATCTGCCACTTTGAGATTCATCCTGATACTAGTCAGAAGAGTGTGCTTGTATATATTGGCCTAGGCTGTGTATGTCTAACAACTGTGTGTGTTTCTGTAGCAATAGATGATAACAATGTAAATTTGCCTATTAAGAATCATTCTAACTTTTGTATTTGTAATTTTGTTAAAATTGTAGGGTGTGATTTTTTATATTCAGCACCGGTTACATCCCACCAGTTGATAAGATCTAACTATACAATATACCATAAATTATCACCTACACCCATTGGAATGAACCTGACATTAGTAAGACAGCTAATGAACCACCAAGATTTGGCAAAAATCCTGAAAGAGATCCAGGAAAACGGGCAAAAGACTCTGATTACTGTCTATAATAAGCAATAAGGAAATAAGCAAAGTATTACAAAGAGTAAACCAAGACACAAATCATCACTGGTGGGATGCACTCTTTGGATGGTCACCAACTGCAACTGGAATTTTGAACACACTTTGCCACCCTATCATTATAATACTGGCATTAGTAGGTATAAGTCTGGTGCTATCGATTGCAATGCTTGTTTGGAACTGGAGGATGTTAAAACGGATGGCAGTACTAACTTCCCTAGCAGCAGCATATGGTAATGCAATGAGGGATACATACCGAGGAGAGCAAGCTGTAAAAGTAGACTGAAAAATAAAAGGCATTAGTATTGCTAAGTAAAAGAATTTACTGATTTTCTAGAAAAGGGGGGACTGAAACAGAGAAATTAAGAATTAGAAAGAAATGCGTGACTAAAAGGGGTGTCTGACAAAAACCATACCCTGACACCCTAATCCACAAGAACAGGAAAAAGAATCAGACTGCAAGATGAGATAAGGAGCTGGAATACACAAACAAGATGCAAAGACAAAGGCACCACATGATGAAGGAGATTCCTCGGACCCTAAGCTGGAAGAAACGGATTTGAAGTCCCAAAAGGCGGCCAAAGGACTGAAAGGGGCATGGAGCTAATTGTAATATGAAGTGAAGACAGGTGGGGTTAGGAAATTAATATGTATTAGGCGTATCGTGTAAACCTAGTCTGTAAAGGATAAAAAGGGAAAACCCAATCAAAAAGGTGTGCATACTTTTGGAGGAGATATCCCCATGCACCTCAGCGCTGAATAAATTCATACCTGCTCTTATAACTACTCTGCTAGTTATAGAGTTCCTTTATTCTGCACATCAGTGCCTTTAATACAAAAAAGATCTAAATGCTCTTCTTAAACACCATTTTACTCTCCTACTCACAAACATAGCAGGAACATAAAACAGCAAGAAGGAAACTCTTCCAAGGGAAGACAGAGTGAAATGGTTTAGCCTCTATGATGAAACAGATGCATATTACAGGGGTTCAGGGACTCCTATCAGGAGAACAGTTTCAAAGAAGCCACACCCTATTGAGAGGAATGATAGGTTTGTCTTTACAAACAAGCTGTGGGTCAGTTGATAAGGTGTACTATCAGTGAGAGACAACAGAAACAATGGGATGGATTCCAGTAGAAGATCAAAGGGGCACTAAAAGAACACTATGAATTCCATAAAAGTTAAGAAGGGATTATGCATGGGGCGGGGGGGGGGGGGGGGAAGGTATCACCGCCGGTATCAGGCGTTCCGGGAAGTCTGTACCTCTCAAGTACCTCAGCCTATGGGGAAAGAGAGAAGGGACAAGCGGCCGGGAATTAGGATAAAAAGGAGGCTGCGCCCTCCAAGAATTTGAGAGACCCCAGGGGAATGCCCCATGGCCTCTCCCTTTATTCGAATAAAGAAAAAGGACTCCTCTGTCTCCTTTTTGGACATAAACCTCTAGTGTTTGTGGATTAATTTTCCTGACAATTTTTGGGGGCTCGGTCCGGGATATTTCCACCGTCCGGGGCGGCGGGCAGTGAGCGGAGCTGAAGGCGCGCCTCACCCAGTTTCGGTGATCAGCTCCCCTTGGTGGCGGCCGGCACCGGGCGATCGATTGGGTTCCCGAGACTGTCCAGGAGACAGACGAGTGGCGGACCAGGGGGGTCCGTGAAGAGTCCACAGGGAAGGACCACTGAAAACCTCACCGGTGAGTAAAATGGGATCTTCGGGAAGCAAGCCTGGGAGGGCACCCAGGGAGGGTAGCACAGGCAAGCCTGGGAGGGCACCCATGGAGGGTAGCACAGGTCAAACAGGGCACCCATGGAGGGGTGCAAGGGTACAGCCGGGAAGGGGTCTCGGCAAAAGGGATGACGATCCCACAATACCCCCGGAGAGTCCCTTGGGGAGAATGCTGAGATCTTGGGACAGATTGTGCATTCACCCAGAAGTAACTATGGAGATGATGGTGAAATATTGTTATTATGTATGGCCAGAGTATAAGTTGCCGAATGGACTTATATGGCCATCTTATGGAACAGATAAAATTCATTTGTGTGGAATTCTGTGGAGGTATCTAGAAGAGAACTGGAAAGGATGGATTGAAAGAGAATGTGGATTAATATGGTTTAAACAAGCAACAGGAGAAATCTATGTGTTAAGAAAAAAAGGAGAAGAGGAAAAAGGGGGGGAAGAGGAAAATGGTGAAGACTGGGATGTTTTTCAGCACCTTCCCCCGTCTTGTCCTCCGGTGTTACCAGCTGACCCAGGGCCAGCTGCAGATGCCCTGTATCCCCACCTTCCAGGGCAAAGAGATCAGGGAAATGCTGTTCCTACAGCTCCACCTGAGAATAACAATGGTGTGGGGGGGGGGGAGCAGCATATCATATCACCCCCTAGAACTAGAAGGGGAACTCAATTTAGAGCATCAGAAGCCCCCCGAACCCAAGAGACAGGGGTCCATCAAATGCCACTCCGCCAAGTCCCTTTGGGAGGTCAAGGGGGAGGATTTGGGTTTGTAGTTGTACCACTTACTACCCAGGATATAAGAGGATTGAAAAAAGAATTACCCCCATACTTGGATGATCCCATAGGGGTGGGGGAAAAGATAGAAGAATATTTGGGAAATGCAGATTATACCTGGAAAGACTGGGATTTTCTTTTGGGGATTTTGTTTGGGCCATCAGAGAAACAGATGATTTTGCAAAAAGCTCGGCAGCTGTGGGAAGATGAACACCCACAGGCAGTGGGGGGAGCTGGACCTAATGTACCTATAGTGGATGATGCCATCCCACAGGTGGACCCCCAGTGGGATCCAAATAACCAGGCCAGCCTGGCTCGCCTCCGTGATTACCGTGCTTATTTGATTAGGGCAATCAAATCAGCAGCTCCTAGAACTAACAACATAGCTAAGGCTATGTCGTTAGAACAGGAGAAGCATGAAAGCCCCTCTCATTGGTTAGAGAGGATTAGGGATGCCTTGCGTAAGCATGGGGGAATGGACCCTGAGGGGCAAGCCTTTGACACATTGTTAAAAGTACAATTTGTTACTAAAGCTTGGCCTGACATAAGGAAAGGAGTACAAAAAGATCAAGAGTGGCAAAATAAGCCTCTAGAGGAATTGGTGAGAAAAACACAGCAAATATATGTAAGAAGGGATGAAGAAAAAGTAAGAGCTAAGGCAAAGATGATGGCAGAGTTTTTGCAGCCCCAAAAGAATAAACCACAAGGTCCAAGGGGTCCCCCGGGGCAGAGGGGACGGGGTCGGCCACAAAGAGGTGTGCAGGGCATCCCCTCCTCGACAGAGGAAAACCGACCCAAACAGCGTCTGGGGAGGAACCAATGTGCCATCTGCAGGAAAGAAGGGCATTGGAAAAGGGAATGCCCACAGAAAGAGCTGGACCCACAAGAGGAAGAAGTCCAGAGGATAATTGAAATGGATTGTTAGGGATGTCAGGGGCTTCCATTATACCAGGGACCCACCACTCAGGAGCCCTTGATAACTTTTAAGGTGGGTCCAGATCGAGAGGAGGTGTGTTTTCTAGTAGACACAGGTGCCTCTCGATCCACCTTAAATTTTATACCTAAAGGGGGGAAAATGTCAAAGAGGTCATTGGTTATTCAAGGAGTAAGCGGAAAAGATGAGCGAGTGTATTTTATTCAACCATTGTTAATAGATATGGGGGACAAGTTTGAAATGCATGAGTTCCTGTTTGTTCCTAATTGTGATTGTAATTTACTGGGAAGAGATTTAATGGCAAAAATGGGAATGCAAATCAGTATTATAAAAAATGACACTGAGTCCAGCACTGTAATATCTTTGTGTAAAATGTCTGAGAGAGCTTATGCTGAAATAGATCCGGAAGTGTGGGCAGCCCCGGGGAAATATGGAAAATTAGACATAGAGCCTCTCCAAATTACTTTGAAGCAACCAGGACAAGTTGTGTCAAAAAAACAATACCCTCTCTCAAGGGAGGGAAAGAAGGGGTTACAGCCTATCATTGAGTCCCTGCTAAAGGCAGGTCTGTTGGAACCATGCATGTCTCCTTGTTATAAATGCAAAGGCAAATTTGGGATAAAATCAAAAGAGAAATTTATTAATAAACAACAAAGAAAAACAGAGAGAAAAAACCACAATAAAATGGTCAGCGCAGCACTGGGTGGACAGGGTCTACACCCGAGGTGTAGGGTTCCCAAATCCACGTCTGAGCGCTCTCAGGATTGGAGTTTTATAGGATTTTTAAGTCCTCAGGCTAAAAATTCCAAGCAGGCTCTATTCACCAAGTGTTCTTGATTGCTCGGTGAATAGATTTCCTGGCTTGGAAGAATAGACCTGACTTGTGTCCGGACAGAGTCTCCTCATATGCAAAGAGACTCTGTATGTATTTTAATTTTATGTTATCAAGGATGAAGTGATGTGATCCGGGGTTGGTGCCGATGGGAATCTCGGCGGAGTCTCCCCCTTTGTTCCCAGTGATTGTATCTCCAATACTGGTCTGACAGGTGGGCGATTCAGGACTAGCGGCGGATACTTTTCTGAGGCCCATCTTTGTCGACTTTGATTGTTTCACAACCGAGGTCTGCAGAGACGATGGTCAGGTCCGGAGTTGGGTTCCTCCTCCGAGCTAGTCCTTTTGTTGTCCTTGATGGCTCCCATCCTGTCTATTTTTCGAGTTAATGTTTGTTATCTGGGTGTTGGCTACAATCCTTTTTCTTTCAGAGAAGAGCTCCCAACCAGGCTTGGGAGAAAGGTTTCTTTCTTTTTTGTTTTTACATACACATCTTTGGTTTTTTATTATTTCAACATATACATCTTATTTATATCTCTTACGAATTTTTATTTACACATAATTTATTGCATCCTTATAGCACCCCTATCTTACCAGTTAAGAAACCAGATGGAACCTACAGAATGGTGCAAGATTTAAGAATAATAAATAAAATTGTCAAATCAAGGCATCCCACAGTTCCGGATCCCTATACGATTCTGAACCAGGTCCCCTCCTCACATCAGTACTATTCAGTACTGGATTTAAAGGATGCTTTCTGGGGGTGTCCGATTACAGAAGAGAGTAAACAGTATTTTGCCTTTGAGTGGGAACAAGAAGAAGGAGGTAAAATGATAAAACAGCAATTGACTTGGACAGTCCTCCCACAGGGTTATACAGAGTCACCTGTATTGTTTGGACAAGCTTTGCAAAAAATACTAAGAGAATTTACTCCACCCTCCGGAGTTAAGTTGTTACAGTATGTAGATGATTTATTGTTATCAGGAGAACAAGAAGAAATGGTTGAAAGAGCTACTGTGAAACTGCTTAATTTTCTTGCTAAAAAAGGACTTAGAGTGTCTAAAAAGAAAGCACAGTTAGTAGAGAAACAGGTCAAATATTTGGGGCATATTTTAACTGGAGGGTAACGGTGTATTGATCTAGAAAGGATACAAGGAATTCTACAAGTACCATTTCCCCAAACAAAAAGGGAATTGCGGCAGTTTTTAGGGTTGGTAGGATACTGCCAAGTGTGGATAGAAGACTTTTCTGTTGTGGCCAGACCTTTATATAGCTTTTTAACACAAGACAGTCCTAATGTTATAGTATGGACACCAGAAGGAGAACAAAGTTTTAAAAAGTTAAAAGACAAATTGGTTAAAGCCCCAGTCCTAGCTCTTCCAGATATAGAAAAAGAATTTGAATGATATGTAGATGTTACACAAGGCCATGCAAAAGGAATTTTAGTTCAAGAGCATGGGGGAACACAGAGACCTGTTGCCTATTTTTCAAAAATGTTAGACCCGGTGGCCAGAGGCTGGCCCCATTGTTTGCAAAACTGTGCAGCCACAGCGCTGATGGTCGCTGAGGCTCGAAAGCTGACAAGGGGGGGTTATCTGATTGTTAAAGTTTCACACCAGATTAAAGCTTTGTTAACTGAGAGAGCCTCTAAGTGAATGACCAGCTCTCGGTTGTTACAATATGAGATGTGTTTATTAGAACAGGAGGATTTAGAATTTAAAAGCAAGGAAAGTTTTAACCCAGCCTCCTGTTTGAATGGCCCCGAGGAGGAGAGCCAAGGCAAAGTCCATGACTGTATTCAAGTAATAGATCTGCAGACTAGGGCAAGGAATGATTTTCGAGACATTCCGTGGCCTGAAGGAGAAAATGTGTTTATTGATGGGTCTTCAAGGGTAATAGAAGGAAGACGGTTTACAGGGTACTCTGTCGTGAATGGAAAGCAATTAAAGGAAGGGGGGAGGTTACCGCCCACCTGGTCAGCTCAGACAGCCGAGCTGTATGCGCTTGTGAGAGCCTGTGAGTTATACCGAGACAAGACAGTAAATGTTTTTACTGATTCTAAATATGCGTATGGTGTGATACACGCATTTGGGAAACTGTGGGAAGAGAGAGGTTTATTAACCTGCAGAGGAAAAACGTTAGCTCATGAGAACTTAATCTCCCGCCTATTGGAAGTGGTGAATTTACCAAAAAAGGTAGCAATAATACACATCAAGGGACACCAGGCAGGGTGCTCGGAAGACACAATAGGAAACAGACTAGCTGATGAAGAAGCTCGAAAAGCTGCACTGTTGCCAGAAATCTCTAAGTTACTTCCCTTGCTCCCAGTAATTACCCCCTTGCCAGAAAAACTGTCTTTTCCACCAAAAGAACTTGAGATAGTTAAAAAGAGTGGGGCAGAAGAAAGAGGGGGTAATTGGTTTACAAGAGATGGTAAGCAGTGGATACCAAAAGCTTTAGCCTTACAACTGCTAAAACAGCTCCACGAAGGGAGTCACTGGGGCTCCCGAGGGATAGCAGAAACCTTCCTCAAGATGTATGTTGCTGTGGGTCTTTTTGTTCTAGCAAAACGAGCTGTTAATGGTTGTTTAATTTGTGCTAAGACAAATAACAAAGTTACAAAGAAACTGGCCAGGGGTGGAAGGCCTTGGGCCGTACGTCCCTTCCAAAGATGCCAAGTAGATTTTACTGAGATGCCCCGAGTGGGGAAATTTAAATATCTTTTGGTAATAATATGTCAGTTAACAGGATGGCCAGAAGCCTTCCCTGCTGTTTCAGCAACCACAGGGTCAGTTATTAAAGTATTCTTGGAACAAATAATTCCAAGATATGGGATGGTAGAAGCAATAGACTCAGATAGAGGAACTCATTTTACTGGAAAAATTCTTAAAGGAGTAATGACTGCTTTAGGGATACAATAGAACCTCCACACTCCCTGGCATCCCCAAAGCTCAGGCCAAGTTGAAAGGATGAATGGAGAGATAAAAAAACATCTTCTGAAGCTAGTGATAGAAACCAAAATGCCATGGCTGCGGCTCTTACCACTGGCTTTAGCAAGAATAAGAGCCAGACCCAGGGAAGATATTCAACTATCTCCCTTTGAATTGATGTTTGGAATTCCTTATCCTTGTAATTCTCAGCCTGGGGCGGGAGTAGAGATAAGTGATGTATATCTAAAACAGTATGTAGCTCGGATACTGTCTCTTGTGAAATCTCTTCGACAGGAAGCTCAGCTGACACAGACCCTGCCTTTGGACTTTGCTGTGCATAATATCCAGCCAGGAGACTGGATCCTAGTTAAGGAGTGGAAAGAAGCACCCCTGGTGGCTAAGTGGCGTGGACCTTTCTAGGTGTTACTGACCACAGAAACAGCCGTCAAGACAGCTGAACACGGGTGGACACATCACACTCGGGTCAAGGTCTCTAAAGCTCCAGAGATTTGGACATTTCAGCTGGAGGAGAAGGATGGGAAGCCGCGACTGACACTCCGCAGGAGTGGACTGGAGCAGTAGCTGGTGCGTCGACATCGGGGGAAGCCCTGAGTGCCTACCCACAGACTGACTGCTGAAATAGTCTGTATGGGCATCCCTACTCTCAAATCTCCAGACACTAAGAGCCAATCCAGGCTGTCACTGCTTTCTTTATGCTAAACTGTTTCTGTGCTTTCACTTGCCACAGGTGGTGTAGAAGACAACGTGAAATTGAAAATTAGAAATTAGATTGTAACACTATTAGAATGTTTCTCTTAATAATTTTACCTTTATATTTTCAGTTAAGTTGGAGTCTAAAGTGGGAAAATAATTTTTTTACTTTAGGAGAAGAAGTAGCAAAGACCTTTAACCTTAAGAACTGTTGGGTCTGCGGGGGGCCGGGGGGATCTGAAAGCTGGCCATGGGTAGCCAGCCCAGTCGAGCTTAAATGGTGGGTTAGCACCCTGAGTGAAGTCCATAATGAAACAGGATTTTGGGACAAAGAAGGAAGTCCATGGCAGCTTCATTCTTCTGAAAGAGGCATTTATTGCCTAAACAGAACAGGGAGCACATATGTGGGAAAGAGCGTTTGTGACTGGACTTTATCTTTGGGTTTAGATTGTTGGACCCCCAACTGCCCTCCTTATGACTGTTCCAGATATCAAGGCAGATGGAATCAAACACATGTTAAGCTCACTAATGGTAGCTGGGTAAGGTGTTCCTTCCATAATTACCAAAAAGATTTTGAAGGCTGTAAAGCAGTGGGGAAGGATAAGTTTTTTGACCCTTTATTTTTAAGCTGCCCCCGAGATAATTCCACAAGTCCGACACATGTTGTCCGAGACTATCAGTGGAAATGGCAACACCGGAATGGAACTCGAACCCTTTTCAGTAAGTTCTGGTCCAGATCTAATAAAACAGATCTGGGATGTGACTGCAAGTGGAAACTTCATGTAGGAGCTTGGAAATGTCAATATTGTGATTCTTATGGCGAGGCAACTATTGTTGGTGAACCACTAGGCCCTGGAAGCAAGCTGTATTTTGACCCACCAGTTGATGATGAAAATTGGAAAGGTCCCTTCGCTAATGGGACCTGGGCTCTAAAGGGGCATTACTGGATTTGTGGCCAAAATGCTTACCGCAAGCTACCCCCAAACTGGTCAGGAATATGTTATGTAGGGTATATCAGACCATTGTTCTTTCTGCTACCACAAGTTCAGGGAAATCAGTTAGGAATCAAAGTATATGATGATCTAATTAGAGAGAAGCGGTCAATTGATACATCGCTGGCTGGAAGGAGCACACAAAAGTGGGGAAAAGATGAATGGCCACCTGAACGAATCATACAACACTATGGACCAGCTACCTGGAACCCAAATGAATTAATATCAGGTGCCAGAGAACCCATTTATAATCTAAATCAGATAATTAGGTTGCAAGCTGTCTTTGAAATAATAATCAACCAGACAGCTACAGCTCTTGACCTTCTTGCTGACCAGTCTACTCAGATGAGAAATGCAATATTTCAACATCGGATGGTATTAGACTATTTATTAGCAGAAGAAGGGGGGGTGTGTGGAAAATTTAATGACTCAAACTGCTGTTTGCAAATAGATGACAATGGAAAGGTAGTGAAACAAATAACAAAAGGAATAAGAAAGTTAGCCCATGTACCAGTCCAAACATGGAAAGGATGGAAATGGGACATGTTTTCATGGTTACCTGGTGGCCTATGGGTCAAACAAATGCTTTTTTTCCTCTTATGTGTTGTAGCAACTCTAATCTTTTTACCATGCATGATCCCTTGCTTCATACAACTCATTCAACATGTGATCAAAGGAATGCAGGTAGTAGCAGTGCCTACTGACCCAGAGATAGCTACAAAAGGGCAAAGAGTGATGCCACTGCAAATAATTGCAAAGCCAAAAAGGACCCAAGAACAAGAAATTAAGTCAATGATAACTAAAGTTTGTAAAGACAATTATTAACAAAAATTAAAAGAGGAGGGATTGAGAGGAATGATAGGTTTGTCTTTACAAACAAGCTGTGGGTCAGTTGATAAGGTGTACTATCAGTGAGAGACAACAGAAACAATGGGATGGATTCCAGTAGAAGATCAAAGGGGCACTAAAAGAACACTATGAATTCCATAAAAGTTAAGAAGGGATTATGCATTGGGGGTGGGGGGGAAAGGTATCACCGCCGGTATCAGGCGTTCCGGGAAGTCTGTACCTCTCAAGTACCTCAGCCTATGGGGAAAGACAGAAGGGACAAGCGGCCGGGAATTAGGATAAAAAGGAGGCTGCGCCCTCCAAGAATTTGAGAGACCCCAGGGGAATGCCCCATGGCCTCTCCCTTTATTCGAATAAAGAAAAAGGACTCCTCTGTCTCCTTTTTGGACATAAACCTCTAGTGTTTGTGGATTAATTTTCCTGACACTATCAAAGGTAAGTCTTGAACACATTTGCTAAAGGTGAAAAATTCCCTACAAAAAGGTGTGTAGCTCATATACAGTTTCCTTATTCTTTGAATAGTGTAAATGATGCTTGACTGTACTCACACATTTTCATATGGAGTAAACAGAATGAAAGAATCAAATACCTACAGCTTGGTAAATGCCACAAGCAGAGTATCAGGTGTGCACAAAACTATAAATTAATTAAACCCTTGATAAACACTTGTGGTAGTTTAGCATTTAGGAAAAAAGTGGGAAATAGCCACAGAAGTTATTTATCTGAGAGAGGCTGCTGGGAGTTTCTTCTCTGCTTGAGATCAGGCCAATAGCTAGCCAGTTTTGAGAACTGACAGCATTTTGGACCACTGAAAAATAAGATCACCTTTGTGAATACCACCTTTTAAACCCAAGCCTGGGAACTTTTGTCTCTTTGTTTTCCGACCTTGAAAGGTATCGGAGCTCTGGTGCGGCTGGCCCCACTCCCCCATGGCCTGTGCGGCCTGGTGGGGGGGGGCGGAGCTGAGCCAGACTCCAGCTGCTCCCTGGCGGATGGAGACTGTGGGGCTTGCCTCGGCCCCAGGCCGGGCCGGGCTCTGCTGAGGCCCCTCCCGGGAAACCTTCCGGGTCCCATTCCAGCGGGGTGGCTGAAGCCTTTCCCAGGGGGCCCCCTGGCCCTAGGCTGGAATGGGCCACAGCTGCTGACATCTCAGTAATACCCTATCACCCCCCCATGGCCTGCACAGATGGCTGCAGGCTGAGGACCATACCCATCCACTCCAGGCTGAGAGACACCTGAAACCCAACACCATGAATACCTGCCGCGGCTTGGGCCAGATTTAACCCTTTCACTACCCAGATGAGACCTGCAGACTTAATCCCCTCTCCAGAGAGAGGAAAGTGGGAAATTGACATGTAAAGAGACAACATAAAATATTAAGGTCAGTAAGAGAAAGAGTCAAGTTTCAGATGGAAGGAGAATGAGAAGATGCTTTAATAAGCTGAAATATTCTTTTGGTAAGGCCATGGAAATGGACAATAATGTTCTGAATAACTCCTTTAATTCATGAAAGAGTATTTGGGAGGAATGAAGTATTTCAAACTGTAGATCTGAGCAAAGGTATCCATTGATGAAGCTAAGCAGATGGTGGAGCAGTTGTGATCCCATAAGATGCTTGAACACAGAGAGAGAGAGATGAGAGCTGATGAAGACCCTTTGCCCCAAGGGAGAGAAGAAAACCTCTGTTCCCAGAGGTGATCACAGAGACAGATGAAGAGAACCTTTGCCTTTGAATAACTCATCCTTAAAACCCTTGAGTTCATGGCCCATGAACACACCTCTGAGTGGTGTGAAAATGGGAGGAAAGCATGATGGCAGAGTTTTTTTTTTTCCAGGATGCTACCAGTCATGGAAATGAAAAGCCAGAAGAAAACTGTTTTCTTGTAGAGAACTCTCCATGGAATGACAAGAGAAAACTCCTCTCCCTACAGAGACTGATGAAAAGACTACTGTATAGTTGGTACGTCTTTAACATCCCAGGTTTTGTCTCTACGGTGTCAGTTGGGAAAAGAAAAAGGTTGGGTGGGGGGAGGAAAGGTTTCTGGAGGTTTTATTCTGGTTTCTTATTTTTGTAGGTCTATTAATAAACTTTCTTTACTCCTTTTAAGTTTTAAGCCTGTTTTGCCCTTCTCCTAATCCATATCTCACATCAAGAAATGAGCAAGTACTCTGGTGATTTTTAGCTGGTGCTAAAACCACCACAACACTACATAAACAACTAAGATTAACCTTTTTATAATTTTTAAGTTTGGAGATTCTTACCATATTATACCAGGCACTAAGAAGAAACTTCTCTTCCATTTCTCTTTTGTGGTAGTGCATATTTCTGGGAGTTACTCAGTTCTCTGTGAATCTTCTAGGCAGCTGTGACGTGTTTTTCCCCTCCCCTCCCTGTCCCTGAAATGTTATCCCATTGGTTGGTGTTGTACGTCCCCCCGCCCCTCTCCCGAGGTTTGAAAAAGCCCGGGAAGGAGAAACCCGGTCTCTTCTCCCCTGGAAACCAGCCAGAATAAACATCCTCCGTTACCCCGGAGGGAGAAGCAGCACTTTTTGGTCTTTTCTTAGTCATGAAGGATCTCCCTGACCCCTCCATCGACAGAGCTAGCTTGGATTACTTCATGGGGCTAAGGGAAGATCGCTTCACTCGTTGACTCTTTGTTTTTCCATATTCTTTCTAAAACAAAACAACCCCCATATATTTAAAATTATTTAGCTGCAGATAACAGTAAATATTAGAGAAGCATAGCCTATACCCAAAAATGAGAAAACACAAAGGATCTTCTGGGAAACATGGAAATCATTACCTCCAATGAATGGAATATACTGTCACATTCCTGCAACTGATTTTTTTAGTACCTGAATCTCAGGAGCTGCACCCTGGTTTTGTTTAGGATCTAAGGTGTGGATAACCTGTGAGAAGAAAACCAGTTTGTTTTATAACCACATAAGCAGCATAGAAGGGACATGTAACATGCCATTATAATAAAGTAAAATGGTATTTCAAAGTGTCAAGTGCTTAATTTTAAAAGACTGTCATATAATGCAACCACATCTCTCCTGTAGTAAGACAAAGGTTCTAAATTATCAACCAGGATGATGGAAACTATCTCTAAACAAAAATCATGAAGTGTCACACATCATATGAAATGTGCTCTAACAGGACTGTCACAAAAGTGTTAATGGGAGGAAGCAAGACTTCAGAAGTTCAATATTTTGGACAGAAGGAAGTAGTTCCTACCCCCATTATGTACTGCCATAGGGCGAGAGCATGTGAAACCTTCCCTTGAAGCCTTTTTCTCTTTATAGCTAAGGATTACCTATCTGTTACCCCTCAACTCACTCTTCACTGAACTCAAAGACTACTTCTATCTGGAAAGAGGCTGTGATTCAGGGATCTGGAGTACTAGTAATGCAAATTTTAGAAAGTTTTGCTGCAACCAAGAAGAATCCATGGTAGTGCATGTGTGATGAAGTTTCTGCCACTAAGTAAGATGAAGGGAACAACTAAGTACATTTTTATGTGGTGCTCATCAGAAGCAGAATTTGAGTACTAATAAATGCTCAAGAACAATTCCAGTAAAGGCCAAGGTTTTAAAGTTTGTCCTAGCTGAATAACTGTCCTAGCTGAAAAACAGTTAAAAATCGTGAACCCTAGCATAGACACGACTTCAGCCAAACTGCATCTCTCACTGATAAGCCTGGAAGAGCTTCTACAAAAAAAAAAAAAAAAAAAAGGTTATCATAACATCAAGATGGGGTTAACACCATGTCTGTGTTATCTACTACCACTTAGGAATTTTAAAGAGCCATGTCTGAGTAACTCTAATATAAATCTGTATCAGTGGAGCACATATGTGTACAGAAGTAATACAAAAGGTTTTGTTAGATAGTAGTCACAAGTATAGATAGTTTTATTCATACAGAGTGAAAATGTGGTACAGCCTGTTAGGGAAGGATCAATAACTTGGAACCCAGACACTTACACTTTTGACCTTTTCCAAATACTCTTTGTATTGTTCTTCCATTTGCTACATTTCTTCATCTTTTTTTTCTGCAAAGCTTCTTGTAATTCTTCAATTTTGAGTACTTTATGTCAGGATATGAGAATAAAATAATTACATTGAATTTATTTGCATACATTTAAGCAGATGTTAAGCCTGCAGTTGGGACTTTATTTCAGTTAAGAGAGGCTTCAATAAGGAATGAAAAATGCTTATTGATGCTGTAGACACAATAAGCTTAATTCAAAACCTCAGAAATACATATGAAAAATGGTATATTTTGCAGGTCAAATAAACTGTAGTTTAACAGTCCTAAGTTACAATTAGGATTCTTGCTCATATCTGCCCAAAGGTAGTAATGACAAAATTCTTCATATTGTGACATGAAAACACTCCAGTTATGTTTTCTTCACACCATACTCAAGAAGTGATACAGACCAACATGACAGTTTTACTGTACAGCCAAGTTCCCGTGTTGATTTAAGAATGTGCCATGCCACTACTACTTGTGCAAGCTATACATCCTACTTGCATCTCAGAGAAAGATCAAATTTGTCACCATCGTTCATATAGTATATAACATTGGTGTCTGGTTCTCAGACAATGATAAATATTTGAGAACTATCTGTTTTGTAACCTCATTTTTCAATTTTCATTTGTCTGTCATTTACAATTTTTTTCTCTAAGCATAATGAAAACACTAAGATGACTGGGTAAGATTTCTATCACTGATCTGCTGCAAAACCAATTGAAGGTATTCATCAAGACTATAGATGCTGTTTTTCCAAATTTTATATAATTGTGGCACAAACTTCTTGGCCATAATTAATTTCAGTTAAAAGAATGCAAAGAAAAAACACACATGCCATTTATCCTATTCATTCAAACAAAGAAGTTTAACTAACTGGTTTTGTCATATCAAGATTGAAGCTCAGCCCAAGATGTTTTGCAATTTGCAATTCACGTAAGCCAATCACAAGGGAGGTGACTAACAAATTAACTTTTATTAAGGAAACTCTAATATTTATAACATTTTATAACCTTTAACATTTAAAACTTTTATTAAGGAAAGAAACAAAATACTTTCCTTTAAAGTTTTCCCATAACTTCCACAGAGCAAGTGCATGACAAATACCCAGGCTTTCCATAGGACACTATTTTCACAAGGTTGCAGTTACAGAATTTGCTTTAGGTCCACAACAAACCACAGACTGGTGGGGGTGTTCCCCACAAGGTATGACTTGCAGCATTGGCTTCATAACTGAAATTTGCCAATTCTGGCTTTTTACAACAAAACATACAAAAAGCAGAGGGGTGTGGTCCCCTCCAAACTGGAGCCATTCTGCACAAAACTTCACGTAGACAAATGTACTAAATCCTCAAATTAATTTACTACAATTTTTACAATTCTTTCAGAGAAAGATGTGTTCAAACTTCTGAGCCCACAGAAGAAACCACAATTCTCACAACTCTTTTGAACGATCAAAAAAATTCTTTAGACAATTTTCCCCCTCGGGGATAAAAATTAAGGTGAATCGAGAGGTCTTTGTTTTTACTAAGACACACACCTCTCCTCGATCCAGATCCACTTTAAAAGTTGACAACAGCTCTAGGTTGGTGGATATAATGAGAGCTTTTGACACTCTTAACAATCAATTTCTCTTATCTTCTGGACTTTCTCGGCAGTCCAGCTGTTTTTGGCTTTTTTGCAGACATTGCCGTTTTCAGTGTCCTATGCCCTGAAGACAGCACACTGATCTTTTCTCAACCGCTGTTTGGCTTGGGTCTCCCCTGCTGGGGAGAGAAAGCCTCTGCCACTTCCTTGTGCCCGATCCCGTCCCCTCTGTCCCGGGGGACCCCTTGGACCTTGCGGTTTTTCCTTCTTTGGCCTGAAAAAGGCTATCACCTTCGCCTTTCCTCCTTGTGCTCACTCTATTTACCACACACCGAATACCAGAGCCAGTCCCTGTCCTGCCACACTGTCCAAACAGCTCCTCCTCGCTCCAGTGCTCCCGGCGGGCATGGCCGGCAGCACCACAGGCAGCCAGGGCGTCTCGCAGCCTCAAAGGGCCAGCAGCTGCTGCTGCCCCTGCCCGGGGCCGGTGGGGTCAGGCACTGCCCAGTGCTGAGTCCCAGCAGCCTCACAGGCCCCCAGCCAGTGCTCCTGGTCCTGCACCTCCACTGCTGTCCCTGCTTCAACCACATCTCTCCACACTCTCCATTAACCAATTCTGTTCCAGCACACCAACACAATCCATCCATCTCCTGCTGTCAAAGACTCTTTCTTGACTCTCCTTATTGCCCCCCCAGCCCGGGCGTGGATTCTCGAGATCCCTTCTAGTTCTATGGGGGTGATATGATATGCTTCTCCCTTCCCCCTACACCACTGTTATTTTCAGGTGAAGCTGTAGGAACAGCATTTCCCTGATCCCTTCTAGTTCTGGAAGGTGAGGATACAGGGACTTGCAGCTGGCCTTAGGTCAGCTGGTAACACCTGTCAGGAAAATTAATCCACAAACACCAGAGGTTTATGTCCAAAAAGGAGACAGAGGAGTCCTTCTTCTTTATTCGAATAAATGGGAGAGGCCATGGGGCATTCCCCTGGGGTCTCTCAAATTTTTGGAGGGCGCAGCCTCCTTTTTTATCCTAATTCCCGGCCGCTTGTCCCTTCTCTCTTTCCCCATAGGCTGAGGTATTTGAGAGGTACAGGCTTCCCGGAACGCCTGATACTTACGATACCTTCCCCCCCCCCCCCCCCCCAGCATGCATAATCCCTTCTTAATTCTTAACTTTTGTGGAATTCATGGTGCTCTTTCAGTGCCTCTTTGATCTTTTAGTGGAATCCATCCCATTGTTGTCTGTTGTCTCTCACTGATAGCTGCATCTTATCAGCAGACCCACAGCTTGTTTGTAAAGACAAACCCGTCATTCCTCTCACCAAGATGTTTTGCAATTTGCAATTCATGTAAACCAATCAGAGGTCTGAATATAATCTGAATTTTAGAGCTTAGGTACTCAGAAAAACAGGCACCTTTCTTCTCTGCCCCCCACAACTAAGGCATATTAAGTATGGAAGAATTACATATTCATCAACTACTCAGCTCCTGAACTTCATCTGTATCGGCAATTGAGAGAGATGGGGACAACTGAGTGGTGATCAGAATCCGAATTTACTGTGGGCTACATATGCTTATATACCATTCTAGGAAGGCTAGTAATCTTTTACTACAATGATTGGGTTAAACATCATACAAACAAGCTTATACATTTTTGCAACATCTCTTCTACTTGCAGAAATTGATTCAATCTTCCCTGTCGCTAGTCTGATCCAATCTTCTTGCAATCTTCAAAGCTCTGTTTGTTCTTTCCAAGGCATCCTGTCTCGGTTTTAGAAGACAGGTGTCTGCCAGGGAGGGCAGGAGCCTCCCTTGGAATGAAAGAATGTAGACCCCCTCTCTCCGATTTATTATAATTCTGAAATCAAAGGGCTTTCAGGCAGAGATCTGGGGATAGGAATAACAGTTCTTCACTAGTAGAACCAGGCAAACAATCAACAATAACTACAGCATTAGCAAGAAAACAGAACCAGGGGCCCCGTGACAGCTTTCTCAGCTGAGACGAGAAAGGATGGAGGAGAGGCTTTGTTTCACAAACCCCCTCGGGCAGTCAGTCCCGGTGCTCTTGCAGGGCTCTGAGGAACAGTTGGCTGGAACAGCAGGGGTGAGCAGAGATCCTGGGCCAGTAGCTGAGGTGTATCAGCAGCTCCGTGGCAGTGGCTGGCACTGCTACACGTCCTGGCAGGACAGGGGGTGCGAGGCCACCAACGAAGAGGGAAGAAGGAGAAGAAGCAGCAGCTCTGTCTGGGTGATGGTGAAATTCCCTTCTCTTCACCTCAACAGCTCCGCCTCCAAAGTGTCCTTCTCTGAAGCTGAAGAAAAGCCGCCAAACTGTCCTCACCTTCTTTTTTTCCCCGCTCTTTTCCCCCCTTGGGCCCGGCCAAACTCTTTGTCTTCTCTCAAGCACTCACCAAGTACCCACAGTTAGGTTTCCCCCTCAACTAATGGGTAAAAATTCCACAGGCAAGCCAGAACTAAAAAAAAAAGGACACCTAACCCTCAACATTATCCACCCCGAATTTTTTCCCATACTAAAATGCTACATCAAATATTAAACTTTTAAATTATTCACAAACACACACTAATTTAGCTATATACATATGTACATGCAGATACAGATACAAGCACAGTGTTATGGGTAGTTCACCCTAAAACAAGGTCCCCTTGAGGTATGTGCTGGGTCTCTCCATCTTTTTGCATCACCCACCAAGTGCAACTCGGTCCCTGAGAAAAGACAACCCCACGGATGGGATTGTCTTTGCTGGAGGCAGAATTAACCTAAACAGTTTTTTTCAGTATATTTCTCATATGTACTACTGGAACTTCATCTCTATCTGTTGTTCTAAAGGGCTCAGATTTGCAGGGCCTTTTCGGTTAGTGGAACCTTGCGTGTTCACTAACCATGTGGCTTTTGCTAAGTTAATCTCCCAGTTTTTGAAAGTCCCCCCACCCAGTGCTTTTAAGCTGGTTTTAAGCAGGCCATTGCACCGTTTAACTTTTCCAGCAGTGGGTGCATGGTAGGGGATATGGCACACCCACTCAATGCCGTGTTTCTTAACTCAGGTGTTTATAAGGCTGTTTTTGAAATGAGTCTCATTGTCTGACTCAATCTTCTCAGGGGTACCATGCCTCCAAAGGACCTGCTTTTTAAGTCCCAGGATGGTGTTCCGGGCAGTGGCATGAGGCACAGGTTAGGTTTCCAACCATCCAGTGGTGGCTTCTACTATTGTGAGCACGTAGCGCTTGCCTTGGCGGGTTTGGGGCAGTGTGATGTAGTCAATCTGCCAGGCCTCCTCATACTTATATTTGGACTAGCGCTTACCATACCATAGCGGCTTCAGCCGCTTGGCCTGTTTGATCGTGGCACACATCTCACAGTCATGAATAACCTGAGAAATACTGTCCATGGATAGGTCCACCCTTCGGTCTCGTGCCCACTTATAGGTGGCATCTCTCCTCTGATGACCTGAGGCGTCATGGGCCCATCGAGCTAGGAACAATTCTCCTTTGTGTTGCCAATCTGGGTTTATCTTTGCAGCCTGATCTACCTGCTCATTGTTTCGGTGCTCTTCATTAGCGCGACTCCTGGAGACATAGGCATCTACATGACGGACCCTCATTATCAAATATCATACTAATCAGGTCCAAAGTACTTTCTGTCTTTTCAATATCTCCCCCTTCCTTTTCTACCAAAAATATTCCTGTAATGGTACTGGGATTTTGTGACAGAGACAGGACCACGGGGAGAAGTCTTAAAGCATGATTTATTATTCTTCTTTTACAGTCTCATGAAGGAGTGTGTCTTCACCACATTTGCCAGATGTTCTTAGTCAGTGGTCACAAGACTACAGGTTACAAGGTCTTTTAAAGGTTAATTAGCCAATAAACTAATGCTACAAAAGAATGTGTCTACTTTCACACCAATAGTTGATTATTTTTATGTCTTTGCCACAGTGCGGACTTTCTTAACCAATCATATAATGACACACAAAACTAGTTGTTATACTTTAAACGTCTTATTACTTTTATAACTACTTCTATATCTTAACTTTAAAACCTTAAAACTTCTTACAACCTAACTTAATGTCTTTCTATTTAAACTCATATTTTTATTTATGATTCTAAGTCTGGAAGTTTCCTCCAAGGCTTTAAATCAAACCCTGTGTCCATGTCTATATCTAAACTTGTATTTACGAGGTCTTGAGAGCTTTCTATGCTTGGAATTCCCACATAATGGCCATATTAATTAATCTCTGCACACACTGAAGCAAGCAAGGTATCATGATTAATACAATTATTATCAAAATCAACACATAAATACCAATCTTAAAAAAAATCTTTTAGCCAGGTTGTCAAACCCCAGCCACTAAATAAATTATCCAGCCAAGATCCAGATTATATCCTTAGTTTAAACACACTATCCTTTAGTTGCTGTATGCTTTTATGGATAGACTCTGAGTGATCGGACAGGTTCATACAACACATTCCATTAGTCTTCACACCCATGATCTAGTGCTAAAAGCAAAAAATCTATTGCTGCCCTATTTTGCAAAGTATCATGCCTTACACTGTCAACATGTATTAATAAGTTTGATAAGGCAGAGCTGGTGGCATTCTTCTGTTTTGCAAGCCAACAAGCTACTTTATTTAATTGACTTAAAGCCTTTCTTGCAGCCAGTCCTGGCAAAAGAAAAGAGGCCAAATACATCTGGGTCTCAGACAACAAAGACAATTTATCACCGCAGTATTCATCAAATGCATGTAAACTGTGCACAGGCGCCCCGGAAGCCGGTGTCTCCCAGCTTTTCCACGTGGTAGCTGCTTAGTTTTTTTTGTTTCTTTCTTGGTGCTGTGGCATGCCACGTGGTTTCTAGCAGTCCCCGGCTCGCCGCGGGGGAGGGGCAGCACCGCTCCCCCACCACGGTCCTGGCCACATGTTTTTTAGCGGCTCAGCAGAAGCGGCTGTGGCTGGACTTAGCAGTTTGTGTCTTACCCCAGTGTGTGTGAGGGGGAGCCAAACTGAGAGAAGCCTGCCACTGCTGGCTTTGTTGCTTTTGTGGTGAAAGAAGATAAAAACTAGGTGTGCTAACAGCTTTTTAATGTCAAAGATGGGATCACAGCTGTCTGCACCCCAAAAGAATTTTGAATCCAAATTACAAAATCTTTTAAGTACCACAGATGTTAAGATTTCTAGAAATAAGTTGAAACATTTTATCTCATGGCTGTCTCATTACTTCCCACAGCTTGACATGCTAGATGTAGATTCTGTCCCTGCATGGGATAGGATTGGAAACATGTTAATCCTTAAAGCAGAGAAAAGAGACAGATCTGCTTCAAAATATCTCCCGTTTTTTCTTTTAATTCAGAAAGAACTGCTTAACAGAGAAAGAGAGGTGAAGAGGCAGCCACCGCAGTTTCCATTGGTTTCCCCTAACGCTTCTTCCAAACCCTCTGCTCCTGAGCTGAAAAAGATACATGGAACAGCCCAAGAAACACAGGAAATGCACTTTGACACTGCCATTCCTGGTTCCATGTGTCTCCTTCAGCCCCCCATCTCTGATAGTGCTGCACAGGCTATCAGAGATCTTTCCCTGTACCCATTTACCCTGGTTGTGAAAGGCAATGACGCCCCCTATCCCCATGTGGCTGGAATCCAAGATGGTGCTGGTCATGTGTCAGCAGGCCACATGGGGGGACCTCCATTGTACTCCCCTTCCCCTTCCCGTAACCCCTTCTGCCCACCTGTCCCCACACACAATCCCTACCTTTGCTCAGACATTCCTCCCCTCTCCACCATTCTCTCGCCCTGCCTGACGTCACCCTGCGACCCCACCTCCAGATGTTGCAATCCTAGTTCCCATGCCCCCTCCCCCTGTCCCCATGGTGGGGGTGGGAGTGGGAGGGATGGCACTGCCCCCTGCGCCCACAGGGGGACAGAGGGAGGCTTGTCCCGGCCCTGTCCCCCTGGGGGGGGGGGGGGAATGGGTCCCCACCCAGCTCCTCCGGGAGTGGGGCTGGGCCCCTCCCCGGACCCAGTAGTGGGGCGGGGCCCCCTGGCCCTGGCAGGGGTGGGGGTGGGTGGGGAAACCCAGGAGATATAGGCCCTGGGGAGGATGAAGATATGCTCTCAGCTGCTCCTGTAATATATACTGGTAGAAAAAGAATTAATGTACATTACCAACCCTCCTCTAACCAAAATATAAAAGAAATTTGCAAAGCCCAAAGAGAATTTGGTAAAGATAGAGAAGTACTGAAAGGAATGGTAAGGGCTACATTAAAATCTCATGAGTTAGTTCCTGCTGATCTCAAAGACCTCTCCTGGTGTCTCTTAACTCCCTTCGAGTTTGATCTTTGGGAAAGCTCATGGAAAAGGTCCTTAAAAAACCTCCTAGGGGAGCTTAAGCAAAGCACACAGGATGCAAAAGATGCAGACAATAATGGAATCACTTTGGAACATCTATGCGGGGAGGGAATGTAGGCTAAACCTGAAGAGCAAGCACAGGTTCTAACAAAATCTATTTTAGATAAGATCTGTGGTGTAGCAGAAAAGATTTTTAACCAGTTACCAACAGTTGAAACCCGAGTCAGCTATGTTAATATTAAACAGCTTCCATCAGAAACTTTTTTGCAGTTTGTCGACGGGCTTTGAGTGCAAATACAAAGGCAGGTGGAAGTACCAGTGGCACAGGCAGAACGGATTAAGGAGATGGCTCAAAGAAATGCCAACGAGGCCTGCCACAGAGTGATCTTGGGACTGCCCATTAATCCTCCACCCACTATAGCAGAAATGATAGAGGCGTGTGCCAAGAAGGCAGATCCTGTATAGTGCACAATACAGGAAGCCAGGACTGACAAACCCAAGGACTGTGGCAGCAGCAACACCAGGAATGAAAAAGCCACAGATGCCATCAGAACAGCTCCAGCATGTCATCTGCTTCCAGTGCAAGAGGCCAAGACATTTCACCAGGGACTATCCTCAAAGCCAGCACCAAAAGAAACACCAAAAAGAAGCTGTAGGAAATCAACAAAAAAACTGGAGATGAAGCGCTTTCTCGTCCAGCGCAAAGACACAAATGAAGCTGACCCAAAAATAAAAAAAACCTATATTTTAATTGAAAAAAAGGAGAAAGGGAAGCGGGGTGAGAGACAGCAAAAAAAAATTTTTGGGGAAGCGTGCCGAACAAAGTCTGGCAGCCTCAAAAGTGATCCAGACTTGTAACTGCTGAAGCTTTTAATTTCAGAACTGACCGTTGGACAGTCATTGGAGTGGACCTGCAGGACAATTCACAAGACCTGGCAGGACTGGCTAGTATGTATTTTGTTATTGGAGACACAGCACACACACCCATGGAGATTGAAGTGGCTCCCATGACAATTAAGGGAGATTTAACACACCTTACTCTCTTGGCAAGATGTCCACAACCAACCTTCTATTTGATCAAAGGGCAGATAATAGCCCAAGTGATTCCTGTTCCAACAGAGGTCCCAGTAGATGATAAAGCACCAGGAGTTTACTGGGCAGAAGTGGTTGGTGAAGACAAACCCATTATGGGGTGTAACCTCACTCATGGATCAGAGCACCTCCATGTAGAAGGGATGATTGACACTGGGGCAGATGTGACTATCATACCCGAAAGGGTGTGGCCTTCACATTGGGACTTGCAACTCGTGGCAGGCAAAATACAGGGTGTAGGATGCCGCTGTTGAACACAAAATGAGTCACACAGATGCAGTTCGAGGTGTGGTGAAAGAAAGAGCGAACTTTATTTTTCCTTTCAGTATTTCTAAGTTTCTGACCACAACCAGGGATTGGATAGTCAGGTTAACACCTTCCCAACTGCACTGGCCGTGAGAGATGTCCATCAAAAGGCATATCTTTAATGGAATGTATAAACACTTATGTTTATAGTTACTTTCCTGGGAAAGTGGCTAGAGCATGTAGAAAAACAATATTGAGGGCCTGATTCTCAGGGCGACAGTAAGAGGGACAAAATTGGCAAAAGTCTCTAAGAGTATTGTTCAGATCAAGGGCCCAGACGGAAGATTGGCTAGTGTCCATCTGTTTGTCACCGACTACAAGTGCCCCCTGTGGGGGAGAAACACCATGTCCCAGTGGGGAGTCAAACTAACCATCCCTGAGACTCCCCAGGATTTTTAGAAGTGGCCACTGTTGAGCGCCCCACCCAAAAGTTAACATGGCTGGATGATAATCCAGTCTCGGTTAATCAGTGGCCATTCAGTAAGCAAAAGCTCAGGGCGCTGGAAGAGCTCATGGAAGAACAATTAGCCAAAGGCCACATAGTAGAAACAACCAGCCCTTGGAATTCCCCGGTCTTTGTAATAAAGAAGCCAGGGAAAGATAAGTGGCGCCTCTTTCAGGATTTGAGGGAGATAAACAAGAAAACTGAGGACATGGGGTCACTCCAACCTGGGATGCCCTTCCCAACAATGCTCTCACAAAATTGGCAATTGGCGGTTCTAGACCTTAAAGACTTTTTCTTCCAAATTCCCTTATATTGAAAAACTGCTCAGACTATTCAGCCAAGTTTTCACAGAAGTATGGCGAACATCATTTATTTCTATCTTTAGCACACTTTTATAGGGTCTGACAGGGTCCACGGGCTTAGCAAGTTACTATTGGTTAATACATATTGTTTACACTCTTTTCCCCAGGACACAAGGCTATTGTTTTTCTTTATTCTCGCTGCTCCAGGAGAGTTTCAAGGACACTGCCTTTAATATTGTCACCTGTATTTAAAGGTGGCTTGTTCAGACAGGCTTTTACTAAAATATCATGCTTTTACTCTATTAAAATGTTTCACTACAATTCCTTCTTTATCTTTTTGCGCAAGCCAGGCTTCAGACACGATTCGTTCTACACTTCTACAGATACAAGATAACATACAACTTAAAACAACTATCCTTATTAATACTATAAGTAAAATTGGTCCCCCTTTCAGCAAAAGAGACCTCAATCATCCAGTAATGCCCCAGTTGGCTAACCAACTTCCAATGGGGTCAATATCTTCTTTCAGGGCATGTAACCTGTTCTGTAGCTGTTTTAGTTGTTTGTGGATTTAAACTGAATGGCCAGTAAGGTTCAAACAGCACATACTTTTAAACTCTTCACAACCATGTTCTTGTGGTAAGAGCAAGAAATCAATTGCAGCTTGATTTTACAATACGCCGTGACGTACACTACTTACATCAGTTGAAAGTTCACTTAACATTGTTGATGTTAAATTCAGTTCCTTCCTGGTCTAACAAGCTAGCCTTTTTTAGAGTTGACAAGCCTTTAGCAGCAGCTGCTCCTGGAGAAAGAAAGGAGGCCAGCCATATTATACCATAACCCCAAAAGTCTGGGTCTCTAACATCATCACATTGCAATTCATTCAGGCTTCTCTTTGACCGTTTGATGTTTTTTATTTTACCAGCTATATTCAGCAATTGGTGTAAGTTTGGATGGAACAAAGTAAGTTTCCCAAGATAACAGGGTCCTCCATGTGGGCTAGCAGGGATTCCATTCCATGCTCTATCTCCACAGATTAAGAATATTGCACTAGGTAATCACCTTGGTAATCGTCCCGTGAAATTGCACCGTGAATAAAAGGCTTTACTTTCGGTGTTAGTAATGAGATCAATTATAGGGTTAACTGTAGCTCAGTGTTGCATCACTTTGTTGGAGTGGCTTTTAGTCCGGGGCTCAAACATTATCCATCCACCTGAGGTATTGGTGGAGCTTAACAAGTCAAATTATTTCTGGGGGCCCTATGGCAACATTGAGAATTTCAATAATTTTTGCTTGCCAGTAGGCTTTAAGTTATCTGGACGTGAAGCCAACAGTGCGATTGTACTCTCATAACATTGCCAATTGATTCAGTCGAGTCTCATTACTAACTAAACCTTTAAATATTTGAGGATCCCATTCAGGGACTCCTATGAGACAGGTGGAAAAAGGATCTCCAGTTGTGGCTAGGCTTAAACACATTGATTTTAGCCCTGTTAAGTGTGCCAGAGTGACCTATATGTTCTGTCACTTTTGGATGTTAGTTAGCAGACAGTTGGTCGGGACTATATACAACACAATTACTATATGCAGTTTGTTCCACACAAATGACACCATGCTTTCAGAATCACATCTAATAAGGCTTTCGTAATTTGTTGAATGAATTTCTTTAAGGTTTTGTCGTGGTTTTAAAACAGTAACTAAAAAAATTACTTATTTCCTGCTGTGAGATATGGATTAGAGCAAGAGCAAAACAGGCTTAAAACTTAAAAAGGAATAAAGAAAGTTTATTAACAAACTACAAGAATAAGAACACCAGAATAAACTTCCAGAAAACCCATTTTATCCCCTACTACCCACCATTCCTTTGTTCACATGACAACATAGAGACAAAAACTTTGGAACTTTGGTGTTTAAAACAGTCCCAATTCCTGCTAGAGTCTTTTCATCAGTCTTTGTAGAGAAACAAAAGTTTTCTTCTGCTAATCTATGGAGTTTTCTACAAGAAAGCTATTTCTATTATAGCTTTCTATTTTTCTGATGCCAGTTACCTGGAAATCTTGTTATCAGTTCACTCCTCTCATTTCACATCACTCTGAAGTGTGTATGGGCCATGAGTCTAGGGATGTCATTTTAAGGATGAGTTATTCAAAGGCAAAAGTCCTCTTCATCTGTCTCTGTGAGCTCCACTGGAAAACAGTTTTCTCATTGCCCCCCAAGGCTTCAAATTTTTGCTTCACTCTGTTCCAGCACTTCACTGTATCACAATTACTCTACTTTTTACTCAAAATCCACACTTTGAACACTCCATTCCTCCCAATATACTCTGTCATGAATTAAAGGAGTTTTTTCAAGACCTTATTGTCCATCTCCATAGCTTTGACAGAAAAATATTTCAGCTTATAAAGCATCTCCTTATTCTCTACCTTTTCTGAAGCTTAATTCTTTTCTTTACTGTCTCTGATAGTTTATAAAGTCTCTTTACATGTTGATTACTCTCTTTTTCTCTCTCTGGATAAAAGGATTAATCTGCAAGTCTCATCTGGGTAATGAAAGGGTTAAAATCTTGCCCAGGCTTTTGTAGATGGTTCTGTGATCTCTGCCGGAGCAGGAGCTGGAGCTGTCTTCGATAGAAGATTCTTCATGGCTGCTCTGGAGAGTGTGGTCGCTGTCTCAGCCTGCCGCAGGTCAAGAGCTTTTTTTCTTTTCTTTACTCGGCAGTCTCTGGTGAATTCCGTCACGGCAAAAACTGCAGCCGAGCCAGGGACCAGCCTGGCCCGGCCAGAGCCCGGGACAAGCCCCGTAGGCCCCCATCTACCGGCCGGGAGCCGCTGGGCCCGGCCCAGCCCCCGCCCGGGCCGCATGGCCTGGGCAGGGAATGGGAGGCCAGCCGGAGCTCTGTTACCTTTCACAGCCAGAAAACAAAGAGGACAAAAGTGCTCTGACTTTACATCTTAAGGAGGTGTTTACAAGTTGACTTCACTTTTTAATGGTTAAAACTGCTGTCAATTCTTAGAAGTGACTGATAATTGGTCAGGAGAAAAGGCTCCCATCAGTCACCAGCAGCTTCACTTCCTTAGCTCTCAAAACTATCTTAAAGGTAAAGTCACCCCATGACAGGTTTAAAGTTAAATGAACTTTCAAATATGCTCGCCCTAACTCTTGAAGGGGGAATACTTACACCTTATACTAATACCTTCTCTAAAATTATCAATAACCTACAAATAACAATTATCACACAAGCTAAACTTTTTATCTAAAACTATTCTCTAACTACTTTTAACACATGTGCTCTGGTATTCATGCAATCTAAGCAATTTGCTTAAAGGGTAAAAATACAGTTACAATTTTGCTTTTATATACAGTCAGATGGAGTCTCTACTCTTTTAGATCTACAAAATTCTTCTCACAAACAGACTGTGATTTAACACGATTCAGTCTTGGAATATCCATTCCTTCTGTGACATCAGCTGGCAGCCGATCTGTGACTGACTGAGGCCATTGATGTTTGGACTGTTCTTCACATCCTTCCAAATCTTAAAACAGAGAATAACTGAAGAAAATTGGTAGAGACACAACATCATGATAACAACATAAAATTTCTGTTGGCAAACTGTCTGTGTAGTTTTCAGACACAACTGTGTCTTGGCAGCTCCACTTCTGATCTTGTTTGGAGTACTAAGGCTGTATGGTGACTTCTCTGTTTACTGGGTCTCATGTTTTCAGAGGCAGACAGTCTGGTCAGATGAATAGGTGACTCGAACCTGTCAACAAAACACAGGCACTTCTCTCCTTGAAGTTAATAAATCATTTTGACTTAGCTGTGGTACACCCAATTGTAAATTCAAATTATATGTTTATAAATTTTTTATATAAATATTTCATTACTGTGGTCCAAATTTCTAATGCACATATTGCACTAATCAAATGCTTCTAGGGCATCATTTTCCCCTCATTTTTTTTAAAAAAAATGAGATGTATTTCTGTCATGTACATCAATATCAACACAAAACCATATACACAATGAATAAAAACTTATAGCAGTTAAAATTCAATCAAATAATATACATTATTAATAACGTATGATATAAAATTACTATTAACTACTAAAACACTGCACTAGCATTCCATAGTCTGCAAACACACCACAAAATCAGTGAAGGATTTGATAACCACCTCCGGAAATGATTCTCCAAGCCTACTTCAAAATTGATCCAGCTGTCATATTAATAGGGTCAAATTGCCAAGTCAAAAAGTGACTCAAATACTGATTTGGAACAGAAAACATCTGGATCTGTTGGCAAACATTCTGTCCAGGTAAAGTGAAGGCTTGGCCAGGGCCTTAGGCTTTAAACTGGAAAGATGCCTCTTAACTCATTTCTAAAACAAGGTTCTCATTAGTAGCAGCTATGAGGTGCTTACAGCACAGCAAACTGTTAAAATGCATTTGTACAAAGCAAATGATCAGAAGCCTTAAGTACCAGACCAATTAAACCATTCAGCAGTTGGTTTAATCTGAAGCCTTTCCCATGGCAGCCGATCCTCAGCAATGATACATTTTCTTGGAATTCTGAAAACACTGAAAAATAATAAAACTATAAAAAACAAAAACTGCATAGATTGCAACAAACAATAGAACTCTCGATGAAATCAAGACTGTCACAGACTGCATTCACTTCTATCCACAAGCAGGTGTTCATCACTGTTCTATCACAGCTGTTTCAGTTGTATTCATCTTCATCTCTCTAGGAAAATAACTATAGTTTACAGTTTAAACAAGTGTTTTCAACAAAACGTGAAACAATTTAAATTAAAAAATATTTAAACCTGGTAAAAATTAATTATGACAAAAGGAAATAACAGAACTTAACTTTAAAAGAATATCCAAGTTATAAAAGTTAACTTAAAAACATTTAAACCTAAACATAATAAAACTTAACTTTGCTTAATTCTATTAACACTTAATCTATATCAAATAAAAGCATAACTTAACCTTGCTCTATTATTACAAAAAGGCAACTGAAAGTTTGGTATATACCTTTTAAACACAATCTAACAGTTATAAAAATGTAACAAATACATCATAATTCTATGTCATTTGGCTTTGAAAATAACTCATAATAACTACAAATTTACTAAAATACTTATTCATAACAAGAATTTGCTTAGTATATGCTTAAGTTGGTTAGGATTTTAAAGTGCAGTTTTACTAGAGAAAAACCACAACAACACAGAATTTGGCAAATTGCCATTCTGCTTTTGTAACACTTTTCAAAAACATCAAATCCAATTTTTAACTAAAATTCAAAATCCAAATTGGTATATATGCTGTTATAGATGGTTTTTTTATAACAAAAAGACTCACATTGAAATTACCTTATAAAAATTGTGGAAAAAACAAACAAATGGGTAATATATGCTTAACTTAACTTTGTCTTGTACAGTAAAGTTCTCCTAGCTACTTATTTTTTAAACCATAAATATCTTTTGTAGATAACATTAATTGGATGGTTGTTTTATTAGTAGCTGTAAATAATTCAATATTTTAACATTAGGTTTTAAAACTAATTATTGCAAGGTAACTTTTACTTCTGTTAATATTCACCTTAAACACTGTTTTTTTTAAAAGGGGCTTTTTGAACTTTCAAAGAATCACAATAATTTCTCTAGTAAAACTCTAAAAACTGCAACTGCATAAACTCATAATTACTTAAAACACAAAATGAAAAGGGTATATAAAAACATTTTTAAAAAACAATGAATCATGACTTTTTAACAAACTGGGTATTATCCCAGTGCTTTTTCTTAGAGGGAGCGGGGTTGGGTGAACTGCCCGCTCTGCTGCTGCTCTGTTGCAGTTATCTCTAGAAGGTTTGAGTGAAGTCTTCATCATCCCCCACATACTCTCACAGAGGGGAAAAACGGAGAGCAAAAAACCTCACAAAGTTAACTATCACAAATGCAGTTTTTTCTCTTAATATTTTTCTTGTTGTTCACAGATAGATGGAAAAGGGCACAATTTTACAAAAACAGGTGATGTTACATGAAAAGCCTCTCAGGGCCAGGTGGTAACAACAGTGATCATTGCAACTTATTAACTTTTAACTACAGTGATGAATTTTGAACTAGATATCATATAGTTAGCAATTTTTTGGGCTATTTTGTCTCTCTTTGAAGCTGTCTGAGCCACCTGTTTCTGTTCAACTGTTTCTGTAATTGCTGATATTTGTCCCGCGTGGCTTTGAAACTTTTTCTGCAGTGCCTCTGTCCTGGGTGTGCCTTTGTTCTCTGCGCACACTTCAGTACTTTCCCCCTATGCCTCCCTGGTTCGGGTGGAAACCGATCTAAATCTGGCTTCTCTTCTTCCAGGGTAGTAAAGCTGGAACTTGAATAAGATTGCGGTGTTAAAAGTGTCTCCAAAGGTGGAGCAGATAGTTCAGGACGTATCACATCCTGCCATTGCTGAACAGATTCTGTCCATTGTTTCAGCATTTGCTGTGGAGATGCTTTCTCTTGATGACACTGAGCTCCACTTGTACTTAATGACTGCTCAATATGAGTATGTAGTTGTTGCACAAGTTTTTCTATTTGTTATTGCCACTTCAATAGATCTTTTTTCGATGCATCATTACAATTTACTGTTTTTTTTCTTGCTGGTGGTTGCCCGTCTTCTGAATGCATCGACACGTCTGGGGGGAGAGGGACGTCCTGCGGTTTTCCCCAGTGAACAGTAGATGGGGGCTGGCAATCTGGGGCTCTGATTTCTGCTGATGTTAGAGGCTCCGCCTGGCTGGGGCTGGCGCCATCTCCTTCAGGAGACGACGTCATTTCTACATTCGCATACGGCGGAGTAACTTCCAGCTTGGGCTCTGCTGTTGTGGTCTTTCCCACCCTGGCACACTTCTGAGATTTTAAAAGTTCCGAGACTGACCTACACTGCCTCCCCGTGAGCCCCGTCACTGGCGGAACGTGCCCAACCCCAAAGAAAGCACCCAGACAGCTGATTTTCCCTGTGATCGCTTTTTTCCACAACAAATCTCCTATGTCTTTCCATTCTTCCTCTGCAAAAGGCAGCAGCAGGACCTGGAGGCATCCGTGCCTATTATCTCTAGCCCATAGAACAAGCTTTCCAAGGTCCATATCCTTGACTGCTTTGCTTCAATTAATGATAATGTTTAGAAGCAGTTTGTGCTGCCGCAAACCCATCCATGCTAGCAGCCCTGGGCGGGGGGAGGGGAGCAACCCTTCCTCCTGGGTGCCGATGCACACTCGCCTTCCGTCTTCGCCCCAGCTTCTCCGCCCCCGGTTTTCACCACCACATGCAAACCCGCCACCTGGTACCGATCCGCTTCTGCATCTCTCCGCTCACAGATCCACTCCGTCGGCCCGGCTCGCTTCCATGTCTTCGCGCATGTGGGCCCGCCAAATTCCCTCTGCGAGCAAAGGGTTCCTGGTCGGAGCGCCAGATATTGAAAAACTGCTCAGACGATTCAGCCGAGTCTTCACAGAAGTACGGCGAACGTCGTTTATTTCTACCTTTAGCACACTTTTATAGGGTCTGACAGGGTCCACGGGCTTAGCAAGTTACTACTGGTTAATACATACTGTTTACACTTTTCCCCAGGACACAAGGCTATTGTGTTTCTTTATTCTCACAGCTCCAGGAGAGTTTCGAGGACACTGCCTTTAATATTTTAATTTAATATTTTTAAGCCACTACCTGGCTTAAAAGGCTGGCTTGTACAGCGAGGCTTTTATTAAAATATCATGCTTTTACTCTATTAAAATGTTTCTCTACACCCTTACACCCAGCAGATGCACCACGGTTTGCCTTCTCAGTCCCCACAGTCAACCGGAAGGCCCCAATGAAACGATACCACTGGAGAGTACTACCTCAGGGAATGAAGTCCAGTCCCTTTATCTGCCAGTGGTATGTAGTGTCATTACTGTCCCCTGTAAGCACTGGAAAAAGAGAAGCCATCATCCTGCACTACATGGATGACGTGCTTGTGTGCTGCCCCAATGACAACATGCTGCAAGACACATTTGACCTAGTGGCTAAAGTTTTAACCTCTGCTTGATTCCAATTGCAGGAAGACAAAGTTCAAAGGATGCCGCCTTGGAAATACCTGGGTCTGGAGATCACTGAGCCACCCGTTGTCCCGTAGAAATTTGAAACCATTAGTAATCCCAAAACCCTAGCGGATCTCCATTCACTGTGTGGGTCCTTGAACTGGGTCACACCCTGGCTAGTTCTCACTAATGAGGACTTAAGTCCCCTGCTCAATTTATTGAAAGGGGAGAGAAAACTGCTTTCTCCCAGGGAACTGACTCCTGAAGCAGAAACTGCAATTGAAAAAGCACAATGGGCCTTGACAGAAAGACAGGCACATCATGTCAAGCCTGAGCTGCCTTTCAAATTTATTGTCCTGGGGAAATTACCACACCTACATGGGTTGATATTCCAATGGGCCAAGGGGAAGAGAGATTCACTCTTAATCATAGAGTGGGTTGTCTTCTCCCATCAACGACCCAAAACCATCACCAAGCCACAAGAGCTGATGGCTCAGCTGATCCAAAAGGCAAGGGTGAGGCTGTGGGAACTGGCAGGTTGTGACTTTGTGTGTATTCACCTCCCATCAGAATTTCTAGGGAAAAAAAACACTCTCCTGAGAAACTGACCAAAGAGATGTTTGAGCACCTGCTGCAGAGCAATGCTAACCTTCAGTTAGCTCTGGACAGCTACAGTGGACAAATATCAGTCCATGCACCATCGCACAAATTGTTTCATGAGGAATTCCACGTCATTCCTCATGAGAAAAGGAACCGTAGGCCACTCAAACCTCTTACAGTGTTCATTGATGCATCTGGGACATCCCACAAGTCGGTGATGACTTGGAGAGATCCCCAGACTAAGCACAGGGAAGCTGATGTTGAGTTTGTGGAAGGGTCACCCCAGATAGCTGAACTGGCTGTGGCCGTGAGAGCATTTTTTTTCCCAAAAACCCAGGATGACAGCTGAGGCAGGGCTCATCATGGGTTTGAGTGGGAGGTAGGTTTTCTCTAAAAGAAAAGAAACAAACATTTATAAAGCATGTTCACAGTCAGGGAGTGCAGGTCAGAGAATAACCAGAAGCTAGGAAGGTTTCCTCTTGCTTTTTGCAGTGGCGTCCTCTCTTGGAAGCAACTGCCAGTCGTTTTCCATCTCCTTCTGCTGGGGCTGGGCTTTTGGGAAAAAAAGGCTTTACCCACTACTGAGGTATCCATCAGGGGCCTGTAGGGGTGGACACACACGCGTAGCGGAGCCCCCAGGTGACAAGTTCATAGGGGCCATTGTTATGCCAGGTTTCTGGCTCTCTGATTAAAACTGGCGGACACTGTGACAACTTAAATTGATCATCACTGTTAAAATGCCGAGCTACTGAGGGACTCATGTTTTCAAATGAACAGTTCAGGAAACTGATAGTAAACATAACTTTACAGAGCTTCTGTTGTGGAGACTCCCACACTGCTTCACTGCCCTGCCTGGCTAGGACTTGTTTGAGTGTCTGGTGGGTACGCTCAATCACAGCTTGGCCTGTGGGGGAGTGGGGGATGCTGGTTTTGTGTTCCACTCCCCACTCCTGGACATATTCTAAGAACTCCTTGGATTTCTACGCTGGGCCATTATTCGTTTTAATTTCCCTAGGGATCCCCAGCACTGCAAAGGCTTGTACCAAGTGTTGTTTGGCATGTATAGCTTTTTCTCCTGCATGAGCAGAGGCATACACTGCTCCTGAGTATGTGTCAATTCTCACATGTGCATACTTAAGGCGACCAAAACTGGCAAAGTGTTTGTGATGTCTGTCTGCCATAGTTCGCAGCTCTCAAGGCCTCGGGGATTAACCCCGACACCCAGCGATGGCACAGCCTGGAGCTGGCAACTGGGACAGGTGGCCACAATGGCCTCAGCTTGATTCTGTGTCAGCTGGAACTGACAGATCAGTCCTGGCACATTTTGATGGAATTGCTGGTGGCTCAGCTTGGCCTGCTGGAATACATATGGAAGACGTACCTTTTCGGCTGGGGCGGCAAGGGAATCAGCTTTGTGGTTCCCTTCTGAGATTTCGCCTGGCGAGTCAGTATGTGACCTCACATATATCAGATAGAAAGGATGCTCTCGAATTGAAACGAAATAAATTAGTTTTGAGAGCAACCTAAAGAGATTCTTGTCCTCGATGTTATTGAGAACTGCCTGCCCTGCTCTGAACACCACCTCTGCTACAAAGGCTGAGTCGATAACCAAATTGGTCAGCTCCGAAAACTCCTCAAATGCTTTCACGGCCACAGCCAGTTCGGCTATCTGGGGTGACCCTTCCACAAACTCAACATCAGCTTCCCTGTGCTTAGTCTGGGGATCTCTCCAAGTCATCACCGACTTGTGGGATGTCCCAGATGCATCAATGAACACTGTAAGAGGTTTGAGTGGCCTACGGTTCCTTTTCTCATGAGGAATGACGTGGAATTCCTCATGAAACAATTTGTGCGATGGTGCATGGACTGATATTTGTCCACTGTAGCTGTCCAGAGCTAACTGAAGGTTAGCATTGCTCTGCAGCAGGTGCTCAAACATCTCTTTGGTCAGTTTCTCAGGAGAGTGTTTTTTTTCCCTAGAAATTCTGATGGGAGGTGAATACACACAAAGTCACAACCTGCCAGTTCCCACAGCCTCACCCTTGCCTTTTGGATCAGCTGAGCCATCAGCTCTTGTGGCTTGGTGATGGTTTTGGGTCGTTGATGGGAGAAGACAACCCACTCTATGATTAAGAGTGAATCTCTCTTCCCCTTGGCCCATTGGAATATCAACCCATGTAGGTGTGGTAATTTCCCCAGGACAATAAATTTGAAAGGCAGCTCAGGCTTGACATGATGTGCCTGTCTTTCTGTCAAGGCCCATTGTGCTTTTTCAATTGCAGTTTCTGCTTCAGGAGTCAGTTCCCTGGGAGAAAGCAGTTTTCTCTCCCCTTTCAATAAATTGAGCAGGGGACTTAAGTCCTCATTAGTGAGAACTAGCCAGGGTGTGACCCAGTTCAAGGACCCACACAGTGAATGGAGATCCGCTAGGGTTTTGGGATTACTAATGGTTTCAAATTTCTACGGGACAACGGGTGGCTCAGTGATCTCCAGACCCAGGTATTTCCAAGGCGGCATCCTTTGAACTTTGTCTTCCTGCAATTGGAATCAAGCAGAGGTTAAAACTTTAGCCACTAGGTCAAATGTGTCTTGCAGCATGTTGTCATTGGGGCAGCACACAAGCACGTCATCCATGTAGTGCAGGATGATGGCTTCTCTTTTTCCAGTGCTTACAGGGGACAGTAATGACACTACATACCACTGGCAGATAAAGGGACTGGACTTCATTCCCTGAGGTAGTACTCTCCAGTGGTATCGTTTCATTGGGGCCTTCCGGTTGACTGTGGGGACTGAGAAGGCAAACCGTGGTGCATCTGCTGGGTGTAAGGGTGTAGAGAAACATTTTAATAGAGTAAAAGCATGATATTTTAATAAAAGCCTCGCTGTACAAGCCAGCCTTTTAAGCCAGGTAGTGGCTTAAAAATATTAAATTAAAATATTAAAGGCAGTGTCCTCGAAACTCTCCTGGAGCTGTGAGAATAAAGAAACACAATAGCCTTGTGTCCTGGGGAAAAGTGTAAACAGTATGTATTAACCAGTAGTAACTTGCTAAGCCCGTGGACCCTGTCAGACCCTATAAAAGTGTGCTAAAGGTAGAAATAAACGACGTTCGCCGTACTTCTGTGAAGACTCGGCTGAATCGTCTGAGCAGTTTTTCAATATCTGGCGCTCCGACCAGGAACCCTTTGCTCGCAGAGGGAATTTGGCGGGCCCACATGCGCGAAGACATGGAAGCGAGCCGGGCCGACGGAGTGGATCTGTGAGCGGAGAGATGCAGAAGCGGATCGGTACCAGGTGGCGGGTTTGCATGTGGTGGTGAAAACCGGGGGCGGAGAAGCTGGGGCGAAGACGGAAGGCGAGTGTGCATCGGCACCCAGGAGGAAGGGTTGCTCCCCTCCCCCCGCCCAGGGCTGCTAGCATGGATGGGTTTGCGGCAGCACAAACTGCTTCTAAACATTATCATTAATTGAAGCAAAGCAGTCAAGGATATGGACCTTGGAAAGCTTGTTCTATGGGCTAGAGATAATAGGCACGGATGCCTCCAGGTCCTGCTGCTGCCTTTTGCAGAGGAAGAATGGAAAGACATAGGAGATTTGTTGTGGAAAAAAGCGATCACAGGGAAAATCAGCTGTCTGGGTGCTTTCTTTGGGGTTGGGCACGTTCCGCCAGTGACGGGGCTCACGGGGAGGCAGTGTAGGTCAGTCTCGGAACTTTTAAAATCTCAGAAGTGTGCCAGGGTGGGAAAGACCACAACAGCAGAGCCCAAGCTGGAAGTTACTCCGCCGTATGCGAATGTAGAAATGACGTCGTCTCCTGAAGGAGATGGCGCCAGCCCCAGCCAGGCGGAGCCTCTAACATCAGCAGAAATCAGAGCCCCAGATTGCCAGCCCCCATCTACTGTTCACTGGGGAAAACCGCAAGGACGTCCCTCTCCCCCCAGACGTGTCGATGCATTCAGAAGACGGGCAACCACCAGCAAGAAAAAAAACAGTAAATTGTAATGATGCATCGAAAAAAGATCTATTGAAGTGGCAATAACAAATAGAAAAACTTGTGCAACAACTACATACTCATATTGAGCAGTCATTAAGTACAAGTGGAGCTCAGTGTCATCAAGAGAAAGCATCTCCACAGCAAATGCTGAAACAATGGACAGAATCTGTTCAGCAATGGCAGGATGTGATACGTCCTGAACTATCTGCTCCACCTTTGGAGACACTTTTAACACCGCAATCTTATTCAAGTTCCAGCTTTACTACCCTGGAAGAAGAGAAGCCAGATTTAGATCGGTTTCCACCCGAACCAGGGAGGCATAGGGGGAAAGTACTGAAGTGTGCGCAGAGAACAAAGGCACACCCAGGACAGAGGCACTGCAGAAAAAGTTTCAAAGCCACGCGGGACAAATATCAGCAATTACAGAAACAGTTGAACAGAAACAGGTGGCTCAGACAGCTTCAAAGAGAGACAAAATAGCCCAAAAAATTGCTAACTATATGATATCTAGTTCAAAATTCATCACTGTAGTTAAAAGTTAATAAGTTGCAATGATCACTGTTGTTACACCTGGCCCTGAGAGGCTTTTCATGTAACATCACCTGTTTTTGTAAAATTGTGCCCTTTTCCATCTATCTGTGAACAACAAGAAAAATATTAAGAGAAAAAACTGCATTTGTGATAGTTAACTTTGTGAGGTTTTTTGCTCTCCGTTTTTCCCCTCTGTGAGAGTATGTGGGGGATGATGAAGACTTCACTCAAACCTTCTAGAGATAACTGCAACAGAGCAGCAGCAGAGCGGGCAGTTCACCCAACCCCGCTCCTCTAAGAAAAAGCACTGGGATAATACCCAGTTTGTTAAAAAGTCATGATTCATTGTTTTTAAAAATGTTTTTATATACCCTTTTCATTTTGTGTTTTAAGTAATTATGAGTTTATGCAGTTGCAGTTTTTAGAGTTTTACTAGAGAAATTATTGTGATTCTTTGAAAGTTCAAAAAGCCCCTTTTAAAAAAAACAGTGTTTAAGGTGAATATTAACAGAAGTAAAAGTTACCTTGCAATAATTAGTTTTAAAACCTAATGTTAAAATATTGAATTATTTACAGCTACTAATAAAACAACCATCCAATTAATGTTATCTACAAAAGATATTTATGGTTTAAAAAATAAGTAGCTAGGAGAACTTTACTGTACAAGACAAAGTTAAGTTAAGCATATATTACCCATTTGTTTGTTTTTTCCACAATTTTTATAAGGTAATTTCAATGTGAGTCTTTTTGTTATAAAAAAACCATCTATAACAGCATATATACCAATTTGGATTTGAATTTTAGTTAAAAATTGGATTTGATGTTTTTGAAAAGTGTTACAAAAGCAGAATGGCAATTTGCCAAATTCTGTGTTGTTGTGGTTTTTCTCTAGTAAAACTGCACTTTAAAATCCTAACCAACTTAAGCATATACTAAGCAAATTCTTGTTATGAATAAGTATTTTAGTAAATTTGTAGTTATTATGAGTTATTTTCAAAGCCAAATGACATAGAATTATGATGTATTTGTTACATTTTTATAACTGTTAGATTGTGTTTAAAAGGTATATACCAAACTTTCAGTTGCCTTTTTGTAATAATAGAGCAAGGTTAAGTTATGCTTTTATTTGATATAGATTAAGTGTTAATAGAATTAAGCAAAGTTAAGTTTTATTATGTTTAGGTTTAAATGTTTTTAAGTTAACTTTTATAACTTGGATATTCTTTTAAAGTTAAGTTCTGTTATTTCCTTTTGTCATAATTAATTTTTACCAGGTTTAAATATTTTTTAATTTAAATTGTTTCACGTTTTGTTGAAAACACTTGTTTAAACTGTAAACTATAGTTATTTTCCTAGAGAGATGAAGATGAATACAACTGAAACAGCTGTGATAGAACAGTGATGAACACCTGCTTGTGGATAGAAGTGAATGCAGTCTGTGACAGTCTTGATTTCATCGAGAGTTCTATTGTTTGTTGCAATCTATGCAGTTTTTGTTTTTATAGTTTTATTATTTTTCAGTGTTTTCAGAATTCCAAGAAAATGTATCATTGCTGAGGATCGGCTGCCATGGGAAAGGCTTCAGATTAAACCAACTGCTGAATGGTTTAATTGGTCTGGTACTTAAGGCTTCTGATA